>NW_026779648.1:300000-600000 GCF_030144855.1 Hypanus sabinus
TTTGATGGGAAGGTGTAGAGGAATAATCACTCTGTGTCTGACCCCGGGAGTGTTTGATGGGACCGTGTAGAGGAATAATCTCTCTGTGTCTGACCCCGGGAGTGTGTGATGGGAGGGTGTGGAGGGAGATTAACTCTGTGTCTGACCCCGGGAGAGTGTGATGGGCGGTGTAGAGGAATAATCACTCTGTGTCTGACCCAGGGAGTTTGTGACGGGACGGTGTGGAGGAATAATCACTCTGTGTCTGACCCAGGGAGTTTGTGACAGGACGGTGTGGAGGGAGATTCATTCTGTGTCTGACCCCGGGAGTGTTTGATGGGAACGTGTAGAGGAATAATCACTATGAGTCTGACCCCGGGAGTGTGTGTTGGGACGGTGTGGACGGAGATTCACTTTGTGTCTGACACCGGGAGTGTTTGATGGGACCGTGTAGAGGAATAATCACTCTGTGTCTGACCCCGGGAGTGTGTGATGGGACGGTGTGGAGGGAGATTCACTGTGACTGACCACGGGAGTGTTTGATCGGACCGTGTAGAGGAATAATCACTCTGTGTCTGACCCCGGGATTGTGTGATGGGAAGGTGTAGAGGAATAATCACTCTGTGTCTGATCCCGGGAGAGTTTGATGGGACCGTGTAGAGGAATAATCTCTCTGTGTCTGACCCCGGGAGTGTGTGATCGGACGGTGTGGAGGGAGATTAACTGTGTCTGACCCCGGGAGAGTGTGATGGGCGGTGTAGAGGAATAATCACTCTGTGTCTGACCCAGGGAATTTGGACGGGACGGTGTGGAGGGAGATTCACTCTGTGTCTGACCCCGGGAGTGTTTGATGGGACCGTGTAGAGGAATAATCACTCTGTGTCTGACCCCGGGAGTGTGTGATGGGACGGTGTGGAGGGAGATTCACTGTGTCTGACCCCGGGAGTGTTTGATCGGACCGTGTAGAGGAATAATCACTCTGTGTCTGACCCCGGGAGTGTGTGATGGGAAGGTGTAGAGGAATAATCACTCTGTGTCTGACCCCGGGAGAGTTTGATGGGACCGTGTAGAGGAATAATCTCTCTGTCTGACCCCGGGAGTGTGTGATCGGACGGTGTGGAGGGAGATTAATTCTGTGTCTGACCCCGGGAGAGTGTGATGGGCGGTGTAGAGGAATAATCACTCTGTGTCTGACCCAGGGAATTTGGACGGGACGGTGTGGAGGGAGATTCACTCTGTGTCTGACCCCGGGAGTGTTTGATGGGACCGTGTAGAGGAATAATCACTCTGAGTCTGACCCCGGGAGTGTGTGTTGGGACGGTGTAGAGGAATAATCACTCTGTGTCTGACCCCGGGATTGTTTGATGGTACCGTGTAGCGGACTAATCACTCTGTGTCTGACCCCGGGAGTGTGTGATGGGACGGCGTGGAGGGAGATTCACTCTGTGTCTGACCCCGGGAGTGTTTGATTGGACCGTGTAGAGGAATAATCACTCTGAGTCTGACCCCGGGAGTGTGTGTTGGGACGGTGTGGACGGAGATTAACTCTGTGTCTGACCCCGAGAGAGTGTGATGTGACCGTGTAGAGGAATAATCACTCTGTGTCTGACCCAGGGAGTGTGTGATGGGCCGGCGTGGAGGGAGATTCACTCTGTGTCTGACCCCGGGTGAGTTTGATGGGACCGTGTAGAGGAATAATCATTCTGAGTCTGACCCCGGGAGTGTGTGTTGGGACGGTGTGGACGGAGATTCACTTTGTGTCTGACCCCGGGAGTGTTTGATGGGACCGTGTACAGGAATTATCACTCTGTGTCTGACCGCCGGGAGTGTTTGATGGGACCGTGTCGAGGAATAATCACTCTGTGTCTGACCCCGGGAGTGTGTGATGGGACGGTGTGGAGGGAGATTCACTCTGTGTCTGACCCCGGGAGTCTGTGATGGGCGCTGTAGAGGAATAATCACTCTGTGTCTGACCCCGGGAGTGTGTGCTGGGACGATGTGGAGGGTGGTTCACTATGTTTCTGATCCCGGAAGTGTGTGATGGGCCGGCGTTAAGGGAGATTCACTCTGTGTCTGACCCCGGGTGAGTTTGATGGGAAGGTGTAGAGGAATAATCGCTCTGTGTCTGACCCCGGGAGAGTTTGATGGGAAGGTGTAGAGGAATAATTACTCTGTGTCTGACCCCGGGAGTGTTTGATGGGACCGTGTAGAGGAATAATCACTATGTGTTGACCCCGGGAGTGTGTGATGGGACGGCGTGGAGGGAGATTCACTCTGTGCCTGACCCCGGGAGTGTTTGATGGGACCGTTTAGAGGAATAATCACTGTCTGTCTGACACACGGAGTGTTTGATGCTACCGTGTAGAGGAATAATCAGTCTGTGTCTGACCCCGGGAGTGTGTGATGGGACGGTGTGGAGGGAGATTCACTCTGTGTCTGACCCCGGGAGTGTGTGATGGGCGCTGTAGAGGAATAATCACTCTGTGTCTGACCCCGGGAGTGTGTGCAAGGACGATGTGGAGGGTGGTTCACTATGTGTCTGATCCCGGGAGTGTGTGATGGGCCGGCGTTAAGGGAGATTCACTCTGCGTCTGACCCCGGGTGAGTTTGATGGGAAGGTGTAGAGGAATAATCGCTCTGTGTCTGACCCCGGGAGAGTTTGATGGGAAGGTGTAGAGGAATAATCACTCTGTGTCTGACCCCGGGAGTGTTTGATGGGACCGTGTAGAGGAATAATCTCTCTGTGTCTGACCCCGGGAGTGTGTGATGGGAGGGTGTGGAGGGAGATTAACTCTGTGTCTGACTCCGGGAGAGTGTGATGGGCGGTGTAGAGGAATAATCACTCTGTGTCTGACCCAGGGAGTTTGTGACGGGACGGTGTGGAGGGAGATTCACTCTGTGTCTGACCCCGGGAGTGTTTGATGGGAACGTGTAGAGGAATAATCACTCTGAGTCTGACCCCGGGAGTGTGTGATGGGACGGTGTGGAGGGAGATTCACTCTGTGTCTGACCCCGGGAGTGTTTGATCGGACCGTGTAGAGGAATAATCACTCTGTGTCTGACCCCGGGAGTGTGTGATGGGCCGGCGTGGAGGGAGATTCACTGTGTGTCTGACCCCGGGTGAGTTTGATGGGAAGGTGTAGAGGAATAATCACTCTGTGTCTGACCCCGGGAGAGTTTGATGGGACCGTGTAGAGGAATAATCTCTCTGTGTCTGACCCCGGGAGTGTGTGATCGGACGGTGTGGAGGGAGATTATCTCTGTGTCTGACCCATGGAAAGTGTGATGGCCGATGTAGAGGAATAATCACTCTGTGTCTGACCCAGGGAATTTGGACGGGACGGTGTGGAGGGAGATTCACTCTGTGTCTGACCCCGGGAGTGTTTGATGGGACCGTGTAGAGGAATAATCACTCTGAGTCTGACCCCGGGAGTGTGTGTTGGGACGGTGTAGCGGAATAATCACTCTGTGTCTGACACCGGGAGTGTGTGATGGGACGGCGTGGAGGGAGATTCACTCTGTGTCTGACCCCGGGAGTGTTTGAAGGGACCGTTTAGAGGAATAATCACTGTCTGTCTGACACACGGAGTGTTTGATGGGACCGTGTAGAGGAATAATCTCTCTGTGTCTGACCATTGGAGTGTGTGATGGGACGGTGTGGAGGGAGATTAACTCTGTGTCTGACCCCGGGAGAGTGTGATGGGCGGTGTAGAGGAATAATCACTCTGTGTCTGACCCAGTGAGTTTGTGACGGGACGGTGTGGAGGGAGATTTACTCTGTGTTTGACCCCGGGAGTGTTTGATTGGACCGTGTAGAGGAATAATCACTCTGAGTCTGACCCCGGGAGTGTGTGTTGGGACGGTGTGGACGGAGATTAACTCTGTGACTGACCCCGGGAGAGTGTGATGTGACCGTGTAGAGGAATAATCAGTCTGTGTCTGACCCCGGGAGTGTGTGATGGGCCGGCGTGGAGGGAGATTCACTCTGTGTCTGACCCCGGGTGAGTTTGATGGGACCGTGTAGAGGAATAATCATTCTGAGTCTGACCCCGGGAGTGTGTGTTGGGACGGTGTGGACGGAGATTCACATTGTGTCTGACCCCGGGAGTGTTTGATGGGACCGTGTACAGGAATTATCACTCTGTGTCTGACCGCCGGGAGTGTTTGATGGGACAGTGTCGAGGAATAATCACTCTGTGTCTGACCCGGGAGAGTTTGATGGGACCGTTTAGAGGAATAATCACTCTGTGTCTGACCATTGGAGTGTGGGATGGGACGGTGTGGAGGGAGATTCACTGTGTGTCTGACCCCGGGAGTGTGTGATGGGCGCTGTAGAGGAATAATCACTGTGTGTCTGACCCCGGGAGTGTGTGCTGGGACGATGTGGAGGGTGGTTCATTATGTGTCTGATCCCGGGAGTGTGTGATGGGCCGTGTAGAGGGAGATTCACTCTGTGTCTGACCCAGGGCGTGTGTGATGGGACAGTGTAGAGAAATAATCACTCTGTGTCTGACCCAGGGAGTTTGTGACGGGACGGTGTGGAGGGAGATTCACTCTGTGTCTGACCCCGGGAGTGTTTGATGGGAACGTGTAGAGGAATAATCACTCTGAGTAGACCCCGGGAGTGTGTGATGGGACGGTGTGGAGGGAGATTCACTCTGTGTCTGACTCCGGGAGTGTTTGATCGGACCGTGTAGAGGAATAATCACTCTGTGTCTGACCCCGGGAGTGTGTAATGGGCCGGCGTGGAGGGAGATTCACTCTGTGTCTGACCCCGGGTGAGTTTGATGGGAAGGTGTAGAGGAATAATCACTCTGTGTCTGACCCCGGGAGAGTTTGATGGGACCGTGTAGAGGAATAATCTCTCTGTGTCTGACCCCGGGAGTGTGTGATCGGACGGTGTGGAGGGAGATTCACTCTGTGCCTGAACCCGGGAGTGTTTGATGGGACCGTTTAGAGGAATAATCACTGTCTGTCTGACACACGGAGTGTTTGATGCTACCGTGTAGAGGAATAATCAGTCTGTGTCTGACCCCGGGAGTGTGAGATGGGACGGTGTGGAGGGAGATTCACTCTGTGTCTGACCCAGGGCGTGTGTGATGGGACAGAGTAGAGAAATAATCACTCTGTGTCTGACCCAGGGAGTTTGTGACGGGACGGTGTGGAGGGAGATTCACTCTGTGTCTGACACCGGGAGTGTGTGATGGGCGCTGTAGAGGAATAATCACTCTGTGTCTGACCCCGGGAGTGTGTGCTGGGACGATGTGGAGGGTGGTTCACTATGTGTCTGATCCCGGGAGTGTGTGATGGGCCGGCGTTAAGGGAGATTCACACTGTGTCTGACCCCGGGTGAGTTTGATGGGAAGGTGTAGAGGAATAATCGCTCTGTGTCTGACCCCGGGAGAGTTTGATGGGAAGGTGTAGAGGAATAATCACTCTTTGTCTGACCCCGGGAGTGTTTGATGGGACCGTGTAGAGGAATAATCACTATGTGTTGACCCCGGGAGTGTGTGATGGGACGGCGTGGAGGGAGATTCACTCTGTGCCTGACCCCGGGAGTGTTTGATGGGACCGTTTAGAGGAATAATCACTGTCTGTCTGACACACGGAGTGTTTGATGCTACCGTGTAGAGGAATAATCAGTCTGTGTCTGACCCCGGGAGTGTGTGATGGGACGGTGTGGAGGGAGATTCACTCTGTGTCTGACCCCGGGAGTGTGTGATGGGCGCTGTAGAGGAATAATCACTCTGTGTCTGACCCCGGGAGTGTGTGCTGGGACGATTTGGAGGGTGGTTCACTATGTGTCTGATCCCGGGAGTGTGTGATGGGCCGGCGTTAAGGGAGATTCACTCTGCGTCTGACCCCGGGTGAGTTTGATGGGAAGGTGTAGAGGAATAATCGCTCTGTGTCTGACCCCGGGAGAGTTTGATGGGAAGGTGTAGAGGAATAATCACTCTGTGTCTGACCCCGGGAGTGTTTGATGGGACCGTGTAGAGGAATAATCTCTCTGTGTCTGACCCCGGGAGTGTGTGATGGGAGGGTGTGGAGGGAGATTAACTCTGTGTCTGACCCCGGGAGAGTGTGATGGGCGGTGTAGAGGAATAATCACTCTGTGTCTGACCCAGGGAGTTTGTGACAGGACGGTGTGGAGGGAGATTCATTCTGTGTCTGACCCCGGGAGTGTTTGATGGGAACGTGTAGAGGAATAATCACTATGAGTCTGACCCCGGGAGTGTGTGTTGGGACGGTGTGGACGGAGATTCACTTTGTGTCTGACCCCGGGAGTGTTTGATGGGACCGTGTAGAGGAATAATCACTCTGTGTCTGACCCCGGGAGTGTGTGATGGGACGGTGTGGAGGGAGATTCACTGTGACTGACCACGGGAGTGTTTGATCGGACCGTGTAGAGGAATAATCACTCTGTGTCTGACCCCGGGAGTGTGTGATGGGAAGGTGTAGAGGAATAATCACTCTGTGTCTGACCCCGGGAGAGTTTGATGGGACCGTGTAGAGGAATAATCTCTCTGTGTCTGACCCCGGGAGTGTGTGATCGGACGGTGTGGAGGGAGATTAACTCTGTGTCTGACCCCGGGAGAGTGTGATGGGCGGTGTAGAGGAATAATCACTCTGTGTCTGACCCAGGGAATTTGGACGGGACGGTGTGGAGGGAGATTCACTCTGTGTCTGACCCCGGGAGTGTTTGATGGGACCGTGTAGAGGAATAATCACTCTGTGTCTGACCCCGGGAGTGTGTGATGGGACGGTGTGGAGGGAGATTCACTGTGTCTGACCCCGGGAGTGTTTGATCGGACCGTGTAGAGGAATAATCACTCTGTGTCTGACCCCGGGAGTGTGTGATGGGAAGGTGTAGAGGAATAATCACTCTGTGTCTGACCCCGGGAGAGTTTGATGGGACCGTGTAGAGGAATAATCTCTCTGTCTGACCCCGGGAGTGTGTGATCGGACGGTGTGGAGTGAGATTAATTCTGTGTCTGACCCCGGGAGAGTGTGATGGGCGGTGTAGAGGAATAATCACTCTGTGTCTGACCCAGGGAATTTGGACGGGACGGTGTGGAGGGAGATTCACTCTGTGTCTGACCCCGGGAGTGTTTGATGGGACCGTGTAGAGGAATAATCACTCTGAGTCTGACCCCGGGAGTGTGTGTTGGGACGGTGTAGAGGAATAATCACTCTGTGTCTGACCCCGGGATTGTTTGATGGTACCGTGTAGCGGAATAATCACTCTGTGTCTGACCCCGGGAGTGTGTGATGGGACGGCGTGGAGGGAGATTCACTCTGTGTCTGACCCCGGGAGTGTTTGATGGGACCGTTTAAAGGAATAATCACTGTCTGTCTGACAAACGGAGTGTTTGATGGGACCGTGTAGAGGAATAATCTCTCTGTGTCTGACCATTGGAGTGTGTGATGGGACGGTGTGGAGGGAGATTAACTCTGTGTCTGACCCCGGGAGAGTGTGATGGGCGGTGTAGAGGAATAATCACTCTGTGTCTGACCCAGGGAGTTTGTGACGGGACGGTGTGGATGGAGATTCACTCTGTGTTTGACCCCGGGAGTGTTTGATTGGACCGTGTAGAGGAATAATCACTCTGAGTCTGACCCCGGGAGTGTGTGTTGGGACGGTGTGGACGGAGATTAACTCTGTGTCTGACCCCGGGAGAGTGTGATGTGACCGTGTAGAGGAATAATCACTCTGTGTCTGACCCAGGGAGTGTGTGATGGGCCGGCGTGGAGGGAGATTCACTCTGTGTCTGACCCCGGGTGAGTTTGATGGGACCGTGTAGAGGAATAATCATTCTGAGTCTGACCCCGGGAGTGTGTGTTGGGACGGTGTGGACGGAGATTCACTTTGTGTCTGACCCCGGGAGTGTTTGATGGGACCGTGTACAGGAATTATCACTCTGTGTCTGACCGCCGGGAGTGTTTGATGGGACCGTGTCGAGGAATAATCACTCTGTGTCTGACCCCGGGAGTGTGTGATGGGACGGTGTGGAGGGAGATTCACTCTGTGTCTGACCCCGGGAGTCTGTGATGGGCGCTGTAGAGGAATAATCACTCTGTGTCTGACCCCGGGAGTGTGTGCTGGGACGATGTGGAGGGTGGTTCACTATGTGTCTGATCCCGGAAGTGTGTGATGGGCCGGCGTTAAGGGAGATTCACTCTGTGTCTGACCCCGGGTGAGTTTGATGGGAAGGTGTAGAGGAATAATCGCTCTGTGTCTGACCCCGGGAGAGTTTGATGGGAAGGTGTAGAGGAATAATCACTCTGTGTCTGACCCCGGGATTGTTTGATGGGACCGTGTAGAGGAATAATCACTATGTGTTGACCCCGGGAGTGTGTGATGGGACGGCGTGGAGGGAGATTCACTCTGTGCCTGACCCCGGGAGTGTTTGATGGGACCGTTTAGAGGAATAATCACTGTCTGTCTGACACACGGAGTGTTTGATGCTACCGTGTAGAGGAATAATCAGTCTGTGTCTGACCCCGGGAGTGTGTGATGGGACGGTGTGGAGGGAGATTCACTCTGTGTCTGACCCCGGGAGTGTGTGATGGGCGCTGTAGAGGAATAATCACTCTGTGTCTGACCCCGGGAGTGTGTGCTGGGACGATGTGGAGGGTGGTTCACTATGTGTCTGATCCCGGGAGTGTGTGATGGGCCGGCGTTAAGGGAGATTCACTCTGCGTCTGACCCCGGGTGAGTTTGATGGGAAGGTGTAGAGGAATAATCGCTCTGTGTCTGACCCCAAGAGAGTTTGATGGGAAGGTGTAGAGGAATAATCACTCTGTGTCTGACCCCGGGAGTGTTTGATGGGACCGTGTAGAGGAATAATCTCTCTGTGTCTGACCCCGGGAGTGTCAGATGGGAGGGTGTGGAGGGAGATTAACTCTGTGTCTGACCCCGGGAGAGTGTGATGGGCGGTGTAGAGGAATAATCACTCTGTGTCTGACCCAGGGAGTTTGTGACGGGACGGTGTGGAGGGAGATTCACTCTGTGTCTGACCCCGGGAGTGTTTGATGGGAACGTGTAGAGGAATAATCACTCTGAGTCTGACCCCGGGAGTGTGTGATGGGACGGTGTGGAGGGAGATTCACTCTGTGTCTGACCCCGGGAGTGTTTGATCGGACCGTGTAGAGGAATAATCACTCTGTGTCTGACCCCGGGAGTGTGTGATGGGCCGGCGTGGAGGGAGATTCACTCTGTGTCTGACCCCGGGTGAGTTTGATGGGAAGGTGTAGAGGAATAATCACTCTGTGTCTGACCCCGGGAGAGTTTGATGGGACCGTGTAGAGGAATAATCTCTCTGTGTCTGACCCCGGGAGTGTGTGATCGGACGGTGTGGAGGGAGATTATCTCTGTGTCTGACCCATGGAAAGTGTGATGGGCGATGTAGAGGAATAATCACTCTGTGTCTGACCCAGGGAATTTGGACGGGACGGTGTGGAGGGAGATTCACTCTGTGTCTGACCCCGGGAGTGTTTGATGGGACCGTGTAGAGGAATAATCACTCTGAGTCTGACCCCGGGAGTGTGTGTTGGGACGGTGTAGCGGAATAATCACTCTGTGTCTGACCCCGGGAGTGTGTGATGGGACGGCGTGGAGGGAGATTCACTCTGTGTCTGACCCCGGGAGTGTTTGAAGGGACCGTTTAGAGGAATAATCACTGTCTGTCTGACACACGGAGTGTTTGATGGGACCGTGTAGAGGAATAATCTCTCTGTGTCTGACCATTGGAGTGTGTGATGGGACGGTGTGGAGGGAGATTAACTCTGTGTCTGACCCCGGGAGAGTGTGATGGGCGGTGTAGAGGAATAATCACTCTGTGTCTGACCCAGTGAGTTTGTGACGGGACGGTGTGGAGGGAGATTTACTCTGTGTTTGACCCCGGGAGTGTTTGATTGGACCGTGTAGAGGAATAATCACTCTGAGTCTGACCCCGGGAGTGTGTGTTGGGACGGTGTGGACGGAGATTAACTCTGTGACTGACCCCGGGAGAGTGTGATGTGACCGTGTAGAGGAATAATCAGTCTGTGTCTGACCCCGGGAGTGTGTGATGGGCCGGCGTGGAGGGAGATTCACTCTGTGTCTGACCCCGGGTGAGTTTGATGGGACCGTGTAGAGGAATAATCATTCTGAGTCTGACCCCGGGAGTGTGTGTTGGGACGGTGTGGACGGAGATTCACATTGTGTCTGACCCCGGGAGTGTTTGATGGGACCGTGTACAGGAATTATCACTCTGTGTCTGACCGCCGGGAGTGTTTGATGGGACCGTGTCGAGGAATGATCACTCTGTGTCTGACCCGGGAGAGTTTGATGGGACCGTTTAGAGGAATAATCACTCTGTGTCTGACCATTGGAGTGTGTGATGGGACGGTGTGGAGGGAGATTCACTGTGTGTCTGACCCCGGGAGTGTGTGATGGGCGCTGTAGAGGAATAATCACTGTGTGTCTGACCCCGGGAGTGTGTGCTGGGACGATGTGGAGGGTGGTTCATTATGTGTCTGATCCCGGGAGTGTGTGATGGGCCGTGTAGAGGGAGATTCACTCTGAGTCTGACCCAGGGCGTGTGTGATGGGACAGTGTAGAGAAATAATCACTCTGTGTCTGACCCAGGGAGTTTGTGACGGGACGGTGTGGAGGGAGATTCACTCTGTGTCTGACCCCGGGAGTGTTTGATGGGAACGTGTAGAGGAATAATCACTCTGAGTCTGACCCCGGGAGTGTGTGATGGGACGGTGTGGAGGGAGATTCACTCTGTGTCTGACTCCGGGAGTGTTTGATCGGACCGTGTAGAGGAATAATCACTCTGTGTCTGACCCCGGGAGTGTGTAATGGGCCGGCGTGGAGGGAGATTCACTCTGTGTCTGACCCCGGGTGAGTTTGATGGGAAGGTGTAGAGGAATAATCACTCTGTGTCTGACCCCGGGAGAGTTTGATGGGACCGTGTAGAGGAATAATCTCTCTGTGTCTGACCCCGGGAGTGTGTGATCGGACGGTGTGGAGGGAGATTCACTCTGTGCCTGAACCCGGGAGTGTTTGATGGGACCGTTTAGAGGAATAATCACTGTCTGTCTGACACACGGAGTGTTTGATGCTACCGTGTAGAGGAATAATCAGTCTGTGTCTGACCCCGGGAGTGTGAGATGGGACGGTGTGGAGGGAGATTCACTCTGTGTCTGACCCAGGGCGTGTGTGATGGGACAGAGTAGAGAAATAATCACTCTGTGTCTGACCCAGGGAGTTTGTGACGGGACGGTGTGGAGGGAGATTCACTCTGTGTCTGACCCCGGGAGTGTGTGATGGGCGCTGTAGAGGAATAATCACTCTGTGTCTGACCCCGGGAGTGTGTGCTGGGACGATGTGGAGGGTGGTTCACTATGTGTCTGATCCCGGGAGTGTGTGATGGGCCGGCGTTAAGGGAGATTCACACTGTGTCTGACCCCGGGTGAGTTTGATGGGAAGGTGTAGAGGAATAATCGCTCTGTGTCTGACCCCGGGAGAGTTTGATGGGAAGGTGTAGAGGAATAATCACTCTTTGTCTGACCCCGGGAGTGTTTGATGGGACCGTGTAGAGGAATAATCACTATGTGTTGACCCCGGGAGTGTGTGATGGGACGGCGTGGAGGGAGATTCACTCTCTGCCTGACCCCGGGAGTGTTTGATGGGACCGTTTAGAGGAATAATCACTGTCTGTCTGACACACGGAGTGTTTGATGCTACCGTGTAGAGGAATAATCAGTCTGTGTCTGACCCCGGGAGTGTGTGATGGGACGGTGTGGAGGGAGATTCACTCTGTGTCTGACCCCGGGAGTGTGTGATGGGCGCTGTAGAGGAATAATCACTCTGTGTCTGACCCCGGGAGTGTGTGCTGGGACGATTTGGAGGGTGGTTCACTATGTGTCTGATCCCGGGAGTGTGTGATGGGCCGGCGTTAAGGGAGATTCACTCTGCGTCTGACCCCGGGTGAGTTTGATGGGAAGGTGTAGAGGAATAATCGCTCTGTGTCTGACCCCGGGAGAGTTTGATGGGAAGGTGTAGAGGAATAATCACTCTGTGTCTGACCCCGGGAGTGTTTGATGGGACCGTGTAGAGGAATAATCTCTCTGTGTCTGACCCCGGGAGTGTGTGATGGGAGGGTGTGGAGGGAGATTAACTCTGTGTCTGACCCCGGGAGAGTGTGATGGGCGGTGTAGAGGAATAATCACTCTGTGTCTGACCCAGGGAGTTTGTGACGGGACGGTGTGGAGGAATAATCACTCTGTGTCTGACCCAGGGAGTTTGTGACAGGACGGTGTGGAGGGAGATTCATTCTGTGTCTGACCCCGGGAGTGTTTGATGGGAACGTGTAGAGGAATAATCACTATGAGTCTGACCCCGGGAGTGTGTGTTGGGACGGTGTGGACGGAGATTCACTTTGTGTCTGACCCCGGGAGTGTTTGATGGGACCGTGTAGAGGAATAATCACTCTGTGTCTGACCCCGGGAGTGTGTGATGGGACGGTGTGGAGGGAGATTCACTGTGACTGACCACGGGAGTGTTTGATCGGACCGTGTAGAGGAATAATCACTCTGTGTCTGACCCCGGGAGTGTGTGATGGGAAGGTGTAGAGGAATAATCACTCTGTGTCTGACCCCGGGAGAGTTTGATGGGACCGTGTAGAGGAATAATCTCTCTGTGTCTGACCCCGGGAGTGTGTGATCGGACGGTGTGGAGGGAGATTAACTCTGTGTCTGACCCCGGGAGAGTGTGATGGGCGGTGTAGAGGAATAATCACTCTGTGTCTGACCCAGGGAATTTGGACGGGACGGTGTGGAGGGAGATTCACTCTGTGTCTGACCCCGGAGTGTTTGATGGGACCGTGTAGAGGAATAATCACTCTGTGTCTGACCCCGGGAGTGTGTGATGGGACGGTGTGGAGGGAGATTCACTGTGTCTGACCCCGGGAGTGTTTGATCGGACCGTGTAGAGGAATAATCACTCTGTGTCTGACCCCGGGAGTGTGTGATGGGAAGGTGTAGAGGAATAATCACTCTGTGTCTGACCCCGGGAGAGTTTGATGGGGACCGTGTAGAGGAATAATCTCTCTGTCTGACCCCGGAGTGTGTGATCGGACGGTGTGGAGTGAGATTAATTCTGTGTCTGACCCCGGGAGAGTGTGATGGGCGGTGTAGAGGAATAATCACTCTGTGTCTGACCCAGGGAATTTGCAACGGGACGGTGGTGGAGGGAGATTCACTCTGTGTCTGACCCCGGGAGTGTTTGATGGGACCGTGTAGAGGAATAATCACTCTGAGTCTGACCCCGGGAGTGTGTGTTGGGACGGTGTAGAGGAATAATCACTCTGTGTCTGACCCCGGGATTGTTTGATGGTACCGTGTAGCGGAATAATCACTCTGTGTCTGACCCCGGGAGTGTGTGATGGGACGGCGTGGAGGGAGATTCACTCTGTGTCTGACCCCGGGAGTGTTGATGGGACCGTTTAAAGGAATAATCACTGTCTGTCTGACAAACGGAGTGTTTGATGGGACCGTGTAGAGAATAATCTCTCTGTGTCTGACCATTGGAGTGTGTGATGGGACGGTGTGGAGGGAGATTAACTCTGTGTCTGACCCCGGGAGAGTGTGATGGGCGGTGTAGAGGAATAATCACTCTGTGTCTGACCCAGGGAGTTGTGACGGGACGGTGTGGATGGAGATTCACTCTGTGTTTGACCCCGGGAGTGTTTGATTGGACCGTGTAGAGGAATAATCACTCTGAGTCTGACCCCGGGAGTGTGTGTTGGGACGGTGTGGACGGAGATTAACTCTGTGTCTGACCCCGGGAGAGTGTGATGTGACCGTGTAGAGGAATAATCACTCTGTGTCTGTACCCCGGGAGTGTGTGATGGGCCGGCGTGGAGGGAGATTCACTCTGTGTCTGACCCCGGGTGAGTTTGATGGGACCGTGTAGAGGAATAAATCATTCTGAGTCTGACCCCGGGAGTGTGTGTTGGGACGGTGTGGACGGAGATTCACTTTGTGTCTGACCCCGGGAGTGTTTGATGGGACCGTGTACAGGAATTATCACTCTGTGTCTGGACCGCCGGGAGTGTTTGATGGGACCGTGTCGAGGAATAATCACTCTGTGTCTGACCCCGGGAGTGTGTGATGGGACGGCGTGGAGGGAGATTCACTCTGTGTCTGACCCCGGGAGTGTGTGCTGGGACGATGTGGAGGGTGGTTCACTATGTGTCTGATCCCGGGAGTGTGTGATGGCCGGCGTTAAGGGAGATTCACTCTGTGTCTGACCCCGGGTGAGTTTGATGGGAAGGTGTAGAGGAATAATCGCTCTGTGTCTGACCCCGGGAGAGTTTGATGGGAAGGTGTAGAGGAATAATCACTCTGTGTCTGACCCCGGGAGTGTTTGATGGGACCGTGTCGAGGAATAATCACTATGTGTTGACCCGGGAGTGTGTGATGGGACGGCGTGGAGGGAGATTCACTCTGTGCCTGACCCCGGGAGTGTTTGATGGGACCGTTTAGAGGAATAATCACTGTCTGTCTGACACACGGAGTGTTTGATGCTACCGTGTTGAGGAATAATCAGTCTGTGTCTGACCCCGGGAGTGTGTGATGGGACGGTGTGGAGGGAGATTCACTCTGTGTCTGACCCCGGAGTGTGTGATGGGCGCTGTAGAGGAATAATCACTGTGTGTCTGACCCCGGGAATGTGTGCTGGGACGATGTGGAGGGTGGTTCACTATGTGTCTGATCCCGGGAGTGTGTGATGGGCCGGCGTTAAGGGAGATTCACTCTGCGTCTGACCCGGGTGAGTTTGATGGGAAGGTGTAGAGGAATAATCGCTCTGTGTCTGACCCCGGGAGAGTTTGATGGGAAGGTGTAGAGGAATAATCACTCTGTGTCTGACCCCGGGAGTGTTTGATGGGACCGTGTAGAGGAATAATCTCTCTGTGTCTGACCCCGGGAGTGTGTGATGGGAGGGTGTGGAGGGAGATTAACTCTGTGTCTGACTCCGGGAGAGTGTGATGGGCGGTGTAGAGGAATAATCACTCTGTGTCTGACCCAGGGAGTTTGTGACGGGACGGTGTGGAGGGAGATTCACTCTGTGTCTGACCCCGGGAGTGTTTGATGGGAACGTGTAGAGGAATAATCACTCTGAGTCTGACCCCGGGAGTGTGTGATGGGACGGTGTGGAGGGAGATTCACTCTGTGTCTGACCCCGGGAGTGTTTGATCGGACCGTGTAGAGGAATAATCACTCTGTGTCTGACCCCGGGAGTGTGTGATGGGCCGGCGTGGAGGGAGATTCACTCTGTGTCTGACCCGGGTGAGTTTGATGGGAAGGTGTAGAGGAATAATCACTCTGTGTCTGACCCCGGGAGAGTTTGATGGGACCGTGTAGAGGAATAATCTCTCTGTGTCTGACCCCGGGAGTGTGTGATCGGACGGTGTGGAGGGAGATTATCTCTGTGTCTGACCCATGGAAAGTGTGATGGGCGATGTAGAGGAATAATCACTCTGTGTCTGACCCAGGAATTTGGACGGGACGGTGTGGAGGGAGATTCACTCTGTGTCTGACCCCGGGAGTGTTTGATGGACCGTGTAGAGGAATAATCACTCTGAGTCTGACCCGGAGTGTGTGTTGGGACGGTGTAGAGGAATAATCACTCTGTGTCTGACCCCGGGATTGTTTGATGGTACCGTGTAGCGGAATAATCACTCTGTGTCTGACCCCGGGAGTGTGTGATGGGACGGCGTGGTGGGAGATTCACTCTGTGTCTGACCCCGGGAGTGTTTGAAGGGACCGTTTAGAGGAATAATCACTGTCTGTCTGACACACGGAGTGTTTGATGGGACCGTGTAGAGGAATAATCACTCTGAGTCTGACCCAGTGAGTTTGTGACGGGACGGTGTGGAGGGAGATTAACTCTGTGTCTGACCCCGGGAGAGGGTGATGGGCGGTGTAGAGGAATAATCACTCTGTGTCTGACCCAGTGAGTTGTGACGGGACGGTGTGGAGGGAGATTTACTCTGTGTTTTACCCCGGAGTGTTTGATTGGACCGTGTAGAGGAATAATCACTCTGAGTCTGACCCCGGGAGTGTGTGTTGGGACGGTGTGGACGGAGATTAACTCTGTGACTGACCCCGGGAGAGTGTGATGTGACCGTGTAGAGGAATAATCACTCTGTGTCTGACCCCGGGAGTGTGTGATGGGCCGGCGTGGAGGGAGATTCACTCTGTGTCTGACCCCGGGTGAGTTTGATGGGACCGTGTAGAGCAATAATCATTCTGAGTCTGACCCCGGGAGTGTGTGTTGGGACGGTGTGGACGGAGATTCACATTGTGTCTGACCCCGGGAGTGTTTGATGGGACCGTGTACAGGAATTATCACTCTGTGTCTGACCGCCGGGAGTGTTTGATGGGACCGTGTCGAGGAATAATCACTCTGTGTCTGACCCGGGAGAGTTTGATGGGACCGTTTAGAGGAATAATCACTCTGTGTCTGACCATTGGAGTGTGTGATGGGACGGTGTGGAGGGAGATTCACTGTGTGTCTGACCCCGGGAGTGTGTGATGAGCGCTGTAGAGGAATAATCACTGTGTGTCTGACCCCGGGAGTGTGTGCTGGGACGATGTGGAGGGTGGTTCATTATGTGTCTGATCCCGGGAGTGTGTGATGGGCCGTGTAGAGGGAGATTCACTCTGTGTCTGACCCAGGGCGTGTGTGATGGGACAGTGTAGAGAAATAATCACTCTGTGTCTGACCCAGGGAGTTTGTGACGGGACGGTGTGGAGGGAGATTCACTCTGTGTCTGACCCCGGGAGTGTTTGATGGGAACGTGTAGAGGAATAATCACTCTGAGTCTGACCCCGGGAGTGTGTGATGGGACGGTGTGGAGGGAGATTCACTCTGTGTCTGACCCCGGGAGTGTTTGATCGGACCGTGTAGAGGAATAATCACTCTGTGTCTGACCCCGGGAGTGTGTAATGGGCCGGCGTGGAGGGAGATTCACTCTGTGTCTGACCCCGGGTGAGTTTGATGGGAAGGTGTAGAGGAATAATCACTCTGTGTCTGACCCCGGGAGAGTTTGATGGGACCGTGTAGAGGAATAATCTCTCTGTGTCTGACCCCGGGAGTGTGTGATCGGACGGTGTGGAGGGAGATTATCTCTGTGACTGACCCATGGAAAGTGTGATGGGCGATGTAGAGGAATAATCACTCTGTGTCTGACCAAGGGAATTTGGACGGGACGGTGTGGAGGGAGGTTCACTCTGTGTCTGACCCCGGGAGTGTTTGATGGGACCGTGTAGAGGAATAATCACTCTGAGTCTGACCCCGGGAGTGTGTGTTGGGACGGTGTAGAGGAATAATCACTCTGTGTCTGACCCCGGGATTGTTTGATGGTACCGTGTAGCGGAATAATCACTCTGTGTCTGACCCCGGGAGTGTGTGATGGGACGGCGTGGAGGGAGATTCACTCTGTGTCTGACCCCGGGAGTGTTTGAAGGGACCGTTTAGAGGATTAATCACTGTCTGTCTGACACACGGAGTGTTTGATGGGACCGTGTAGAGGAATAATCTCTCTGTGTCTGACCATTGGAGTGTGTGATGGGACGGTGTGGAGGGAGATTAACTCTGTGTTTGACCCCGGGAGTGTTTGATTGGACCGTGTAGAGGAATAATCTCTCTGAGTCTGACCCCGGGAGTGTGTGTTGGGACGGTGTGGACGGAGATTCACTCTGTGTCTGACCCCGGGAGTGTTTGATGGGACCGTGTAGAGGAATAATCACTCTGAGTCTGACCCCGGGAGTGTGTGTTGGGACGGTGTAGAGGAATAATCACTCTGTGTCTGACCCCGGGATTGTTTGATGGTACCGTGTAGCGGAATAATCACTCTGTGTCTGACCCCGGGAGTGTGTGATGGGACGGCGTGGAGGGAGATTCACTCTGTGTCTGACCCCGGGAGTGTTTGATGGGACCGTATAGAGGAATAATCTCTCTGTGTCTGACCATTGGAGTGTGTGATGGGACGGTGTGGAGGGAGATTAACTCTGTGTCTGACCCCGGGAGAGTGTGATGGGCGGTGTAGAGGAATAATCACTCTGTGTCTGACCCAGTGAGTTTGTGACGGGACGGTGTGGAGGGAGATTTACTCTGTGTTTGACCCCGGGAGTGTTTGATTGGACCGTGTAGAGGAATAATCTCTCTGAGTCTAACCCCGGGAGTGTGTGTTGGGACGGTGTGGACGGAGATTAACTCTGTCTGACCCCGGGAGAGTGTGATGTGACCGTGTAGAGGAATAATCACTCTGTGTCTGACCCCGGGAGTGTTTGATGGGACCGTGTAGAGGAATAATCACTATGTGTTGACCCCGGGAGTGTGTGATGGGACGGCGTGGAGGGAGATTCACTCTGTGCCTGACCCCGGGAGTGTTTGATGGGACCGTTTAGAGGATTAATCACTGTCTGTCTGACACACGGAGTGTTTGATGCTACCGTGTAGAGGAATAATCAGTCTGTGTCTGACCCCGGGAGTGTGTGATCGGACGGTGTGGAGGGAGATTATCTCTGTGTCTGACCCATGGAAAGTGTGATGGGCGATGTAGAGGAATAATCACTCTGTGTCTGACCCAGGGAATTTGGACGGGACGGTGTGGAGGGAGATTCACTCTGTGTCTGACCCCGGGAGTGTTTGATGGGACCGTGTAGAGGAATAATCACTCTGAGTCTGACCCCGGGAGTGTGTGTTGGGACGGTGTAGAGGAATAATCACTCTGTGTCTGACCCCGGGATTGTTTGATGGTACCGTGTAGCGGAATAATCACTCTGTGTCTGACCCCGGGAGTGTGTGATGGGACGGCGTGGAGGGAGATTCACTCTGTGTCTGACCCCGGGAGTGTTTGAAGGGACCGTTTAGAGGAATAATCACTGTCTGTCTGACACACGGAGTGTTTGATGGGACCGTGTAGAGGAATAATCACTCTGAGTCTGACCCAGTGAGTTTGTGACGGGACGGTGTGGAGGGAGATTAACTCTGTGTCTGACCCCGGGAGAGGGTGATGGGCGGTGTAGAGGAATAATCACTCTGTGTCTGACCCAGTGAGTTTGTGACGGGACGGTGTGGAGGGAGATTTACTCTGTGTTTTACCCCGGGAGTGTTTGATTGGACCGTGTAGAGGAATAATCACTCTGAGTCTGACCCCGGGAGTGTGTGTTGGGACGGTGTGGACGGAGATTAACTCTGTGACTGACCCCGGGAGAGTGTGATGTGACCGTGTAGAGGAATAATCACTCTGTGTCTGACCCCGGGAGTGTGTGATGGGCCGGCGTGGAGGGAGATTCACTCTGTGTCTGACCCCGGGTGAGTTTGATGGGACCGTGTAGAGGAATAATCATTCTGAGTCTGACCCCGGGAGTGTGTGTTGGGACGGTGTGGACGGAGATTCACATTGTGTCTGACCCCGGGAGTGTTTGATGGGACCGTGTACAGGAATTATCACTCTGTGTCTGACCGCCGGGAGTGTTTGATGGGACCGTGTCGAGGAATAATCACTCTGTGTCTGACCCGGGAGAGTTTGATGGGACCGTTTAGAGGAATAATCACTCTGTGTCTGACCATTGGAGTGTGTGATGGGACGGTGTGGAGGGAGATTCACTGTGTGTCTGACCCCGGGAGTGTGTGATGGGCGCTGTAGAGGAATAATCACTGTGTGTCTGACCCCGGGAGTGTGTGCTGGGACGATGTGGAGGGTGGTTCATTATGTGTCTGATCCCGGGAGTGTGTGATGGGCCGTGTAGAGGGAGATTCACTCTGTGTCTGACCCAGGGCGTGTGTGATGGGACAGTGTAGAGAAATAATCACTCTGTGTCTGACCCAGGGAGTTTGTGACGGGACGGTGTGGAGGGAGATTCACTCTGTGTCTGACCCCGGGAGTGTTTGATGGGAACGTGTAGAGGAATAATCACTCTGAGTCTGACCCCGGGAGTGTGTGATGGGACGGTGTGGAGGGAGATTCACTCTGTGTCTGACCCCGGGAGTGTTTGATCGGACCGTGTAGAGGAATAATCACTCTGTGTCTGACCCCGGGAGTGTGTAATGGGCCGGCGTGGAGGGAGATTCACTCTGTGTCTGACCCCGGGTGAGTTTGATGGGAAGGTGTAGAGGAATAATCACTCTGTGTCTGACCCCGGGAGAGTTTGATGGGACCGTGTAGAGGAATAATCTCTCTGTGTCTGACCCCGGGAGTGTGTGATCGGACGGTGTGGAGGGAGTTTATCTCTGTGACTGACCCATGGAAAGTGTGATGGGCGATGTAGAGGAATAATCACTCTGTGTCTGACCAAGGGAATTTGGACGGGACGGTGTGGAGGGAGGTTCACTCTGTGTCTGACCCCGGGAGTGTTTGATGGGACCGTGTAGAGGAATAATCACTCTGAGTCTGACCCCGGGAGTGTGTGTTGGGACGGTGTAGAGGAATAATCACTCTGTGTCTGACCCCGGGATTGTTTGATGGTACCGTGTAGCGGAATAATCACTCTGTGTCTGACCCCGGGAGTGTGTGATGGGACGGCGTGGAGGGAGATTCACTCTGTGTCTGACCCCGGGAGTGTTTGAAGGGACCGTTTAGAGGATTAATCACTGTCTGTCTGACACACGGAGAGTTTGATGGGACCGTGTAGAGGAATAATCTCTCTGTGTCTGACCATTGGAGTGTGTGATGGGACGGTGTGGAGGGAGATTAACTCTGTGTTTGACCCCGGGAGTGTTTGATTGGACCGTGTAGAGGAATAATCTCTCTGAGTCTGACCCCGGGAGTGTGTGTTGGGACGGTGTGGACGGAGATTCACTCTGTGTCTGACCCCGGGAGTGTTTGATGGGACCGTGTAGAGGAATAATCACTCTGAGTCTGACCCCGGGAGTGTGTGTTGGGACGGTGTAGAGGAATAATCACTCTGTGTCTGACCCCGGGATTGTTTGATGGTACCGTGTAGCGGAATAATCACTCTGTGTCTGACCCCGGGAGTGTGTGATGGGACGGCGTGGAGGGAGATTCACTCTGTGTCTGACCCCGGGAGAGTGTGATGGGCGGTGTAGAGGAATAATCACTCTGTGTCTGACCCAGTGAGTTTGTGACGGGACGGTGTGGAGGGAGATTTACTCTGTGTTTGACCCCGGGAGTGTTTGATTGGACCGTGTAGAGGAATAATCTCTCTGAGTCTAACCCCGGGAGTGTGTGTTGGGACGGTGTGGACGGAGATTAACTCTGTCTGACCCCGGGAGAGTGTGATGTGACCGTGTAGAGGAATAATCACTCTGTGTCTGACCCCGGGAGTGTTTGATGGGACCGTGTAGAGGAATAATCACTATGTGTTGACCCCGGGAGTGTGTGATGGGACGGCGTGGAGGGAGATTCACTCTGTGCCTGACCCCGGGAGTGTTTGATGGGACCGTTTAGAGGATTAATCACTGTCTGTCTGACACACGGAGTGTTTGATGCTACCGTGTAGAGGAATAATCAGTCTGTGTCTGACCCCGGGAGTGTGTGATCGGACGGTGTGGAGGGAGATTATCTCTGTGTCTGACCCATGGAAAGTGTGATGGGCGATGTAGAGGAATAATCACTCTGTGTCTGACCCAGGGAATTTGGACGGGACGGTGTGGAGGGAGATTCACTCTGTGTCTGACCCCGGGAGTGTTTGATGGGACCGTGTAGAGGAATAATCACTCTGAGTCTGACCCCGGGAGTGTGTGTTGGGACGGTGTAGAGGAATAATCACTCTGTGTCTGACCCCGGGATTGTTTGATGGTACCGTGTAGCGGAATAATCACTCTGTGTCTGACCCCGGGAGTGTGTGATGGGACGGCGTGGAGGGAGATTCACTCTGTGTCTGACCCCGGGAGTGTTTGAAGGGACCGTTTAGAGGAATAATCACTGTCTGTCTGACACACGGAGTGTTTGATGGGACCGTGTAGAGGAATAATCACTCTGAGTCTGACCCAGTGAGTTTGTGACGGGACGGTGTGGAGGGAGATTAACTCTGTGTCTGACCCCGGGAGAGGGTGATGGGCGGTGTAGAGGAATAATCACTCTGTGTCTGACCCAGTGAGTTTGTGACGGGACGGTGTGGAGGGAGATTTACTCTGTGTTTTACCCCGGGAGTGTTTGATTGGACCGTGTAGAGGAATAATCACTCTGAGTCTGACCCCGGGAGTGTGTGTTGGGACGGTGTGGACGGAGATTAACTCTGTGACTGACCCCGGGAGAGTGTGATGTGACCGTGTAGAGGAATAATCACTCTGTGTCTGACCCCGGGAGTGTGTGATGGGCCGGCGTGGAGGGAGATTCACTCTGTGTCTGACCCCGGGTGAGTTTGATGGGACCGTGTAGAGGAATAATCATTCTGAGTCTGACCCCGGGAGTGTGTGTTGGGACGGTGTGGACGGAGATTCACATTGTGTCTGACCCCGGGAGTGTTTGATGGGACCGTGTACAGGAATTATCACTCTGTGTCTGACCGCCGGGAGTGTTTGATGGGACCGTGTCGAGGAATAATCACTCTGTGTCTGACCCGGGAGAGTTTGATGGGACCGTTTAGAGGAATAATCACTCTGTGTCTGACCATTGGAGTGTGTGATGGGACGGTGTGGAGGGAGATTCACTGTGTGTCTGACCCCGGGAGTGTGTGATGGGCGCTGTAGAGGAATAATCACTGTGTGTCTGACCCCGGGAGTGTGTGCTGGGACGATGTGGAGGGTGGTTCATTATGTGTCTGATCCCGGGAGTGTGTGATGGGCCGTGTAGAGGGAGATTCACTCTGTGTCTGACCCAGGGCGTGTGTGATGGGACAGTGTAGAGAAATAATCACTCTGTGTCTGACCCAGGGAGTTTGTGACGGGACGGTGTGGAGGGAGATTCACTCTGTGTCTGACCCCGGGAGTGTTTGATGGGAACGTGTAGAGGAATAATCACTCTGAGTCTGACCCCGGGAGTGTGTGATGGGACGGTGTGGAGGGAGATTCACTCTGTGTCTGACCCCGGGAGTGTTTGATCGGACCGTGTAGAGGAATAATCACTCTGTGTCTGACCCCGGGAGTGTGTAATGGGCCGGCGTGGAGGGAGATTCACTCTGTGTCTGACCCCGGGTGAGTTTGATGGGAAGGTGTAGAGGAATAATCACTCTGTGTCTGACCCCGGGAGAGTTTGATGGGACCGTGTAGAGGAATAATCTCTCTGTGTCTGACCCCGGGAGTGTGTGATCGGACGGTGTGGAGGGAGTTTATCTCTGTGACTGACCCATGGAAAGTGTGATGGGCGATGTAGAGGAATAATCACTCTGTGTCTGACCAAGGGAATTTGGACGGGACGGTGTGGAGGGAGGTTCACTCTGTGTCTGACCCCGGGAGTGTTTGATGGGACCGTGTAGAGGAATAATCACTCTGAGTCTGACCCCGGGAGTGTGTGTTGGGACGGTGTAGAGGAATAATCACTCTGTGTCTGACCCCGGGATTGTTTGATGGTACCGTGTAGCGGAATAATCACTCTGTGTCTGACCCCGGGAGTGTGTGATGGGACGGCGTGGAGGGAGATTCACTCTGTGTCTGACCCCGGGAGTGTTTGAAGGGACCGTTTAGAGGATTAATCACTGTCTGTCTGACACACGGAGAGTTTGATGGGACCGTGTAGAGGAATAATCTCTCTGTGTCTGACCATTGGAGTGTGTGATGGGACGGTGTGGAGGGAGATTAACTCTGTGTTTGACCCCGGGAGTGTTTGATTGGACCGTGTAGAGGAATAATCTCTCTGAGTCTGACCCCGGGAGTGTGTGTTGGGACGGTGTGGACGGAGATTCACTCTGTGTCTGACCCCGGGAGTGTTTGATGGGACCGTGTAGAGGAATAATCACTCTGAGTCTGACCCCGGGAGTGTGTGTTGGGACGGTGTAGAGGAATAATCACTCTGTGTCTGACCCCGGGATTGTTTGATGGTACCGTGTAGCGGAATAATCACTCTGTGTCTGACCCCGGGAGTGTGTGATGGGACGGCGTGGAGGGAGATTCACTCTGTGTCTGACCCCGGGAGTGTTTGAAGGGACCGTTTAGAGGAATAATCACTGTCTGTCTGACACACGGAGTGTTTGATGGGACCGTATAGAGGAATAATCTCTCTGTGTCTGACCATTGGAGTGTGTGATGGGACGGTGTGGAGGGAGATTAACTCTGTGTCTGACCCCGGGAGAGTGTGATGGGCGGTGTAGAGGAATAATCACTCTGTGTCTGACCCAGTGAGTTTGTGACGGGACGGTGTGGAGGGAGATTTACTCTGTGTTTGACCCCGGGAGTGTTTGATTGGACCGTGTAGAGGAATAATCTCTCTGAGTCTAACCCCGGGAGTGTGTGTTGGGACGGTGTGGACGGAGATTAACTCTGTGTCTGACCCCGGGAGAGTGTGATGTGACCGTGTAGAGGAATAATCACTCTGTGTCTGACCCCGGGAGTGTTTGATGGGACCGTGTAGAGGAATAATCACTATGTGTTGACCCCGGGAGTGTGTGATGGGACGGCGTGGAGGGAGATTCACTCTGTGCCTGACCCCGGGAGTGTTTGATGGGACCGTTTAGAGGATTAATCACTGTCTGTCTGACACACGGAGTGTTTGATGCTACCGTGTAGAGGAATAATCAGTCTGTGTCTGACCCCGGGAGTGTGTGATGGGACGGTGTGGAGGGAGATTCACTCTGTGTCTGACCCCGGGAGTGTGTGATGGGCGCTGTAGAGGAATAATCACTCTGTGTCTGACCCCGGGAGTGTGTGCTGGGACGATGTGGAGGGTGGTTCACTATGTGTCTGATCCCGGGAGTGTGTGATGGGCCGGCTTTAAGGGAGATTCACTCTGCGTCTGACCCCGGGTGAGTTTGATGGGAAGGTGTAGAGGAATAATCGCTCTGTGTCTGAACCCGGGAGAGTTTGATGGGAAGGTGTAGAAGAATAATCACTCTGTGTCTGACCCCGGGAGTGTTTGATGGGACCGTGTAGAGGAATAATCTCTCTGTGTCTGACCCCGGGAGTGTGTGATGGGAGGGTGTGGAGGGAGATTAACTCTGTGTCTGACCCCGGGAGTGTGTGATGGGCGCTGTAGAGGAATAATCACTCTGTGTCTGACCCCGGGAGTGTTTGATGGGACCGTGTAGAGGAATAATCACTCTGTGTCTGACCACGGGAGTGTGTGATGGGACGGTGTGGAGGGAGTTTCACTGTGTCTGACCCCGGGAGTGTTTGATCGGACCGTGTAGAGGAATAATCACTCTGTGTCTGACCCCGGGAGTGTTTGATGGGACCGTGTAGAGGAATAATCACTCTGTGTCTGACCCCGGGAGAGTTTGATGGGACCGTGTAGAGGAATAATCTCTCTGTCTGACCCCGGGAGTGTGTGATCGGACGGTGTGGAGGGAGATTAATTCTGTGTCTGACCCCGGGAGAGTGTGATGGGCGGTGTAGAGGAATAATCACTCTGTGTCTGACCCAGGGAATTTGGACGGGACGGTGTGGAGGGAGATTCACTCTGTGTCTGACCCCGGGAGTGTTTGATGGGACCGTGTAGAGGAATAATCACTCTGAGTCTGACCCCGGGAGTGTGTGTTGGGACGGTGTAGAGGAATAATCACTCTGTGTCTGACCCCGGGATTGTTTGATGGTACCGTGTAGCGGAATAATCACTCTGTGTCTGACCCCGGGAGTGTGTGATGGGACGGCGTGGAGGGAGATTCACTCTGTGTCTGACCCCGGGAGTGTTTGATGGGACCGTTTAAAGGAATAATCACTGTCTGTCTGACAAACGGAGTGTTTGATGGGACCGTGTAGAGGAATAATCTCTCTGTGTCTGACCATTGGAGTGTGTGATGGGACGGTGTGGAGGGAGATTAACTCTGTGTCTGACCCCGGGAGAGTGTGATGGGCGGTGTAGAGGAATAATCACTCTGTGTCTGACCCAGGGAGTTTGTGACGGGACGGTGTGGATGGAGATTCACTCTGTGTTTGACCCCGGGAGTGTTTGATTGGACCGTGTAGAGGAATAATCACTCTGAGTCTGACCCCGGGAGTGTGTGTTGGGACGGTGTGGACGGAGATTAACTCTGTGTCTGACCCCGGGAGTGTTTGATGGGACCGTGTACAGGAATTATCACTCTGTGTCTGACCGCCGGGAGTGTTTGATGGGACCGTGTCGAGGAATAATCACTCTGTGTCTGACCCCGGGAGTGTGTGATGGGACGGCGTGGAGGGAGATTCACTCTGTGTCTGACCCCGGGAGTGTGTGCTGGGACGATGTGGAGGGTGGTTCACTATGTATCTGATCCCGGGAGTGTGTGATGGGCCGGCGTTAAGGGAGATTCACTCTGTGTCTGACCCCGGGTGAGTTTGATGGGAAGGTGTAGAGGAATAATCGCTCTGTGTCTGACCCCGGGAGAGTTTGATGGGAAGGTGTAGAGGAATAATCACTCTGTGTCTGACCCCGGGAGTGTTTGATGGGACCGTGTAGAGGAATAATCACTATGTGTTGACCCCGGGAGTGTGTGATGGGACGGCGTGGAGGGAGATTCACTCTGTGCCTGACCCCGGGAGTGTTTGATGGGACCGTTTAGAGGAATAATCACTGTCTGTCTGACACACGGAGTGTTTGATGCTACCGTGTAGAGGAATAATCAGTCTGTGTCTGACCCCGGGAGTGTGTGATGGGACGGTGTGGAGGGAGATTCACTCTGTGTCTGACCCCGGGAGTGTGTGATGGGCGCTGTAGAGGAATAATCACTCTGTGTATGACCACGGGAGTGTGTGCTGGGACGATGTGGAGGGTGGTTCACTATGTGTCTGATCCCGGGAGTGTGTGATGGGCCGGCGTTAAGGGAGATTCACTCTGCGTCTGACCCCGGGTGAGTTTGATGGGAAGGTGTAGAGGAATAATCGCTCTGTGTCTGACCCCGGGAGAGTTTGATGGGAAGGTGTAGAGGAATAATCACTCTGTGTCTGACCCCGGGAGTGTTTGATGGGACCGTGTAGAGGAATAATCTCTCTGTGTCTGACCCGGGAGTGTGTGATGGGAGGGTGTGGAGGGAGATTAACTCTGTGTCTGACCCCGGGAGAGTGTGATGGGCGGTGTAGAGGAATAATCACTCTGTGTCTGACCCCGGGAGTGTGTGATGGGCCGGCGTGGAGGGAGATTCACTCTGTGTCTGACCCCGGGTGAGTTTGATGGGACCGTGGAGAGGAATAATCATTCTGAGTCTGACCCCGGGAGTGTGTGTTGGGACGGTGTGGACGGAGATTCACTTTGTGTCTGACCCCGGGAGTGTTTGATGGGACCGTGTACAGGAATTATCACTCTGTGTCTGACCGCCGGGAGTGTTTGATGGGACCGTGTCGAGGAATAATCACTCTGTGTCTGACCCGGGAGTGTTCGATGGGACCGTTTAGAGGAATAATCACTCTGTGTCTGACCATTGGAGTGTGTGATGGGACGGTGTGGAGGGAGATTCACTGTGTGTCTGACCCCGGGAGTGTGTGATGGGCGGTGTAGAGGAATAATCACTGTGTGTCTGACCCCGGGAGTGTGTGCTGGGACGATGTGGAGGGTGGTTCATTATGTGTCTGATCCCGGGAGTGTGTGATGGGCCGTGTAGAGGGAGATTCACTCTGTGTCTGACCCAGGGCGTGTGTGATGGGACAGTGTAGAGAAATAATCACTCTGTGTCTGACCCCGGGAGTGTGTGATGGGACGGTGTGGAGGGAGATTCACTCTCTGTCTGTACCCGGGAGTGTTTGATGGGACGGAATAGAGGAATAATCACTCTGTGTCTGACCCAGGGAGTGTGGGATGGGCCGGCGTTAAGGGAGATTCACTCTGTGTCTGACCCCGGGTGAGTTTGATGGGAAGGTGTAGAGGAATAATCACTCTGTGTCTGACCCCGGGAGTGTTTGATGGGACCGTGTGGAGGAATAATCACTCTGTGTCTGACCCCGGGTGAGTTTGATGGGAAGGGGTAGAGGAATAATCACTCTGTGTCTGACCCCGGGAGAGTTTGATGGGACCGTGTAGAGGAATAATCTCTCTGTGTCTGACCCTGGAGTGTGTGATTTGAGGGTGTGGAGGGAGATTAACTCTGTGTCTGACCCCGGGAGAGTGTGATGGGCGGTGTAGAGGAATAATCACTCTGTGTCTGACTGAGGGAGTTTGTGACGGGACGGTGTGGAGGGAGATTCACTCTGTGTCTGACCCCGGGAGTGTTTGATGGGAACGTGTAGAGGTATAATCACTCTGAGTCTGACCCCGGGAGTGTGTGTTGGGACGGGGTGGACGGAGGTTCACTTTGTGTCTGACCACGGGAGTGTTTGATGTGACCGTGTAGAGGAATAATCACTCTGTGTCTGAACCCGGGAGTGTGTGATGGGCCGGCGTGGACGGAGATTCACTCTGTGTCTGACCCCGGGTGAGTTTGATGGGAAGGTGTAGAGGAATAATCACTCTGTGTCTGACCCAGGGAGAGTTTGATGGGACCCTGTAGAGGAATAATCTCTCTGTGTCTGACCCCGGGAGTGTGTGCTCTGACGGTGTGGAGGGAGTTAAACTCTGTGTCTGACCCCGGGAGAGTGTGATGGGCGGTGTAGAGGAATAATCACTCTGTGTCTGACCCAGGGAGTTTGTGACGGGACGGTGTGGAGGGAGATTCACTCTGTGTCTGACCCCGGGAGTATGTTTTGGGACGCTGTAGAGGAATAATCACTCTGTGTCTGACCCCGGGAGTGTTTGATGGGACCGTTTAGAGGAATAATCACTGTCTGTCTGACCCACGGAGTGTTTGATGCTACCGTGTAGAGGAATAATCAGTCTGTGTCTGACCCCGGGAGTGTGTGATGGGACGGTGTTAACGGAGATTCACTCTGTGTCTGACCCCGGGTGAGTTTGATGGGACCGTGTAGAGGAATAATCATTCTGAGTCTGACCCCGGGAGTGTGTGTTGGGACGGTGTGGACGGAGATTCACTTTGTGTCTGACCCCGGGAGTGTTTGATGGGACCGTGTAGAGGAATATTCACTCTGTGTCTGACCGCCGGGAGTGCTTGATGGGACCGTGTAGAGGAATAATCTCTCTGTGTCTGACCCCGGGAGTGATTGATGGGACCGTGTAGAGGAATAATCTCTCTGTGTCTGACCGCGGGAGTGTGTGATGGGACGGTGTGGAGGGACATTAACTCTGTGTCTGACCCCGGGAGAGTGTGATGGGCGGTGTAGAGGAATAATCACTCTGTGTCTGACCCAGGGAGTTTGTGACGGGACGGTGTGGAGGGAGATTCACTCTGTGTCTGACCCCGGGAGTGTTTGATTGGACAGTGTAGAGGAATAATATCTCTGAGTCTGACCCCGGGAGTGTGTGTTGGGACGGTGTGGACGGAGATTAACTCTGTGTCTGACCCCGGGAGAGTGTGATGTGACCGTGTAGAGGAATAATCACTCTGTGTCTGACCCCGGGAGTGTGTGATGGGCCGGCGTGGAAGGAGATTCACTCTGTGTCTGACCCCGGGTGAGTTTGATGGGACCGTGTAGAGGAATAATCATTCTGAGTCTGACCCCGGGAGTGTTTGATGGGACCGTGTCGAGGAATAATCACTCTGTGTCTGACCCCGGGAGTGTTTGATGGGACCGTTTAGAGGAATAATCACTCTGTGTCTGATCATTGGAGTGTGTGATGGGACGGTGTGGAGGGAGATTCACTGTGTGTCTGACCCCGGGAGTGTGTGATGGGCGCTGTAGAGGAATAATCACTCTGTGTCTGATCATTGGAGTGTGTGCTGGGACGATCTGGAGGGTGGTTCACTATGTGTCTGATCCCGGGAGTGTGTGATGGGCCGTGTAGAGGGAGATTAACTCTGTGTCTGACCCCGGGTGAGTTTGATGGGAAGGTGTAGAGGAATAATCACTCTGTGTCTGACCCCGGGAGTGTTTGATGGGACCGTGTGGAGGAATAATCACTCTGTGTCTGACCCCGGGTGAGTTTGATGGGAAGGGGTAGAGGAATAATCACTCTGTGTCTGACCACGGGAGTGTTTGATGGGACCGTCTAGAGGAATAATCTCTCTGTGTCTGACCCTGGAGTGTGAGATTTGAGGGTGTGGAGGGAGATTAACTCTGTGTCTGACCGCCGGGAGTGCTTGATGGGACCGTGTAGAGGAATAATCTCTCTGTGTCTGACCCCGGGAGTGATTGATGGGACCGTGTAGAGGAATAATCTCTCTGTGTCTGACCGCGGGAGTGTGTGATGGGACGGTGTGGAGGGACATTAACTCTGTGTCTGACCCCGGGAGAGTGTGATGGGCGGTGTAGAGGAATAATCACTCTGTGTCTGACCCAGGGAGTTTGTGACGGGACGGTGTGGAGGGAGATTCACTCTGTGTCTGACCCCGGGAGTGTTTGATTGTACAGTGTAGAGGAATAATATCTCTGAGTCTGACCCCGGGAGTGTGTGTTGGGACGGTGTGGACGGAGATTAACTCTGTGTCTGACCCCGGGAGAGTGTGATGTGACCGTGTAGAGGAATAATCACTCTGTGTCTGACCCCGGGAGTGTGTGATGGGCCGGCGTGGAAGGAGATTCACTCTGTGTCTGACCCCGGGTGAGTTTGATGGGACCGTGTAGAGGAATAATCATTCTGAGTCTGACCCCGGGAGTGTTTGATGGGACCGTGTCGAGGAATAATCACTCTGTGTCTGACCCCGGGAGTGTTTGATGGGACCGTTTAGAGGAATAATCACTCTGTGTCTGATCATTGGAGTGTGTGATGGGACGGTGTGGAGGGAGATTCACTGTGTGTCTGACCCCGGGAGTGTGTGATGGGCGCTGTAGAGGAATAATCACTCTGTGTCTGATCATTGGAGTGTGTGCTGGGACGATCTGGAGGGTGGTTCACTATGTGTCTGATCCCGGGAGTGTGTGATGGGCCGTGTAGAGGGAGATTAACTCTGTGTCTGACCCCGGGTGAGTTTGATGGGAAGGTGTAGAGGAATAATCACTCTGTGTCTGACCCCGGGAGTGTTTGATGGGACCGTGTGGAGGAATAATCACTCTGTGTCTGACCCCGGGTGAGTTTGATGGGAAGGGGTAGAGGAATAATCACTCTGTGTCTGACCACGGGAGTGTTTGATGGGACCGTCTAGAGGAATAATCTCTCTGTGTCTGACCCTGGAGTGTGAGATTTGAGGGTGTGGAGGGAGATTAACTCTGTGTCTGACCCCGGGAGAGTTTGATGGGAAGGTGTAGAGGAATAATCACTCTGTGTCTGACCCCGGGAGTGTTTGATGGGACCGTGTGGAGGAATAATCACTCTGTGTCTGACCCCGGGTGAGTTTGATGGGAAGGGGTAGAGGAATAATCACTCTGTGTCTGACCCCGGGAGTGTTTGATGGGACCGTCTAGAGGAATAATCTCTCTGTGTCTGACCCTGGAGTGTGAGATTTGAGGGTGTGGAGGGAGATTAACTCTGTGTCTGACCCCGGGAGAGTTTGATGGGAAGGTGTAGAGGAATAATCACTCTGTGTCTGACCCCGGGAGTGTTTGATGGGACCGTGTGGAGGAATAATCACTCTGTGTCTGACCCCGGGTGAGTTTGATGGGAAGGGGTAGAGGAATAATCACTCTGTGTCTGACCCCGGGAGTGTTTGATGGGACCGTCTAGAGGAATAATCTCTCTGTGTCTGACCCTGGAGTGTGAGATTTGAGGGTGTAGAGGGAGATTCACTCTGTGTCTGACCCAGGGCGTGTGTGATGGGACAGTGTAGAGAAATAATCACTCTGTGTCTGACACCGGGAGTGTGTGATGGGACGGTGTGGAGGGAGATTCACTCTGTGTCTGTACCCGGGAGTGTTTGATGGGACCGAATAGAGGAATAATCACTCTGTGTCTGACCCAGTGAGTGTGGGATGGGCCGGCGTTAAGGGAGATTCACTCTGTGTCTGACCCCGGGTGAGTTTGATGGGAATGTGTAGAGGAATAATCACTCTGTGTCTGACCGCGGGAGTGTTTGATGGGACCGTGTCGAGGAATAATCTCTCTGTGTCTGACCCCGGGAGTGTGTGATGGGAGGGTGTGGAGGGAGATTAACTCTGTGTCTGACCCCGGGAGAGTGTGATGGGCTGTGTAGAGGAATAATCACTCTGTGTCTGACTGAGGGAGTTTGTGACGGGACGGTGTGGAGGGAGATTCACTCTGTGTCTGACCCCGGGAGTGTTTGATGGGAACGTGTAGAGGTATAATCACTCTGAGTCTGACCCCGGGAGTGTGTGTTGGGACGGGGTGGACGGAGGTTCACTTTGTGTCTGACCACGGGAGTGTTTGATGTGACCGTGTAGAGGAATAATCACTCTGTGTCTGACCCCGGGAGTGTGTGATGGGCCGGCGTGGAGGGAGATTCACTCTGTGTCTGACCCCGGGTGAGTTTGATGGGAAGGTGTAGAGGAATAATCACTCTGTGTCTGACCCAGGGAGAGATTGATGGGAACCTGTAGAGGAATAATCTCTCTGTGTCTGACCCCGGGAGTGTGTGTTCTGACGGTGTGGAGGGAGATTAACTCTGTGTCTGACCCCGGGAGAGTGTGATGGGCGGTGTAGAGGAATAATCACTCTGTGTCTGACCCAGGGAGTTTGTGACGGGACGGTGTGGAGGGAGATTCACTCTGTGTCTGACCCCGGGATTGTTTGATGGTACCGTGTAGCGGAATAATCACTACGTGTTGACCACGGGAGTGTGTGATGGGACGGCGTGGAGGGAGATTCACTCTGTGTCTGACCCCGGGAGTGTTTGATGGGACCGTTTAGAGGAATAATCACTGTCTGTCTGACCCACGGAGTGTTTGATGCTACCGTGTAGAGGAATAATCTCTCTGTGTCTGACTGAGGGAGTGTGTGATGGGACGGTGTTGTGGGAGATTATCTCTGTGTCTGACCCCGGGAGAGTGTGATGGGCGGTGTAGAGGAATAATCACTCTGTGTCTGACCCAGGGAGTTTGTGACGGGACGGTGTGGAGGGAGATTCACTCTGTGTCTGACCCCGGGAGTATGTTGGGACCGTGTAGAGGAATAATCATTCTGAGTCTGACCCCGGGAGTGTGTGTTGGGACGGTGTGGACGGAGATTCACATTGTGTCTGACCCCGGGAGTGTTTGATGGGACCGTGTACAGGAATAATCACTCTGTGTCTGACCGCCGGGAGTGTTTGATGGGACCGTGTAGAGGAATAATCACTCTGTGTCTGACCCCGGGAGTGTTTGATGGGACCGCTTAGAGGAATAATCACTCTGTGTCTGACCATTGGAGTGTGTGATGGGACGGTGTGGAGGGAGATTCACTGTGTGTCTGACCCCGGGAGTGTGTGATGGGCGCTGTAGAGGAATAATCTCTCTGTGTCTGACCCCGGGAGTGTGTGTTGGGATGGTGTGGACGGAGATTCACTTTGTGTCTGACCGCGGGAGTGTTTGATGGGACCGTGTACAGGAATAATCACTCTGTGTCTGACCGCCTGGAGTGTTTGATGGGACCGTATAGAGGAATAATCACTCTGTGTCTGACCCCGGGAGTGTTTGATGGGACCGTTTAGAGGAATAATCACTCTGTGTCTGACCATTGGAGTGTGTGATGGGACGGTGTGGAGGGAGATTCACTGTGTGTCTGACCACGGGAGTGAGTGATGGGCCGTGTAGAGGGAGATTCACTCTGTGTCTGACCCAGGGCGTGTGAGATGGGACAGTGTAGAGAAATAATCACTCTGTGTCTGACCCCGGGACTGTGTGATGGGACGGTGTGGAGGGAGTTTCACTCTGTGTCTGAACCCGGGAGTGTTTGATGGGACCGAGTAGAGGAATAATCACTCTGTGTCTGACCCAGGGAGTGTGTGATGGGCCGGCGTTAAGGGAGATTCACTCTGTGTCTGACCCCGGGTGAGTTTGACGGGAAGGTGTAGAGGAATAATCACTCTGTGTCTGACCCCGGGAGTGTTTGATGGGACCGTGTAGAGGAATAATCACTCTGTGTCTGACCCCGCGAGTGTGTGATGGGCCGGCGTGGAGGGAGATTCACTCTGTGTCTGACCCCGGGTGAGTTTGATGGGAAGGTGTAGAGGAATAATCACTCTGTGTCTGACCCCGGGTGAGTTTGATGGGAAGGTGTAGAGGGATAATCTCTCTGTGTCTGACCCCGGGAGTGTGTGTTCGGACGGTGTGGAGGGAGATTAACTCTGTGTCTGACCCCGGGAGAGTGTGATGGGCGGTGTAGAGGAATAATCACTCTGTGTCTGACCCAGGGAGTTTGTGACGGGACGGTGTGGAGGGAGATTCACTCTGTGTCTGACCCCGGGAGTGTTTGATGGGACCGTGTAAAGGAATAATCACTCTGAGTCTGACCCCGGGTGTGTGTGTTGGGACGGTGTAGAGAAATAATCACTCTGTGTCTGACCATTGGAGTGTGTGATGGGACGGTGTGGAGGGAGATTCACTGTGTGTCTGACCCCGGAAGTGTGTGATGGGCGGTGTAGAGGAATAATCACTCTGTGTCTGACCCCGGGAGTGTGTGCTGGGACGATGTGGAGGGTGGTTCACTATGTGTCTGATCCCGGGAGTGTGTGATGGGCCGGCGTTAAGGGAGATACACTCTGTGTCTGACCCCGGGTGAGTTTGATGGGAAGGTGTAGAGGAATAATCGTTCTGTGTCTGAACCCGGGAGAGTTTGATGGGACCGTGTAGAGGAATAATCACTCTGTGTCTGACCCCGGGAATGTTTGATGGGACCGTGTAGAGGAATAATCTCTCTGTGTCTGACCCCGGGAGTGTGTGATGGGACGGTGTGGAGGGAGATTAACACTGTGTCTGTCCCCGGGAGAGTGTGATGGGAGGTGTATAGGAATAATCACTCTGTGTCTGACCCTGGGAGTGTTTGATGGGAACGTGTAGAGGAATAATCACTCTGAGTCTGACCACGGGAGTGTGTGTTGGGACGGTGTGGACGGAGATTCACTTTGTGTCTGACCCCGGGAGTGTTTGATGGGACCGTGTAGAGGAATAATCACTCTGTGTCTGACCACGGGAGTGTGTGTTGGGACGGTGTGGACGGAGATTCACTTTGTGTCTGACCCCGGGAGTGTTTGATGGGACCGTGTAGAGGAATAATCACTCTGTGTCTGACCCCGGGAGAGTGTGATGGGTGGTGTAGAGGAATAATCACTCTGTGTCTGACCCAGGGAATTTGGACAGGACGGTGTGGAGGGAGATTCACTCTGTGTCTGACCCCGGGAGTGTTTGATGGGACCGTGTAGAGGAATAATCACTCTGAGTCTGACCCCGGGAGTGTGTGTTGGGACGGTGTGGACGGAGATTAACTCTGTGTCTGACCCCGGGGAGTGTGATGTGACCGTGTAGAGGAATAATCACTCTGTGTCTGACCCCGGGAATGTTTGATGGGACCGTGTAGAGGAATAATCTCTCTGTGTCTGACCCCGGGAGTGTGTGATGGGACGGTGTGGAGGGAGATTAACTCTGTGTCTGTCCCCGGGAGAGTGTGATGGGCGCTGTAGAGGAATAATCACTCTGTGTCTGACCCAGGGAGTGTTTGATGGGAACGTGTAGAGGAATAATCACTCTGAGTCTGACCCCGGGAGTGTGTGTTGGGACGGTGTGGACGGAGATTCACTTTGTGTCTGACCCCGGGAGTGTTTGATGGGACCGTGTAGAGGAATAATCACTCTGTGTCTGACCCCGGGAGTGTGTGATGGGACGGTGTGGAGGGAGATTCACTGTGTCTGACCCCGGGAGTGTTTGATGGGACCGTGTAGAGGAATAATCACTCTGTGTCTGACCCCGGGAGTGTGTGATGGGCCGGCGTGGAGGGAGATTCACTCTGTCTCTGACGCTGGGTGAGTTTGATGGGAAGGTGTAGAGGAATAATCACTCTGTGTCTGACCCCGGGAGAGTTTGATGGGACCGTGTAGAGGAATAATCACTCTGTGTCTGACCCCGGGAGTGTGTGATGGGCCGGCGTGGAGGGAGATTCACTCTGTGTCTGACCCCGGGTGAGTTTGATGGGAAGGTGTAGAGGAATAATCACTCTGTGTCTGACCCCGGGAGTGTGTGATCGGACGGTGTGGAGGGAGATTAACTCTGTGTCTGACCCCGGGAGAGTGTGATGTGCGGTGTAGAGGAATAATCACTCTGAGTCTGACCCCGGGAGTGTGTGTTGGGACGGTGTAGAGGAATAATCACTCTGTGTCTGACCCCGGGATTGTTTGATGGTACCGTGTAGCGGAATAATCACTCTGTGTCTGACCCCGGGAGTGTGTGATGGGACGGCGTGGAGGGAGATTCACTCTGTGTCTGACCCCGGGAGTGTTTGATGGGACCGTTTAGAGGAATAATCACTGTCTGTCTGATACACGGAGTGTTTGATGCTGCCGTGTAGAGGAATAATCGCTCTGTATCTGACCCCGGGAGTGTGTGATGGGCCGGCGTGTAGGGAGATTCACTCTGTGTCTGACCGCGGGTGAGTTTGATGGGAAGGTGTAGAGGAATAATCACTCTGTGTCTGACCACGGGAGTGTTTGATGGGACCGTGTAGAGGAATAATCTCTCTGTGTCTGACCCCGGGAGTGTGTGATGGGACGGTGTGGAGGGACATTAACTCTGTGTCTGACCCCGGGAGAGTGAGATGGGCGGTGTAGAGGAATAATCACTCTGAGTCTGACCCCGGGAGTGTGTGTTGGGACGGTGTGGACGGTGATTAACTCTGTGTCTGACCCCGGGAGAGTGTGATGTGACCGTGTAGAGGAATAATCACTCTGTGTCTGACCCCGGGAGTGTGTGATGGGACGGTGTGGAGGGAGATTCACTGTGTCTCACCCCGGGAGTGTTTGATGGGACCGTGTAGAGGAATAATCACTCTGTGTCTGACCCCGGGAGTGTGTGATGGGCCGGCGTGGAGGGAGATTCACTCTGTGTCTGACCCCGGGTGAGTTTGATGGGACCGTGTAGAGGAATAATCATTCTGAGTCTGACCCCGGGAGTGTGTTTTGGGACGGTGTGGACGGAGATTCACTTTGTGTCTGACCCCGGGAGTGTTTGATTGGACCGTGTACAGGAATAATGACTCTGTGTCTGACCGCCGGGAGTGTTTGATGGGACCGTGTAGAGGAATAATCACTCTGTGTCTGACCCCGGGAGTGTTTGATGGGCCGTGTAGAGGAATAATCACTCTGTGTCTGATCCCTGGAGTGTGTGATGGGCCGTGTAGAGGGAGATTCACTCTGTGTCTGACCCAGGGCGTGTGTGATTGGACAGTGTAGAGAAATAATCACTCTGTGTCTAACCCCGGGAGTGTGTGATGGGACGGTGTGGAGGGAGATTCACTCTGTGTCTGAACCCGGGAGTGGTTGATGGGACCGAGTAGAGCAATAATCACTCTGTGTCTGACCCAGGGAATTTGGACGGGACGGTGTGGAGGGAGATTCACTCTGTGTCTGACCGCGGGAGTGTTTGATGGCACCGTGTAGAGGAATAATCACTCTGAGTCTGACCCCGGGAGTGTGTGTTGGGACGGTGTAGAGGAATAATCACTCTGTGTCTGACCCCGGGAGTATGTGATGGGATGGCGTGGAGGGAGATTCACTCTGTGTCTGACCCCGGGAGTGTTTGATGGGACCGTTTATAGGAATAATCACTGTCTGTCTGACACACGGAGTGTTTGATGCTTCCGTGTAGAGGAATAATCACTCTGTATCTGACCCCGGGAGTGTGTGATGGGCCGGCGTGCAGGGAGATTCACTCTGTGTCTGACCCCGGGAGTGGTTGATGGGACCGAGTAGAGCAATAATCACTCTGTGTCTGACCCAGGGAATTTGGACGGGACGGTGTGCAGGGAGATTCACTCTGTGTCTGACCGCGGGAGTGTTTGATGGCACCGTGTAGAGGAATAATCACTCTGAGTCTGACCCCGGGAGTGTGTGTTGGGACGGTGTAGAGGAATAATCACTCTGTGTCTGACCCCGGGAGTATGTGATGGGATGGCGTGGAGGGAGATTCACTCTGTGTCTGACCCCGGGAGTGTTTGATGGGACCGTTTATAGGAATAATCACTGTCTGTCTGACACACGGAGTGTTTGATGCTTCCGTGTAGAGGAATAATCACTCTGTATCTGACCCCGGGAGTGTGTGATGGGCCGGCGTGCAGGGAGATTCACTCTGTGTCTGACCCCGGGAGTGTTTGATGGGACCGTGTACAGGAATAATCACTCTGTGTCTGACCGCCGGGAGTGTTTGATGGGACCGTGTAGAGGAATAATCACTCTGTGTCTGACCCCGGGAGTGTTTGATTGGACCGTTTAGAGGAATAATCACTCTGTGTCTGACCATTGGAGTGTGTGATGGGACGGTGTGGAGGGAGATTCACTGTGTGTCTGACCCCGGGAGTGAGTGATGGGCCGTGTCGAGGGAGATTCACTCTGTGTCTGACCCAGGGCGTGTGTGATGGGACAGTGTAGAGAAATAATCACTCTGTGTCTGACCCCGGGAGTGTGTGATGGGACGGTGTGGAGGGAGATTCACTCTGTGTCTGAACCCGGGAGTGTTTGATGGGACCGAGTAGAGGAATAATCACTCTGTGTCTGACCCAGGGTGTGTGTGATGGGCCGGCGTTAAGGTAGATTCACTCTGTGTCTGACCCCGGGTGAGTTTGATGGGAAGGTGTAGAGGAATAATCACTCTGCTTCTGACCCCGGGAGTGTTCGATGGGACCGTGTAGAGGAATAATCTCTCTGTGTCTGACCCCGGGAGTGTGTGATGGGACGGTGTGGAGGGAGATTAACTCTGTGTCTGACCCCGGGAGACTGTGATGGGCGGTGTAGAGGAATAATCTCTCTGTGTCTGACCCAGGGAGTTTGTGACGGGACGGTGTGGAGGGAGATTCACTCTGTGTCTGACCCCGGGTGAGTTTGATGGGAAGGTGTAGAGGAATAATCACTCTGTGTCTGTCCCCGGGAGTGTGTGTTGGGACGGTGTGGACGGAGATTAACTCTGTGTCTGACCCCGGGAGAGTGTGATGTGACCGTTTAGAGGAATAATCACTCTGTGTCTGACCCCGGGAGTGCGTGATGGGACGGTGTGGAGGGAGATTCACTGTGTCTGACCCCGGGAATGTTTGATGGGACCGTGTAGAGGAATAATCTCTCTGTGTCTGACCCCGGGAGTGTGTGATGGGACGGTGTGGAGGGAGATTAACTCTGTGTCTGTCCCCGGGAGAGTGTGATGGGCGGTGTAGAGGAATAATCACTCTGTGTCTGACCCAGGGAGTGTTTGATGGGAACGTGTAGAGGAATAATCACTCTGAGTCTGACCCCGGGAGTGTGTGTTGGGACGGTGTGGACGGAGATTCACTTTGTGTCTGACCCCGGGAGTGTTTGATGGGACCGTGTAGAGGAATAATCACTCTGTGTCTGACCCCGGGAGTGTGTGATGGGACGGTGTGGAGGGAGATTCACTGTGTCTGACCCCGGGAGTGTTTGATGGGACCGTGTAGAGGAATAATCACTCTGTGTCTGACCCCGGGAGTGTGTGATGGGCCGGCGTGGAGGGAGATTCACTCTGTGTCTGACCCCGGGAGTGTTTGATGGGACCGTGTACAGGAATAATCACTCTGTGTCTGACCGCCGGGAGTGTTTGATGGGACCGTGTAGAGGAATAATCACTCTGTGTCTGACCCCGGGAGTGTTTGATGGGACCGCTTAGAGGAATAATCACTCTGTGTCTGACCATTGGAGTGTGTGATGGGACGGTATGGAGGGAGATTCACTGTGTGTCTGACCCCGGGAGTGTGTGATGGGCGCTGTAGAGGAATAATCTCTCTGTGTCTGACCCCGGGAGTGTGTGTTGGGATGGTGTGGACGGAGATTCACTTTGTGTCTGACCGCGGGAGTGTTTGATGGGACCGTGTACAGGAATAATCACTCTGTGTCTGACCGCCTGGAGTGTTTGATGGGACCGTATAGAGGAATAATCACTCTGTGTCTGACCCCGGGAGTGTTTGATGGGACCGTTTAGAGGAATAATCACTCTGTGTCTGACCATTGGAGTGTGTGATGGGACGGTGTGGAGGGAGAATCACTGTGTGTCTGACCCCGGGAGTGAGTGATGGGCCGTGTAGAGGGAGATTCACTCTGTGTCTGACCCAGGGCGTGTGAGATGGGACAGTGTAGAGAAATAATCACTCTGTGTCTGACCCCGGGACTGTGTGATGGGACGGTGTGGAGGGAGTTTCACTCTGTGTCTGAACCCGGGAGTGTTTGATGGGACCGAGTAGAGGAATAATCACTCTGTGTCTGACCCAGGGAGTGTGTGATGGGCCGGCGTTAAGGGAGATTCACTCTGTGTCTGACCCCGGGTGAGTTTGACGGGAAGGTGTAGAGGAATAATCACTCTGTGTCTGACCCCGGGAGTGTTTGATGGGACCGTGTAGAGGAATAATCACTCTGTGTCTGACCCCGCGAGTGTGTGATGGGCCGGCGTGGAGGGAGATTCACTCTGTGTCTGACCCCGGGTGAGTTTGATGGGAAGGTGTAGAGGAATAATCACTCTGTGTCTGACCCAGGGAGTTTGTGACGGGACGGTGTGGAGGGAGATTCACTCTGTGTCTGACCCCGGGAGTGTTTGATGGGACCGTGTAAAGGAATAATCACTCTGAGTCTGACCCCGGGTGTGTGTGTTGGGACGGTGTAGAGAAATAATCACTCTGTGTCTGACCATTGGAGTGTGTGATGGGACGGTGTGGAGGGAGATTCACTGTGTGTCTGACCCCGGAAGTGTGTGATGGGCGGTGTAGAGGAATAATCACTCTGTGTCTGGCCCCGGGAGTGTGTGCTGGGACGATGTGGAGGGTGGTTCACTATGTGTCTGGTCCCGCGAGTGTGTGATGGGCCGGCGTTAAGGGAGATTCACTCTGTGTCTGACCCCGGGTGAGTTTGATGGGAAGGTGTAGAGGAATAATCGTTCTGTGTCTGAACCCGGGAGAGTTTGATGGGACCGTGTAGAGGAATAATCACTCTGTGTCTGACCCCGGGAATGTTTGATGGGACCGTGTAGAGGAATAATCTCTCTGTGTCTGACCCCGGGAGTGTGTGATGGGACGGTGTGGAGGGAGATTAACACTGTGTCTGTCCCCGGGAGAGTGTGATGGGAGGTGTATAGGAATAATCACTCTGTGTCTGACCCTGGGAGTGTTTGATGGGAACGTGTAGAGGAATAATCACTCTGAGTCTGACCACGGGAGTGTGTGTTGGGACGGTGTGGACGGAGATTCACTTTGTGTCTGACCCCGGGAGTGTTTGATGGGACCGTGTAGAGGAATAATCACTCTGTGTCTGACCACGGGAGTGTGTGTTGGGACGGTGTGGACGGAGATTCACTTTGTGTCTGACCCCGGGAGTGTTTGATGGGACCGTGTAGAGGAATAATCACTCTGTGTCTGACCCCGGGAGAGTGTGATGGGTGGTGTAGAGGAATAATCACTCTGTGTCTGACCCAGGGAATTTGGACAGGACGGTGTGGAGGGAGATTCACTCTGTGTCTGACCCCGGGAGTGTTTGATGGGACCGTGTAGAGGAATAATCACTCTGAGTCTGACCCCGGGAGTGTGTGTTGGGACGGTGTGGACGGAGATTAACTCTGTGTCTGACCCCGGGGAGTGTGATGTGACCGTGTAGAGGAATAATCACTCTGTGTCTGACCCCGGGAATGTTTGATGGGACCGTGTAGAGGAATAATCTCTCTGTGTCTGACCCCGGGAGTGTGTGATGGGACGGTGTGGAGGGAGATTAACTCTGTGTCTGTCCCCGGGAGAGTGTGATGGGCGCTGTAGAGGAATAATCACTCTGTGTCTGACCCAGGGAGTGTTTGATGGGAACGTGTAGAGGAATAATCACTCTGAGTCTGACCCCGGGAGTGTGTGTTGGGACGGTGTGGACGGAGATTCACTTTGTGTCTGACCCCGGGAGTGTTTGATGGGACCGTGTAGAGGAATAATCACTCTGTGTCTGACCCCGGGAGTGTGTGATGGGACGGTGTGGAGGGAGATTCACTGTGTCTGACCCCGGGAGTGTTTGATGGGACCGTGTAGAGGAATAATCACTCTGTGTCTGACCCCGGGAGTGTGTGATGGGCCGGCGTGGAGGGAGATTCACTCTGTCTCTGACGCTGGGTGAGTTTGATGGGAAGGTGTAGAGGAATAATCACTCTGTGTCTGACCCCGGGAGAGTTTGATGGGACCGTGTAGAGGAATAATCACTCTGTGTCTGACCCCGGGAGTGTGTGATGGGCCGGCGTGGAGGGAGATTCACTCTGTGTCTGACCCCGGGTGAGTTTGATGGGAAGGTGTAGAGGAATAATCACTCTGTGTCTGACCCCGGGAGTGTGTGATCGGACGGTGTGGAGGGAGATTAACTCTGTGTCTGACCCCGGGAGAGTGTGATGTGCGGTGTAGAGGAATAATCACTCTGTGTCTGACCCAGGGAATTTGGACGGGACGGTGTGGAGGGAGATTCACTCTGTGTCTGACCCCGGGAGTGTTTGATGGGACCGTGTAGAGGAATAATCACTCTGAGTCTGACCCCGGGAGTGTGTGTTGGGACGGTGTAGAGGAATAATCACTCTGTGTCTGACCCCGGGATTGTTTGATGGTACCGTGTAGCGGAATAATCACTCTGTGTCTGACCCCGGGAGTGTGTGATGGGACGGCGTGGAGGGAGATTCACTCTGTGTCTGACCCCGGGAGTGTTTAATGGGACCGTTTAGAGGAATAATCACTGTCTGTCTGATACACGGAGTGTTTGATGCTGCCGTGTAGAGGAATAATCGCTCTGTATCTGACCCCGGGAGTGTGTGATGGGCCGGCGTGTAGGGAGATTCACTCTGTGTCTGACCGCGGGTGAGTTTGATGGGAAGGTGTAGAGGAATAATCACTCTGTGTCTGACCACGGGAGTGTTTGATGGGACCGTGTAGAGGAATAATCTCTCTGTGTCTGACCCCGGGAGTGTGTGATGGGACGGTGTGGAGGGACATTAACTCTGTGTCTGACCCCGGGAGAGTGTGATGGGCGGTGTAGAGGAATAATCACTCTGAGTCTGACCCCGGGAGTGTGTGTTGGGACGGTGTGGACGGTGATTAACTCTGTGTCTGACCCCGGGAGAGTGTGATGTGACCGTGTAGAGGAATAATCACTCTGTGTCTGACCCCGGGAGTGTGTGATGGGACGGTGTGGAGGGAGATTCACTGTGTCTCACCCCGGGAGTGTTTGATGGGACCGTGTAGAGGAATAATCACTCTGTGTCTGACCCCGGGAGTGTGTGATGGGCCGGCGTGGAGGGAGATTCACTCTGTGTCTGACCCCGGGTGAGTTTGATGGGACCGTGTAGAGGAATAATCACTCTGTGTCTGACCCCGGGAGTGTTTGATGGGCCGTGTAGAGGAATAATCACTCTGTGTCTGATCCCTGGAGTGTGTGATGGGCCGTGTAGAGGGAGATTCACTCTGTGTCTGACCCAGGGCGTGTGTGATTGGACAGTGTAGAGAAATAATCACTCTGTGTCTAACCCCGGGAGTGTGTGATGGGACGGTGTGGAGGGAGATTCACTCTGTGTCTGAACCCGGGAGTGGTTGATGGGACCGAGTAGAGCAATAATCACTCTGTGTCTGACCCAGGGAATTTGGACGGGACGGTGTGGAGGGAGATTCACTCTGTGTCTGACCGCGGGAGTGTTTGATGGCACCGTGTAGAGGAATAATCACTCTGAGTCTGACCCCGGGAGTGTGTGTTGGGACGGTGTAGAGGAATAATCACTCTGTGTCTGACCCCGGGAGTATGTGATGTGATGGCGTGGAGGGAGATTCACTCTGTGTCTGACCCCGGGAGTGTTTGATGGGACCGTTTATAGGAATAATCACTGTCTGTCTGACACACGGAGTGTTTGATGCTTCCGTGTAGAGGAATAATCACTCTGTATCTGACCCCGGGAGTGTGTGATGGGCCGGCGTGCAGGGAGATTCACTCTGTGTCTGACCCCGGGAGTGTTTGATGGGACCGTGTACAGGAATAATCACTCTGTGTCTGACCGCCGGGAGTGTTTGATGGGACCGTGTAGAGGAATAATCACTCTGTGTCTGACCCCGGGAGTGTTTGATTGGACCGTTTAGAGGAATAATCACTCTGTGTCTGACCATTGGAGTGTGTGATGGGACGGTGTGGAGGGAGATTCACTGTGTGTCTGACCCCGGGAGTGAGTGATGGGCCGTGTCGAGGGAGATTCACTCTGTGTCTGACCCAGGGCGTGTGTGATGGGACAGTGTAGAGAAATAATCACTCTGTGTCTGACCCCGGGAGTGTGTGATGGGACGGTGTGGAGGGAGATTCACTCTGTGTCTGAACCCGGGAGTGTTTGATGGGACCGAGTAGAGGAATAATCACTCTGTGTCTGACCCAGGGAGTGTGTGATGGGCCGGCGTTAAGGTAGATTCACTCTGTGTCTGACCCCGGGTGAGTTTGATGGGAAGGTGTAGAGGAATAATCACTCTGCTTCTGACCCCGGGAGTGTTCGATGGGACCGTGTAGAGGAATAATCTCTCTGTGTCTGACCCCGGGAGTGTGTGATGGGACGGTGTGGAGGGAGATTAACTCTGTGTCTGACCCCGGGAGACTGTGATGGGCGGTGTAGAGGAATAATCTCTCTGTGTCTGACCCAGGGAGTTTGTGACGGGACGGTGTGGAGGGAGATTCACTCTGTGTCTGACCCCGGGAGTGTTTGATGGGAACGTGTAGAGGTATAATCACTCTGAGTCTGACCCCGGGAGTGTGTGATGGGCCGGCGTGGAGGGAGATTCACTCTGTGTCTGACCCCGGGAGTGTTTGATGGGACCGTGTAGAGGAATAATCACTCTGTGTCTGACCCCGGGAGTGTTTGATGGGACCGTTTAGAGGAATAATCACTCTGTGTCTGACCATTGGAGTGTGTGATGGGACGGTGTGGAGGGAGATTCACTGTGTGTCTGACCCCGGGAGTGAGTGATGGGCCGTGTAGAGGGAGATTCACTCTGTGTCTGACCCAGGGCGTGTGTGATGGGACAGTGTAGAGAAATAATCACTCTGTGTCTGATCCCGGGAGTGTGCGATGGGACGGTGTGGAGGGAGATTCACTCTGTGTCTGAACCCGGGAGTGTTTGATTGGACCGAGTAGAGGAATAACCACTCTGTGTCTGACCCAGGGAGTGTGTGATGGGCCGGCGTTAAGGTAGATTCACTCTGTGTCTGACCCCGGGTGAGTTTGATGGGAACGTGTAGAGGAATAATCACTCTGTGTCTGTCCCCGGGAGTGTGTGTTGGGACGGTGTGGACGGAGATTAACTCTGTGTCTGACCCCGGGAGAGTGTGATGTGACCGTTTAGAGGAATAATCACTCTGTGTCTGACCCCGGGAGTGTGTGATGGGACGGTGTGGAGGGAGATTCACTGTGTCTGACCCCGGGAATGTTTGATGGGACCGTGTAGAGGAATAATCTCTCTGTGTCTGACCCCGGGAGTGTGTGATGGGACGGTGTGGAGGGAGATTAACTCTGTGTCTGTCCCCGGGAGAGTGTGATGGGCGGTGTAGAGGAATAATCACTCTGTGTCTGACCCAGGGAGTGTTTGATGGGAACGTGTAGAGGAATAATCACTCTGAGTCTGACCCCGGGAGTGTGTGTTGGGACGGTGTGGACGGAGATTCACTTTGTGTCTGACCCCGGGAGTGTTTGATGGGACCGTGTAGAGGAATAATCACTCTGTGTCTGACCCCGGGAGTGTGTGATGGGACGGTGTGGAGGGAGATTCACTGTGTCTGACCCCGGGAGTGTTTGATGGGACCGTGTAGAGGAATAATCACTCTGTGTCTGACCCCGTGAGTGTGTGATGGGCCGGCGTGGAGGGAGATTCACTCTGTCTCTGACGCCGGGTGTGTTTGATGGGAAGGTGTAGAGGAATAATCACTCTGTGTCTGACCCCGGGAGAGTTTGATGGGACCGTGTAGAGGAATAATCACTCTGTGTCTGACCCCGGGAGTGTGTGATGGGCCGGCGTGGAGGGAGATTCACTCTGTGTCTGACCCCGGGTGAGTTTGATGGGAAGGTGTAGAGGAATAATCACTCTGTGTCTGACCCCGGGAGTGTGTGATCGGACGGTGTGGAGGGAGATTAACTCTGTGTCTGACCCCGGGAGAGTGTGATGTGCGGTGTAGAGGAATAATCACTCTGTGTCTGACCCAGGGAATTTGGACGGGACGTTGTGGAGGGAGATTCACTCTGTGTCTGACCCCGGGAGTGTTTGATGGGACCGTGTAGAGGAATAATCACTCTGAGTCTGACACCGGGAGTGTGTGTTGGGACGGTGTAGAGGAATAATCACTCTGTGTGTGACCCCGGGATTGTTTGATGGTACCGTGTAGCGGAATAATCACTCTGTGTCTGACCCTGGGAGTGTGTAATGGGACGGCGTGGAGGGAGATTCACTCTGTGTCTGACCCCGGGAGTGTTTGATGGGACCGTTTAGAGGAATAATCACTGTCTGTCTGATACACGGAGTGTTTGATGCTGCCGTGTAGAGGAATAATCACTCTGTATCTGACCCCGGGAGTGTGTGATGGGCCGGCGTGTAGGGAGATTCACTCTGTGTCTGACCGCGGGTGAGTTTGATGGGAAGGTGTAGAGGAATAATCACTCTGTGTCTGACCCCGGGAGTGTTTGATGGGACCGTGTAGAGGAATAATCTCTCTGTGTCTGACCCCGGGAGTGTGTGATGGGACGGTGTGGAGGGACATTAACTCTGTGTCTGACCCCGGGAGAGTGCGATGGGCGGTGTGGACGGTGATTAACTCTGTGTCTGACCCCGGGAGAGTGTGATGTGACCGTGTAGAGGAATAATCACTCTGAGTCTGACCCCGGAAGTGTGTGTTGGGACGGTGTGGACGGTGATTAACTCTGTGTCTGACCCCGGGAGAGTGTGATGTGACCGTGTAGAGGAATAATCACTCTGTGTCTGACCCCGGGAGTGTGTGATGGGACGGTGTGGAGGGAGATTCACTGTGTCTCACCCCGGGAGTATTTGATGGGACCGTGTAGAGGAATAATCACTCTGTGTCTGACCCCGGGAGTGTGTGATGGGCCGGCGTGGAGGGAGATTCACTCTGTGTCTGACCCCGGGTGAGTTTGATGGGAAGGTGTAGAGGAATAATCCCTCTGTGTCTGACCCCGGGTGAGTTTGATGGGAAGGTGTAGAGGAATAATCACTCTGTATCTGACCCCGGGAGTGTGTGATGTGCCGGCGTGGAGGGAGATTCACTCTGTGTCTGACCCCGGGAGTGTTTGATGGGACAGTGTACAGGAATAATCACTCTGTGTCTGACCGCCGGGAGTGTTTGATGGGACCGTGTAGAGGAATAATCACTCTGTGTCTGACCCCGGGATTGTTTGATGGTACCGTGTAGCGGAATAATCACTCTGTGTCTGACCCTGGGAGTGTGTAATGGGACGGCGTGGAGGGAGATTCACTCTGTGTCTGACCCCGGGAGTGTTTGATGGGACCGTTTAGAGGAATAATCACTGTCTGTCTGATACACGGAGTGTTTGATGCTGCCGTGTAGAGGAATAATCACTCTGTATCTGACCCCGGGAGTGTGTGATGGGCCGGCGTGTAGGGAGATTCACACTGTGTCTGACCGCGGGTGAGTTTGATGGGAAGGTGTAGAGGAATAATCACTCTGTGTCTGACCCCGGGAGTGTTTGATGGGACCGTGTAGAGGAATAATCTCTCTGTGTCTGACCCCGGGAGTGTGTGATGGGACGGTGTGGAGGGACATTAACTCTGTGTCTGACCCCGGGAGAGTGTGATGGGCGGTGTAGAGGAATAATCACTCTGAGTCTGACCCCGGGAGTGTGTGTTGGGACGGTGTGGACGGTGATTAACTCTGTGTCTGACCCCGGGAGAGTGTGATGTGACCGTGTAGAGGAATAATCACTCTGTGTCTGACCCCGGGAGTGTGTGATGGGACGGTGTGGAGGGAGATTCACTGTGTCTCACCCCGGGAGTGTTTGATGGGACCGTGTAGAGGAATAATCACTCTGTGTCTGACCCCGGGAGTGTGTGATGGGCCGGCGTGGAGGGAGATTCACTCTGTGTCTGACCCCGGGTGAGTTTGATGGGAAGGTGTAGAGGAATAATCCCTCTGTGTCTGACCCCGGGTGAGTTTGATGGGAAGGTGTAGAGGAATAATCACTCTGTATCTGACACCGGGAGTGTGTGATGGGACCGTGTAGAGGAATAATCACTCTGTGTCTGACCCCGGGAGTGTTTGATGGGACCGTGTACAGGAATAATCACTCTGTGTCTGACCGCCGGGAGTGTTTGATGGGACCGTGTAGAGGAAGAATCACTCTGTGTCTGACCCCGGGAGTGTTTGTTTGGACCGTTTAGAGGAATAATCACTCTGTGTCTGACCATTGGAGTGTGTGATGGGACGGTGTGGAGGGAGATTCACTGTGTGTCTGACCCCGGGAGTGAGTGATGGGCCGTGTAGAGGGAGATTCACTCTGTGTCTGACCCAGGGCGTGTGTGATGGGACAGTGTAGAGAAATAATCACTCTGTGTCTGACCCCGGGAGTGTGTGATGGGACGGTGTGGAGGGAGATTCACTCTGTTTCTGAACCCGGGAGTGGTTGATGGGACCGAGTAGAGGAATAATCACTCTGTGTCAGACCCAGGGAATTTGGACGGGACGGTGTGGAGGGAGATTCACTCTGTGTCTGACCCCGGGTGAGTTTGATGGGAAGGTGTAGAGGAATAATCACTCTGTGTCTGACCCCGGGAGAGATTGATGGGACCGTGTAGAGGAATAATCTCTCTGTGTCTGACCCCGGGAGTGTGTGATCGGACGGGGTGGAGGGAGATTTACTCTGTGTCTGACCCCGGGAGAGTGTGATGGGCGGTGTAGAGGAATAATCACTCTGTGTCTGACCCAGGGAATTTGGACGGGACGGTGTGGAGGGAGATTCACTCTGTGTCTGACCCCGGGAGTGTTTGATGGCACCGTGTAGAGGAATAATCAGTCTGAGTCTGACCCCAGGAGTGTGTGTTGGGACGGTGTAGAGGAATAATCACTCTGTGTCTGACCCCGGGAGTATGTGATGGGATGGCGTGGAGGGAGATTCACTCTGTGTCTGACCCCGGGAGTGTTTGATGGGACCGTTTAGAGGAATAATCACTGTCTGTCTGACACACGGAGTGTTTGATGCTACCGTGTAGAGGAATAATCACTCTGTATCTGACCCCGGGAGTGTGTGATGGGCCGGCGTGGAGGGAAATTCACACTGTGTCTGACCCCGGGAGTGTTTGATGGGACCGTGTACAGGAATAATCACTCTGTGTCTGACCGCCGGGAGTGTTTGATGGGACCGTGTAGAGGAATAATCACTCTGTGTCTGACCCCGGGAGTGTTTGATGGGACCGTTTAGAGGAATAATCACTCTGTGTCTGACCATTGGAGTGTGTGATGGGACGGTGTGGAGGGAGATTCACTGTGTGTCTGACCACGGGAGTGAGTGATGGGCCGTGTAGAGGGAGATTCACTCTGTGTCTGACCCAGGGCGTGTGTGATGGGACAGTGTAGAGAAATAATCACTCTGTGTCTGACCCCGGGAGTGTGTGATGGGACGGTGTGGAGGGAGATTCACTCTGTGTCTGAACCCGGGAGTGTTTGATGGGACCGAGTAGAGGAATAATCAGTCTGTGTCTGACCCAGGGAGTGTGTGATGGGCCGGCGTTAAGGTAGATTCACTCTGTGTCTGACCCCGGGTGAGTTTGATGGGAAGGTGTAGAGGAATAATCGCTCTGTGTCTGACCCCGGGTGAGTTTGATGGGAAGGTGTAGAGGAATAATCACTCTGTGTCTGATCCCGGTAGTGTTTGATGGGACCGTGTGGAGGAATAATCACTCTGTGTCTGACCCGGGTGAGTTTGATGGGAAGATGTAGAGGAATAATCACTCTGTGTCTGACCCCGGTAGTGTTTGATGGGACCGTGTGGAGGAATAATCACTCTGTGTCTGACCCCGGGAGTGTGTGATGGGACGGCGTGGAGGGAGATTCACTCTGTGTCTGACCCCGGGAGTGTTTGATGGGACCGTTTAGAGGAATAATCACTGTCTGTCTGATACACGGAGTGTTTGATGCTGCGTGTAGAGGAATAATCACTCTGTATCTGACCCCGGGAGTGTGTGATGGGCCGGCGTGTAGGGAGATTCACTCTGTGTCTGACCCCGGGTGAGTTTGATGGGAAGGTGTAGAGGGATAATCTCTCTGTGTCTGACCCCGGGAGTGTGTGATCGGACGGTGTGGAGGGAGATTCACTCTGTGTCTGACCCCGGGAGAGTGTGATGGGTGGTGTAGAGGAATAATCACTCTGTGTCTGACCCAGGGAATTTGGACGGGACGGTGTGGAGGGAGATTCACTCTGTGTCTGACCCAGGGAGTGTTTGATGGGACCGTGTAGAGGAATAATCACTCTGAGTCTGACCCCGGGAGTGTGTGTTGGGACGGTGTGGACGGAGATTAACTCTGTGTCTGACCCCGGGGAGTGTGATGTGATCGTGTAGAGGAATAATCACTCTGTGTCTGACCCCGGGAATGTTTGATGGGACCGTGTAGAGGAATAATCTCTCTGTGTCTGACCCCGGGAGTGTGTGATGGGACGGTGTGGAGGGAGATTAACTCTGTGTCTGTCCCCGGGAGAGTGTGATGGGCGGTGTAGAGGAATAATCACTCTGTGTCTGACCCAGGGAGTGTTTGATGGGAACGTGTAGAGGAATAATCACTCTGAGTCTGACCCCGGGAGTGTGTGTTGGGACGGTGTGGACGGAGATTCACATTGTGTCTGACCCCGGGAGTGTTTGATGGGACCGTGTAGAGGAATAATCACTCTGTGTCTGACCCCGGGAGTGTGTGATGGGACGGTGTGGAGGGAGATTCACTGTGTCTGACCCCGGGAGTGTTTGATGGGACCGTGTAGAGGAATAATCACTCTGTGTCTGACCCCGGGAGTGTGTGATGGGCCGGCGTGGAGGGAGATTCACTCTGTCTCTGACGCTGGGTGAGTTTGATGGGAAGGTGTAGAGGAATAATCACTCTGTGTCTGACCCCGGGAGAGTTTGATGGGACCGTGTAGAGGAATAATCACTCTGTGTCTGACCACGGGAGTGTGTGATGGGCCGGCGTGGAGGGAGATTCACTCTGTGTCTGACCCCGGGTGAGTTTGATGGGAAGGTGTAGAGGAATAATCACTCTGTGTCTGACCCCGGGAGTGTGTGATCGGACGGTGTGGAGGGAGATTAACTCTGTGTCTGACCCCGGGAGAGTGTGATGTGCGGTGTAGAGGAATAATCACTCTGTGTCTGACCCAGGGAATTTGGACGGGACGGTGTGGAGGGAGATTCACTCTGTGTCTGAACCCGGGAGTGTTTGATGGGACCGTGTAGAGGAATAATCACTCTGAGTCTGACCCCGGGAGTGTGTGTTGGGACGGTGTAGAGGAATAATCACTCTGTGTCTGACCCCGGGAGTGTTTGATGGGACCGTTTAGAGGAATAATCACTCTGTGTCTGACCATTGGAGTGTGTGATGGGACGGTGTGGAGGGAGATTCACTGTGTGTCTGACCACGGGAGTGAGTGATGGGCCGTGTAGAGGGAGATTCACTCTGTGTCTGACCCAGGGCGTGTGTGATGGGACAGTGTAGAGAAATAATCACTCTGTGTCTGACCCCGGGAGTGTGTGATGGGACGGTGTGGAGGGAGATTCACTCTGTGTCTGAACCCGGGAGTGTTTGATGGGACCGAGTAGAGGAATAATCAGTCTGTGTCTGACCCAGGGAGTGTGTGATGGGCCGGCGTTAAGGTAGATTCACTCTGTGTCTGACCCCGGGTGAGTTTGATGGGAAGGTGTAGAGGAATAATCGCTCTGTGTCTGACCCCGGGTGAGTTTGATGGGAAGGTGTAGAGGAATAATCACTCTGTGTCTGATCCCGGTAGTGTTTGATGGGACCGTGTGGAGGAATAATCACTCTGTGTCTGACCCGGGTGAGTTTGATGGGAAGATGTAGAGGAATAATCACTCTGTGTCTGACCCCGGTAGTGTTTGATGGGACCGTGTGGAGGAATAATCACTCTGTGTCTGACCCCGGGAGTGTGTGATGGGACGGCGTGGAGGGAGATTCACTCTGTGTCTGACCCCGGGAGTGTTTGATGGGACCGTTTAGAGGAATAATCACTGTCTGTCTGATACACGGAGTGTTTGATGCTGCGTGTAGAGGAATAATCACTCTGTATCTGACCCCGGGAGTGTGTGATGGGCCGGCGTGTAGGGAGATTCACTCTGTGTCTGACCCCGGGTGAGTTTGATGGGAAGGTGTAGAGGGATAATCTCTCTGTGTCTGACCCCGGGAGTGTGTGATCGGACGGTGTGGAGGGAGATTCACTCTGTGTCTGACCCCGGGAGAGTGTGATGGGTGGTGTAGAGGAATAATCACTCTGTGTCTGACCCAGGGAATTTGGACGGGACGGTGTGGAGGGAGATTCACTCTGTGTCTGACCCAGGGAGTGTTTGATGGGACCGTGTAGAGGAATAATCACTCTGAGTCTGACCCCGGGAGTGTGTGTTGGGACGGTGTGGACGGAGATTAACTCTGTGTCTGACCCCGGGGAGTGTGATGTGATCGTGTAGAGGAATAATCACTCTGTGTCTGACCCCGGGAATGTTTGATGGGACCGTGTAGAGGAATAATCTCTCTGTGTCTGACCCCGGGAGTGTGTGATGGGACGGTGTGGAGGGAGATTAACTCTGTGTCTGTCCCCGGGAGAGTGTGATGGGCGGTGTAGAGGAATAATCACTCTGTGTCTGACCCAGGGAGTGTTTGATGGGAACGTGTAGAGGAATAATCACTCTGAGTCTGACCCCGGGAGTGTGTGTTGGGACGGTGTGGACGGAGATTCACATTGTGTCTGACCCCGGGAGTGTTTGATGGGACCGTGTAGAGGAATAATCACTCTGTGTCTGACCCCGGGAGTGTGTGATGGGACGGTGTGGAGGGAGATTCACTGTGTCTGACCCCGGGAGTGTTTGATGGGACCGTGTAGAGGAATAATCACTCTGTGTCTGACCCCGGGAGTGTGTGATGGGCCGGCGTGGAGGGAGATTCACTCTGTCTCTGACGCTGGGTGAGTTTGATGGGAAGGTGTAGAGGAATAATCACTCTGTGTCTGACCCCGGGAGAGTTTGATGGGACCGTGTAGAGGAATAATCACTCTGTGTCTGACCACGGGAGTGTGTGATGGGCCGGCGTGGAGGGAGATTCACTCTGTGTCTGACCCCGGGTGAGTTTGATGGGAAGGTGTAGAGGAATAATCACTCTGTGTCTGACCCCGGGAGTGTGTGATCGGACGGTGTGGAGGGAGATTAACTCTGTGTCTGACCCCGGGAGAGTGTGATGTGCGGTGTAGAGGAATAATCACTCTGTGTCTGACCCAGGGAATTTGGACGGGACGGTGTGGAGGGAGATTCACTCTGTGTCTGAACCCGGGAGTGTTTGATGGGACCGTGTAGAGGAATAATCACTCTGAGTCTGACCCCGGGAGTGTGTGTTGGGACGGTGTAGAGGAATAATCACTCTGTGTCTGACCCCGGGATTGTTTGATGGTACCGTGTAGCGGAATAATCACTCTGTGTCTGACCCCGGGAGTGTGTGATGGGACGGCGTGGAGGGAGATTCACTCTGTGTCTGACCCCGGGAGTGTTTGATGGGACCGTTTAGAGGAATAATCACTGTCTGTCTGATACACGGAGTGTTTGATGCTGCCGTGTAGAGGAATAATCGCTCTGTATCTGACCCCGGGAGTGTGTGATGGGCCGGCGTGTAGGGAGATTCACTCTGTGTCTGACCGCGGGTGAGTTTGATGGGAAGGTGTAGAGGAATAATCACTCTGTGTCTGACCACGGGAGTGTTTGATGGGACCGTGTAGAGGAATAATCTCTGTGTCTGACCCCGGGAGTGTGTGATGGGACGGTGTGGAGGGACATTAACTCTGTGTCTGACCCCGGGAGAGTGTGATGGGCGGTGTAGAGGAATAATCACTCTGAGTCTGACCCCGGGAGTGTGTGTTGGGACGGTGTGGACGGTGATTAACTCTGTGTCTGACCCCGGGAGAGTGTGATGTGACCGTGTAGAGGAATAATCACTCTGTGTCTGACCCCGGGAGTGTGTGATGGGACGGTGTGGAGGGAGATTCACTGTGTCTCACCCCGGGAGTGTTTGATGGGACCGTGTAGAGGAATAATCACTCTGTGTCTGACCCCGGGAGTGTGTGATGGGCCGGCGTGGAGGGAGATTCACTCTGTGTCTGACCCCGGGTGAGTTTGATGGGACCGTGTAGAGGAATAATCATTCTGAGTCTGACCCCGGGAGTGTGATTTGGGACGGTGTGGACGGAGATTCACTTTGTGTCTGACCCCGGGAGTGTTTGATTGGACCGTGTACAGGAATAATGACTCTGTGTCTGACCGCCGGGAGTGTTTGATGGGACCGTGTATAGGAATAATCACTCCGTGTCTGACCCAGGGCGTGTGTGATTGGACAGTGTAGAGAAATAATCACTCTGTGTCTAACCCCGGGAGTGTGTGATGGGACGGTGTGGAGGGAGATTCACTCTGTGTCTGAACCCGGGAGTGGTTGATGGGACCGAGTAGAGCAATAATCACTTTGTGTCTGACCCAGGGAATTTGGACGGGACGGTGTGGAGGGAGATTCACTCTGTGTCTGACCCCGGGAGTGTTTGATGGCACCGTGTAGAGGAATAATCACTCTGAGTCTGACCCCGGGAGTGTGTGTTGGGACGGTGTAGAGGAATAATCACTCTGTGTCTGACCCCGGGAGTATGTGATGGGATGGCGTGGAGGGAGATTCACTCTGTGTCTGATCCCGGGAGTGTTTGATGGGACCGTTTATAGGAATAATCACTGTCTGTCTGACACACGGAGTGTTTGATGCTTCCGTGTAGAGGAATAATCACTCTGTATCTGACCCCGGGAGTGTGTGATGGGCCGGCGTGCAGGGAGATTCACTCTGTGTCTGACCCCGGGAGTGTTTGATGGCACCGTGTACAGGAATAATCACTCTGTGTCTGACCCAGGGCGTGTGTGATGGGACAGTGTAGAGAAATAATCACTCTGTGTCTGACCCCGGGAGTGTGTGATGGGACGGTGTGGAGGGAGATTCACTCTGTGTCTGAACCCGGGAGTGTTTGATGGGACCGAGTAGAGGAATAATCACTCTGTGTCTGACCCAGGGAGTGTGTGATGGGCCGGCGTTAAGGTAGATTCACTCTGTGTCTGACCCCGGGTGAGTTTGATGGGAAGGTGTAGAGGAATAATCACTCTGAGTCTGAACCCGGGAGTGTGTGTTGGGACGGTGTAGAGGAATAATCACTCTTTGTCTGACCCCGGGAGTATGTGATGGGATGGCGTGGAGGGAGATTCACTCTGTGTCTGACCCCGGGAGTGTTTTGATGGGACCGTTTAGAGGAATAATCACTGTCTGCCTGACACACGGAGTGTTTGATGCTACCGTGTAGAGGAATAATCACTCTGTATCTGACCCCGGGAGTGTGTGATGGGCCGGCGTGGAGGGAGATTCACTCTGTGTCTGACCCCGGGAGTGTTTGATGGGACCGTGTACAGGAATAATCACTCTGTGTCTGACCGCCGGGAGTGTTTGATGGGACCGTGTAGAGGAATAATCACGCTGTGTCTGACCCCGGGAGTGTTTGATTGGACCGTTTAGAGGAATAATCACTCTGTGTCTGACCATTGGAGTGTGTGATGGGACGGTGTGGAGGGAGATTCACTGTGTGTCTGACCCCGGGAGTGAGTGATCGGCCGTGTCGAGGGAGATTCACTCTGTGTCTGACCCAGGGCGTGTGTGATGGGACAGTGTAGAGAAATAATCACTCTGTGTCTGACCCCGGGAGTGTGTGATGGGACGGTGTGGAGGGAGATTCACTCTGTGTCTGAACCCGGGAGTGTTTGATGGGACCGAGTAGAGGAATAATCACTCTGTGTCTGACCCAGGGAGTGTGTGATGGGCCGGCGTTAAGGTAGATTCACTCTGTGTCTGACCCCGGGTGAGTTTGATGGGAAGGTGTAGAGGAATAATCACTCTGCTTCTGACCCCGGGAGTGTTCGATGGGACCGTGTAGAGGAATAATCTCTCTGTGTCTGACCCCGGGAGTGTGTGATGGGACGGTGTGGAGGGAGATTAACTCTGTGTCTGACCCCGGGAGACTGTGATGGGCGGTGTAGAGGAATAATCTCTCTGTGTCTGACCCAGGGAGTTTGTGACGGGACGGTGTGGAGGGAGATTCACTCTGTGTCTGACCCCGGGAGTGTTTGATGGGAACGTGTAGAGGTATAATCACTCTGAGTCTGACCCCGGGAGTGTGTGATGGGCCGGCGTGGAGGGAGATTCACTCTGTGTCTGACCCCGGGAGTGTTTGATGGGACCGTGTACAGGAATAATCACTCTGTGTCTGACCGCCGGGAGTGTTTGATGGGACCGTGTAGAGGAATAATCACTCTGTGTCTGACCCCGGGAGTGTTTGATGGGACCGTTTAGAGGAATAATCACTCTGTGTCTGACCATTGGAGTGTGTGATGGGACGGTGTGGAGGGAGATTCACTGTGTGTCTGACCCCGGGAGTGAGTGATGGGCCGTGTAGAGGGAGATTCACTCTGTGTCTGACCCAGGGCGTGTGTGATGGGACAGTGTAGAGAAATAATCACTCTGTGTCTGATCCCGGGAGTGTGCGATGGGACGGTGTGGAGGGAGATTCACTCTGTGTCTGAACCCGGGAGTGTTTGATTGGACCGAGTAGAGGAATAACCACTCTGTGTCTGACCCAGGGAGTGTGTGATGGGCCGGCGTTAAGGTAGATTCACTCTGTGTCTGACCCCGGGTGAGTTTGATGGGAAGGTGTAGAGGAATAATCACTCTGTGTCTGTCCCCGGGAGTGTGTGTTGGGACGGTGTGGACGGAGATTAACTCTGTGTCTGACCCCGGGAGAGTGTGATGTGACCGTTTAGAGGAATAATCACTCTGTGTCTGTCCCCGGGAGAGTGTGATGGGCGGTGTAGAGGAATAATCACTCTGTGTCTGACCCAGGGAGTGTTTGATGGGAACGTGTAGAGGAATAATCACTCTGAGTCTGACCCCGGGAGTGTGTGTTGGGACGGTGTGGACGGAGATTCACTTTGTGTCTGACCACGGGAGTGTTTGAAGGGACCGTGTAGAGGAATAATCACTCTGTGTCTGACCCGGGAGTGTGTGATGGGACGGTGTGGAGGGAGATTCACTGTGTCTGACCCCGGGAGTGTTTGATGGGACCGTGTAGAGGAATAATCACTCTGTGTCTGACCCCGGGAGTATGTGATGGGATGGCGTGGAGGGAGATTCACTCTGTGTCTGACCCCGGGAGTGTTTGATGGGACCGTTTAGAGGAATAATCACTGTCTGTCTGACACACGGAGTGTTTGATGCTACCGAGTAGAGGAATAATCACTCTGTATCTGACCCCGGGAGTGTGTGATGGGCCGGCGTGCAGGGAGATTCACTCTGTGTCTGACCCCGGGAGTGTTTGATGGCACCGTGTACAGGAATAATCACTCTGTGTCTGACCCAGGGCGTGTGTGATGGGACAGTGTAGAGAAATAATCACTCTGTGTCTGACCCCGGGAGTGTGTGATGGGACGGTGTGGAGGGAGATTCACTCTGTGTCTGAACCCGGGAGTGTTTGATGGGACCGAGTAGAGGAATAATCACTCTGTGTCTGACCCAGGGAGTGTGTGATGGGCCGGCGTTAAGGTAGATTCACTCTGTGTCTGACCCCGGGTGAGTTTGATGGGAAGGTGTAGAGGAATAATCACTCTGAGTCTGAACCCGGGAGTGTGTGTTGGGACGGTGTAGAGGAATAATCACTCTTTGTCTGACCCCGGGAGTATGTGATGGGATGGCGTGGAGGGAGATTCACTCTGTGTCTGACCCCGGGAGTGTTTTGATGGGACCGTTTAGAGGAATAATCACTGTCTGCCTGACACACGGAGTGTTTGATGCTACCGTGTAGAGGAATAATCACTCTGTATCTGACCCCGGGAGTGTGTGATGGGCCGGCGTGGAGGGAGATTCACTCTGTGTCTGACCCCGGGAGTGTTTGATGGGACCGTGTACAGGAATAATCACTCTGTGTCTGACCGCCGGGAGTGTTTGATGGGACCGTGTAGAGGAATAATCACGCTGTGTCTGACCCCGGGAGTGTTTGATTGGACCGTTTAGAGGAATAATCACTCTGTGTCTGACCATTGGAGTGTGTGATGGGACGGTGTGGAGGGAGATTCACTGTGTGTCTGACCCCGGGAGTGAGTGATCGGCCGTGTCGAGGGAGATTCACTCTGTGTCTGACCCAGGGCGTGTGTGATGGGACAGTGTAGAGAAATAATCACTCTGTGTCTGACCCCGGGAGTGTGTGATGGGACGGTGTGGAGGGAGATTCACTCTGTGTCTGAACCCGGGAGTGTTTGATGGGACCGAGTAGAGGAATAATCACTCTGTGTCTGACCCAGGGAGTGTGTGATGGGCCGGCGTTAAGGTAGATTCACTCTGTGTCTGACCCCGGGTGAGTTTGATGGGAAGGTGTAGAGGAATAATCACTCTGCTTCTGACCCCGGGAGTGTTCGATGGGACCGTGTAGAGGAATAATCTCTCTGTGTCTGACCCCGGGAGTGTGTGATGGGACGGTGTGGAGGGAGATTAACTCTGTGTCTGACCCCGGGAGACTGTGATGGGCGGTGTAGAGGAATAATCTCTCTGTGTCTGACCCAGGGAGTTTGTGACGGGACGGTGTGGAGGGAGATTCACTCTGTGTCTGACCCCGGGAGTGTTTGATGGGAACGTGTAGAGGTATAATCACTCTGAGTCTGACCCCGGGAGTGTGTGATGGGCCGGCGTGGAGGGAGATTCACTCTGTGTCTGACCCCGGGAGTGTTTGATGGGACCGTGTACAGGAATAATCACTCTGTGTCTGACCGCCGGGAGTGTTTGATGGGACCGTGTAGAGGAATAATCACTCTGTGTCTGACCCCGGGAGTGTTTGATGGGACCGTTTAGAGGAATAATCACTCTGTGTCTGACCATTGGAGTGTGTGATGGGACGGTGTGGAGGGAGATTCACTGTGTGTCTGACCCCGGGAGTGAGTGATGGGCCGTGTAGAGGGAGATTCACTCTGTGTCTGACCCAGGGCGTGTGTGATGGGACAGTGTAGAGAAATAATCACTCTGTGTCTGATCCCGGGAGTGTGCGATGGGACGGTGTGGAGGGAGATTCACTCTGTGTCTGAACCCGGGAGTGTTTGATTGGACCGAGTAGAGGAATAACCACTCTGTGTCTGACCCAGGGAGTGTGTGATGGGCCGGCGTTAAGGTAGATTCACTCTGTGTCTGACCCCGGGTGAGTTTGATGGGAAGGTGTAGAGGAATAATCACTCTGTGTCTGTCCCCGGGAGTGTGTGTTGGGACGGTGTGGACGGAGATTAACTCTGTGTCTGACCCCGGGAGAGTGTGATGTGACCGTTTAGAGGAATAATCACTCTGTGTCTGTCCCCGGGAGAGTGTGATGGGCGGTGTAGAGGAATAATCACTCTGTGTCTGACCCAGGGAGTGTTTGATGGGAACGTGTAGAGGAATAATCACTCTTGAGTCTGACCCCGGGAGTGTGTGTTGGGACGGTGTGGACGGAGATTCACTTTGTGTCTGACCACGGGAGTGTTTGAAGGGACCGTGTAGAGGAATAATCACTCTGTGTCTGACCCGGGAGTGTGTGATGGGACGGTGTGGAGGGAGATTCACTGTGTCTGACCCCGGGAGTGTTTGATGGGACCGTGTAGAGGAATAATCACTCTGTGTCTGACCCCGGGAGTATGTGATGGGATGGCGTGGAGGGAGATTCACTCTGTGTCTGACCCCGGGAGTGTTTGATGGGACCGTTTAGAGGAATAATCACTGTCTGTCTGACACACGGAGTGTTTGATGCTACCGAGTAGAGGAATAATCACTCTGTATCTGACCCCGGGAGTGTGTGATGGGCCGGCGTGGAGGGAAATTCACACTGTGTCTGACCCCGGGAGTGTTTGATGGGACCGTGTACAGGAATAATCACTCTGTGTCTGAACGCCGGGAGTGTTTGATGGGACCGTGTAGAGGAATAATCACTCTGTGTCTGACCCCGGGAGTGTTTGATGGGACCGTTTAGAGGAATAATCACTCTGTGTCTGACCATTGGAGTGTGTGATGGGACGGTGTGGAGGGAGATTCACTGTGTGTCTGACACCGGGAGTGAGTGATGGGCCGTGTAGAGGGAGATTCACTCTGTGTCTGATCCAGGGCGTGTGTGATGGGACAGTGTAGAGAAATAATCACTCTGTGTCTGACCCCGGGAGTGTGTGATGGGACGGTGTGGAGGGAGATTCACTCTGTGTCTGAACCCGGGAGTGTTTGATGGGACCGAGTAGAGGAATAATCAGTCTGTGTCTGACCCAGGGAGTGTGTGATGGGCCGGCGTTAAGGTAGATTCACTCTGTGTCTGACCCCGGGTGAGTTTGATGGGAAGGTGTAGAGGAATAATCGCTCTGTGTCTGACCCCGGGTGAGTTTGATGGGAAGGTGTAGAGGAATAATCACTCTGTGTCTGATCCCGGTAGTGTTTGATGGGACCGTGTGGAGGAATAATCACTCTGTGTCTGACCCCGGGTGAGTTTGATGGGAAGATGTAGAGGAATAATCACTCTGTGTCTGACCCCGGTAGTGTTTGATGGGACCGTGTGGAGGAATAATCACTCTGTTTCTGACCCCGGGAGTGTGTGATGGGACGGCGTGGAGGGAGATTCACTCTGTGTCTGACCCCGGGAGTGTGTGATGGGACGGTGTGGAGGGACATTAACTCTGTGTCTGACCCCGGGAGAGTGTGATGGGCGGTGTAGAGGAATAATCACTCTGAGTCTGACCCCGGGAGTGTGTGTTGGGACGGTGTGGACGGTGATTAACTCTGTGTCTGACCCCGGGAGAGTGTGATGTGACCGTGTAGAGGAATAATCACTCTGTGTCTGACCCCGGGAGAGATTGATGGGACCGTGTAGAGGAATAATCTCTCTGTGTCTGACCCCGGGAGTGTGTGATCGGACGGTGTGGAGGGAGATTCACTCTGTGTCTGACCCCGGGAGTGTGTGATGGGCCGGCGTGGACGGAGATTCACTCTGTGTCTGACCCCGGGTGAGTTTGATGGGGCCGTGTAGAGGAATAATCATTCTGAGTCTGACCCCGGGAGTGTGTTTTGGGACGGTGTGGACGGAGATTCACTTTGTGTCTGACCTCGGGAGTGTTTGATTGGACCGTGTAGAGGAATAATCACTCTGTGTCTGACCCCGGGAGTGTGTGATGGGCCGGCGTGGAGGGAGATTCACTCTGTGTCTGACCCCGGGTGAGTTTGATGGGACCGTGTAGAGGAATAATCATTCTGAGTCTGACCCCGGGAGTCTGTTTTGGGACGGTGTGGAGGGAGATTAACTCTGTGTCTGACCCCGGGAGAGTGTGATGGGCGGTGTAGAGGAATAATCACTCTGTGTCTGACCAAGGGAATTTGGACGGGACGGTGTGGAGGGAGATTCACTCTGTGTCTGACCCCGGGAGTGTGTGATGGGCCGGCGTGGACGGAGATTCACTCTGTGTCTGACCCCGGGTGAGTTTGATGGGGCCGTGTAGAGGAATAATCATTCTGAGTCTGACCCCGGGAGTGTGTTTTGGGACGGTGTGGACGGAGATTCACTTTGTGTCTGACCCCGGGAGTGTTTGATTGGACCGTGTACAGGAATAATCACTCTCTGTCTGACCGCCGGGAGTGTTTGATGGGACCGTGTAGAGGAATAATCACTCTGTGTCTGACCCCGGGAGAGATTGATGGGACCGTGTAGAGGAATAATCTCTCTGTGTCTGACCCCGGGAGTGTGTGATCGGACGGTGTGGAGGGAGATTAACTTTGTGTCTGACCCCGGGAGAGTGTGCTGGGCGGTGTAGAGGAATAATCACTCTGTGTCTGACCAAGGGAATTTGGACGGGACGGTGTGGAGGGAGATTCACTCTGTGTCTGACCCCGGGAGTGTGTGATGGGCCGGCGTGGACGGAGATTCACTCTGTGTCTGACCCCGGGTGAGTTTGATGGGGCCGTGTAGAGGAATAATCATTCTGAGTCTGACCCCGGGAGTGTGTTTTGGGACGGTGTGGACGGAGATTCACTTTGTGTCTGACCCCGGGAGTGTTTGATTGGACCGTGTACAGGAATAATCACTCTGTGTCTGACCGCCGGGAGTGTTTGATGGGACCGTGTTGAGGAATAATCACTCTGTGTCTGACCCCGGGAGTGTTTGATGGGCCGTGTAGAGGAATAATCACTCTGTGTCTGATCCCGGGAGTGTGTGATGGGACCGTGTTGAGGAATAATCACTCTGTGTCTGACCCCGGGAGTGTTTGATGGGCCGTGTAGAGGAATAATCACTCTGTGTCTGATCCCGGGAGTGTGTGATGGGCCGTGTAGAGGGAGATTCACTCTGTGTCTGACCCAGGGCGTGTGTGATTGGACAGTGTAGAGAAATAATCACTCTGTGTCTGACCCCGGGAGTGTGTGATGGGACGGTGTGGAGGGAGATTCACTCTGTGTCTGAACCCGGGAGTGGTTGATGGGACCGAGTAGAGGAATAATCACTCTGTGTCTGACCCAGGGTATTTGGACGGGACGGTGTGGAGGGAGATTCACTCTGTGTCTGACCCCGGGTGAGTTTGATGGGAAGGTGAAGAGGAATAATCACTCTGTGTCTGACCCCGGGAGTGTGTGATGGGCCGGCGTGGAGGGAGATTCTCTATGTGTCTGACCCCGGGAGTGTTTGATGGGACCGTGTACAGGAATAATCACTCTGTGTCTGACCGCCGGGAGTGTTTGATGGGACCGTGTAGAGGAATAATCACACTGTGTCTGACACCGGGAGTGTGTGATGGGCCGGCGTGGAGGGAGATTCACTCTCTGTCTGACCCCGGGTGAGTTTGATGGGAAGGTGTAGAGGAATAATCAGTCTGTGTCTGACCCAGTCAGAGTTTGATGGGACCGTGTAGAGGAATAATCTCTCTGTGTCTCACCCCGGGAGTGTGTGATGGGACCGTGTAGAGGAATAATCTCTCTGTGTCTGACCCCGGGAGTGTGTGATGGGACGGTGTGGAGGGACATTAACTCTGTGTCTGACCCCGGGAGAGTGTGATGGGCGGTGTAGAGGAATAATCACTCTGAGTCTGACCCCGGGAGTGTGTGTTGGGACGGTGTGGACGGTGATTAACTCTGTGTCTGACCCCGGGAGAGTGTGATGTGACCGTGTAGAGGAATAATCACTCTGTGTCTGACCCCGGGAGTGTGTGATGGGACGGTGTGGAGGGAGATTCACTGTGTCTCACCCCGGGAGTGTTTGATGGGACCGTGTAGAGGAATAATCTCTCTGTGTCTGACCCAGGGAGTTTGTGACGGGACGGTGTGGAGGGAGATTCACTCTGTGTCTGACCCCGGGAGTGTTTGATGGGAACGTGTAGAGGTATAATCACTCTGAGTCTGACCCCGGGAGTGTGTGATGGGCCGGCGTGGAGGGAGATTCACTCTGTGTCTGACCCCGGGAGTGTTTGATGGGACCGTGTACAGGAAAAATCACTCTGTGTCTGACCGCCGGGAGTGTTTGATGGGACCGTGTAGAGGAATAATCACTCTGTGTCTGACCCCGGGAGTGTTTGATGGGACCGTTTAGAGGAATAATCACTCTGTGTCTGACCATTGGAGTGTGTGATGGGACGGTGTGGAGGGAGATTCACTGTGTGTCTGACCCCGGGAGTGAGTGATGGGCCGTGTAGAGGGAGATTCACTCTGTGTCTGACCCAGGGCGTGTGTGATGGGACAGTGTAGAGAAATAATCACTCTGTGTCTGATCCCGGGAGTGTGCGATGGGACGGTGTGGAGGGAGATTCACTCTGTGTCTGAACCCGGGAGTGTTTGATTGGACCGAGTAGAGGAATAACCACTCTGTGTCTGACCCAGGGAGTGTGTGATGGGCCGGCGTTAAGGTAGATTCACTCTGTGTCTGACCCCGGGTGAGTTTGATGGGAAGGTGTAGAGGAATAATCACTCTGTGTCTGTCCCCGGGAGTGTGTGTTGGGACGGTGTGGACGGAGATTAACTCTGTGTCTGACCCCGGGAGAGTGTGATGTGACCGTTTAGAGGAATAATCACTCTGTGTCTGTCCCCGGGAGAGTGTGATGGGCGGTGTAGAGGAATAATCACTCTGTGTCTGACCCAGGGAGTGTTTGATGGGAACGTGTAGAGGAATAATCACTCTGAGTCTGACCCCGGGAGTGTGTGTTGGGACGGTGTGGACGGAGATTCACTTTGTGTCTGACCACGGGAGTGTTTGAAGGGACCGTGTAGAGGAATAATCACTCTGTGTCTGACCCGGGAGTGTGTGATGGGACGGTGTGGAGGGAGATTCACTGTGTCTGACCCCGGGAGTGTTTGATGGGACCGTGTAGAGGAATAATCACTCTGTGTCTGACCCCGGGAGTATGTGATGGGATGGCGTGGAGGGAGATTCACTCTGTGTCTGACCCCGGGAGTGTTTGATGGGACCGTTTAGAGGAATAATCACTGTCTGTCTGACACACGGAGTGTTTGATGCTACCGAGTAGAGGAATAATCACTCTGTATCTGACCCCGGGAGTGTGTGATGGGCCGGCGTGGAGGGAAATTCACACTGTGTCTGACCCCGGGAGTGTTTGATGGGACCGTGTACAGGAATAATCACTCTGTGTCTGAACGCCGGGAGTGTTTGATGGGACCGTGTAGAGGAATAATCACTCTGTGTCTGACCCCGGGAGTGTTTGATGGGACCGTTTAGAGGAATAATCACTCTGTGTCTGACCATTGGAGTGTGTGATGGGACGGTGTGGAGGGAGATTCACTGTGTGTCTGACACCGGGAGTGAGTGATGGGCCGTGTAGAGGGAGATTCACTCTGTGTCTGATCCAGGGCGTGTGTGATGGGACAGTGTAGAGAAATAATCACTCTGTGTCTGACCCCGGGAGTGTGTGATGGGACGGTGTGGAGGGAGATTCACTCTGTGTCTGAACCCGGGAGTGTTTGATGGGACCGAGTAGAGGAATAATCAGTCTGTGTCTGACCCAGGGAGTGTGTGATGGGCCGGCGTTAAGGTAGATTCACTCTGTGTCTGACCCCGGGTGAGTTTGATGGGAAGGTGTAGAGGAATAATCGCTCTGTGTCTGACCCCGGGTGAGTTTGATGGGAAGGTGTAGAGGAATAATCACTCTGTGTCTGATCCCGGTAGTGTTTGATGGGACCGTGTGGAGGAATAATCACTCTGTGTCTGACCCCGGGTGAGTTTGATGGGAAGATGTAGAGGAATAATCACTCTGTGTCTGACCCCGGTAGTGTTTGATGGGACCGTGTGGAGGAATAATCACTCTGTTTCTGACCCCGGGAGTGTGTGATGGGACGGCGTGGAGGGAGATTCACTCTGTGTCTGACCCCGGGAGTGTGTGATGGGACGGTGTGGAGGGACATTAACTCTGTGTCTGACCCCGGGAGAGTGTGATGGGCGGTGTAGAGGAATAATCACTCTGAGTCTGACCCCGGGAGTGTGTGTTGGGACGGTGTGGACGGTGATTAACTCTGTGTCTGACCCCGGGAGAGTGTGATGTGACCGTGTAGAGGAATAATCACTCTGTGTCTGACCCCGGGAGAGATTGATGGGACCGTGTAGAGGAATAATCTCTCTGTGTCTGACCCCGGGAGTGTGTGATCGGACGGTGTGGAGGGAGATTCACTCTGTGTCTGACCCCGGGAGTGTGTGATGGGCCGGCGTGGACGGAGATTCACTCTGTGTCTGACCCCGGGTGAGTTTGATGGGGCCGTGTAGAGGAATAATCATTCTGAGTCTGACCCCGGGAGTGTGTTTTGGGACGGTGTGGACGGAGATTCACTTTGTGTCTGACCTCGGGAGTGTTTGATTGGACCGTGTAGAGGAATAATCACTCTGTGTCTGACCCCGGGAGTGTGTGATGGGCCGGCGTGGAGGGAGATTCACTCTGTGTCTGACCCCGGGTGAGTTTGATGGGACCGTGTAGAGGAATAATCATTCTGAGTCTGACCCCGGGAGTCTGTTTTGGGACGGTGTGGAGGGAGATTAACTCTGTGTCTGACCCCGGGAGAGTGTGATGGGCGGTGTAGAGGAATAATCACTCTGTGTCTGACCAAGGGAATTTGGACGGGACGGTGTGGAGGGAGATTCACTCTGTGTCTGACCCCGGGAGTGTGTGATGGGCCGGCGTGGACGGAGATTCACTCTGTGTCTGACCCCGGGTGAGTTTGATGGGGCCGTGTAGAGGAATAATCATTCTGAGTCTGACCCCGGGAGTGTGTTTTGGGACGGTGTGGACGGAGATTCACTTTGTGTCTGACCCCGGGAGTGTTTGATTGGACCGTGTACAGGAATAATCACTCTCTGTCTGACCGCCGGGAGTGTTTGATGGGACCGTGTAGAGGAATAATCACTCTGTGTCTGACCCCGGGAGAGATTGATGGGACCGTGTAGAGGAATAATCTCTCTGTGTCTGACCCCGGGAGTGTGTGATCGGACGGTGTGGAGGGAGATTAACTTTGTGTCTGACCCCGGGAGAGTGTGCTGGGCGGTGTAGAGGAATAATCACTCTGTGTCTGACCAAGGGAATTTGGACGGGACGGTGTGGAGGGAGATTCACTCTGTGTCTGACCCCGGGAGTGTGTGATGGGCCGGCGTGGACGGAGATTCACTCTGTGTCTGACCCCGGGTGAGTTTGATGGGGCCGTGTAGAGGAATAATCATTCTGAGTCTGACCCCGGGAGTGTGTTTTGGGACGGTGTGGACGGAGATTCACTTTGTGTCTGACCCCGGGAGTGTTTGATTGGACCGTGTACAGGAATAATCACTCTGTGTCTGACCGCCGGGAGTGTTTGATGGGACCGTGTTGAGGAATAATCACTCTGTGTCTGACCCCGGGAGTGTTTGATGGGCCGTGTAGAGGAATAATCACTCTGTGTCTGATCCCGGGAGTGTGTGATGGGACCGTGTTGAGGAATAATCACTCTGTGTCTGACCCCGGGAGTGTTTGATGGGCCGTGTAGAGGAATAATCACTCTGTGTCTGATCCCGGGAGTGTGTGATGGGCCGTGTAGAGGGAGATTCACTCTGTGTCTGACCCAGGGCGTGTGTGATTGGACAGTGTAGAGAAATAATCACTCTGTGTCTGACCCCGGGAGTGTGTGATGGGACGGTGTGGAGGGAGATTCACTCTGTGTCTGAACCCGGGAGTGGTTGATGGGACCGAGTAGAGGAATAATCACTCTGTGTCTGACCCAGGGTATTTGGACGGGACGGTGTGGAGGGAGATTCACTCTGTGTCTGACCCCGGGTGAGTTTGATGGGAAGGTGAAGAGGAATAATCACTCTGTGTCTGACCCCGGGAGTGTGTGATGGGCCGGCGTGGAGGGAGATTCTCTATGTGTCTGACCCCGGGAGTGTTTGATGGGACCGTGTACAGGAATAATCACTCTGTGTCTGACCGCCGGGAGTGTTTGATGGGACCGTGTAGAGGAATAATCACACTGTGTCTGACACCGGGAGTGTGTGATGGGCCGGCGTGGAGGGAGATTCACTCTCTGTCTGACCCCGGGTGAGTTTGATGGGAAGGTGTAGAGGAATAATCAGTCTGTGTCTGACCCAGTCAGAGTTTGATGGGACCGTGTAGAGGAATAATCTCTCTGTGTCTCACCCCGGGAGTGTGTGATGGGACCGTGTAGAGGAATAATCTCTCTGTGTCTGACCCCGGGAGTGTGTGATGGGACGGTGTGGAGGGACATTAACTCTGTGTCTGACCCCGGGAGAGTGTGATGGGCGGTGTAGAGGAATAATCACTCTGAGTCTGACCCCGGGAGTGTGTGTTGGGACGGTGTGGACGGTGATTAACTCTGTGTCTGACCCCGGGAGAGTGTGATGTGACCGTGTAGAGGAATAATCACTCTGTGTCTGACCCCGGGAGTGTGTGATGGGACGGTGTGGAGGGAGATTCACTGTGTCTCACCCCGGGAGTGTTTGATGGGACCGTGTAGAGGAATAATCACTCTGTGTCTGACCCCGGGAGTGTGTGATGGGCCGGCGTGGAGGGAGATTCACTCTGTGTCTGACCCCGGGTGATTTTGATGGGACCGTGTAGAGGAATAATCATTCTGAGTCTGACCCCGGGAGTCTGTTTTGGGACGGTGTGGACGGAGATTCACTTTGTGTCTGACCCCGGGAGTGTTTGATTGGACCGTGTACAGGAATAATCACTCTCTGTCTGACCGCCGGGAGTGTTTGATGGGACCGTGTAGAGGAATAATCACTCTGTGTCTGACCCCTGGAGTGTTTGATGGGCCGTGTAGAGGAATAATCACTCTGTGTCTGATCCCGGGAGTGTGTGATGGGCCGTGTAGAGGGAGATTCACTCTGTGTCTGACCCAGGGTGTGTGTGATGGGACAGTGTAGAGAAATAATCACTCTGTGTCTGACCCCGGGAGTGTGTGATGGGACGGTGTGGAGGGAGATTCACTCTGTGTCTGAACCCGGGAGTGGTTGATGGGACCGAGTAGAGGAATAATCACTCAGTGTCTGACCCAGGGAATTTGGACGGGACGGTGTGGAGGGAGATTCACTCTGTGTCTGACCCCGGGTGAGTTTGATGGGAAGGTGAAGAGGAATAATCACTCTGTGTCTGACCCCGGGAGAGATTGATGGGACCGTGTAGAGGAATAATCTCTCTGTGTCTGACCCCGGGAGTGTGTGATCGGACGGGGTGGAGGGAGATTAACTCTGTGTCTGACCCCGGGAGAGTGTGATGGGCGGTGTAGAGGAATAATCACTCTGTGTCTGACCCTGGGAATTTGGACGGGACGGTGTGGAGGGAGATTCACTCTGTGTCTGACCCCGGGAGTGTTTGATGGCACCGTGTAGAGGAATAATCACTCTGAGTCTGACCCCGGGAGTGTGTGTTGGGACGGTGTAGAGGAATAATCACACTGTGTCTGACCCCGGGAGTATGTGATGGGATGGCGTGGAGGGAGATTCACTCTGTGTCTGACCACGGGAGTGTTTGATGGGACCGTTTAGAGGAATAATCACTGTCTGTCTGACACACGGAGTGTTTGATGCTACCGTGTAGAGGAATAATCACTCTGTATCTGACCCCGGGAGTGTGTGATGGGCCGGCGTGGAGGGAGATTCACTCTGTGTCTGACCCCGGGAGTGTTTGATGGGACCGTGTACAGGAATAATCACTCTGTGTCTGACCGCCGGGAGTGTTTGATGGGAACGTGTAGAGGAATAATCACTCTGTGTCTGACCCCGGGAGTGTTTGATGGGACCGTTTAGAGGAATAATCACTCTGTGTCTGACCATTGGAGTGTGTGATGGGACGGTGTGGAGGGAGATTCACTGTGTGTCTGACCCCGGGAGTGAGTGATGGGCCGTGTAGAGGGAGTTTCACTCTGTGTCGAACCCAGGGCGTGTGTGATGGGACAGTGTAGAGAAATAATCACTCTGTGTCTGACCCCGGGAGTGTGTGATGGGACGGTGTGGAGGGAGATTCACTCTGTGTCTGACCCCGGGAGTGTTTGATGGGACCGAGTAGAGGAATAATCACTCTGTGTCTGACCCAGGGAGTGTGGGATGGGCCGGCGTTAAGGTAGATTCACTCTGTGTCTGACCCCGGGTGAGTTTGATGGGAAGGTGTAGAGGAATAATCACTCTGTGTCTGACCCCGGTAGTGTTTGATGGGACCGTGTGGAGGAATAATCACTCTGTGTCTGACCCCGGGTGAGTTTGATGGGAAGGTGTAGAGGAATAATCACTCTGTGTCTGACCCCGGGAGTGTTTGATGGGACCGTGTAGAGGAATAATCTCTCTGTGTCTGACCCCGGGAGTGTGTGATGGGACGGTGTGGAGGGAGATTAACTCTGTGTCTGACCCCGGGAGACTGTGATAGGCGGTGTAGAGGAATAATCTCTCTGTGTCTGACCCAGGGAGTTTGTGACGGGACGGTGTGGAGGGAGATTCACTCTGTGTCTGACCCCGGGAGTGTTTGATGGGAACGTGTAGAGGTATAATCACTCTGAGTCTGACCCCGGGAGTGTGTGATGGGCCGGCGTGGAGGGAGATTCACTCTGTGTCTGACCCCGGGAGTGTTTGATGGGACCGTGTACAGGAATAATCACTCTGTGTCTGACCGCCGGGAGTGTTTGATGGGACCGTGTAGAGGAATAATCACTCTGTGTCTGACCCGGGGAGTGTTTGATGGGACCGTTTAGAGGAATAATCACTCTGTGTCTGAACATTGGAGTGTGTGATGGGACTGTGTGGAGGGAGATTCACTGTGTGTCTGACCCCGGGAGTGAGTGATGGGCCGTGTAGAGGGAGATTCACTCTGTGTCTGACCCAGGGCGTGTGTGATGGGACAGTGTAGAGAAATAATCACTCTGTGTCTGACCCCGGGAGTGTGTGATGGGACGGTGTGGAGGGAGATTCACTCTGTGTCTGAACCCGGGAGTGTTTGATGGGATCGAGTAGAGGAATAATCACTCTGTGTCTTACCCAGGGAGTGTGTGATGGGCCGGCGTTAAGGTAGATTCACTCTGTGTCTGACCCCGGGTGAGTTTGATGGGAAGATGTAGAGGAATAATCACTCTGTGTCTGACCCCGGTAGTGTTTGATGGGACCGTGTGGAGGAATAATCACTCTGTGTCTGACCCCGGGTGAGTTTGATGGGAAGGTGTAGAGGAATAATCACTCTGTGTCTGACCCCGGGAGTGTTTGATGGGACCGTGTAGAGGAATAATCTCTCTGTGTCTGACCCCGGGAGTGTGTGATGGGACGGTGTGGAGGGAGATTAACTCTGTGTCTGACCCCGGGAGACTGTGATAGGCGGAGTAGAGGAATAATCTCTCTGTGTCTGACCCAGGGAGTTTGTGACGGGACGGTGTGGAGGGAGATTCACTCTGTGTCTGAACCCGGGAGTGTTTGATGGGAACGTGTAGAGGTATAATCACTCTGAGTCTGACCCCGGGAGTGTGTGATGGGCCGGCGTGGAGGGAGATTCACTCTGTGTCTGACCCCGGGAGTGTTTGATGGGACCGTGTACAGGAATAATCACTCTGTGTCTGACCGCCGGGAGTGTTTGATGGGACCGTGTAGAGGAATAATCACCCTGTGTCTGACCCGGGGAGTGTTTGATGGGACCGTATAGAGGAATAATCACTCTGTGTCTGACCATTGGAGTGTGTGATGGGACTGTGTGGAGGGAGATTCACTGTGTGTCTGACCCCGGGAGTGAGTGATGGGCCGTGTAGAGGGAGATTCACTCTGTCTCTGACCCAGGGCGTGTGTGATGGGACAGTGTAGAGAAATAATCACTCTGTGTCTGACCCCGGGAGTGTGTGATGGGACGGTGTGGAGGGAGATTCACTCTGTGTCTGAACCCGGGAGTGTTTGATGGGATCGAGTAGAGGAATAATCACTCTGTGTCTGACCCAGGGAGTGTGTGATGGGCCGGCGTTAAGGTAGATTCACTCTGTGTCTGACCCCGGGTGAGTTTGATGCGAAGGTGTAGAGGAATAATCACTCTGTGTCTGACCCCGGTAGTGTTTGATGGGACCGTGTGGAGGAATAATCACTCTGTGTCTGACCCCGGGTGAGTTTCATGGGAAGGTGTAGAGGAATAATCACTCTGTGTCTGACCCCGGGAGTGTTTGATGGGACCGTGTAGAGGAATAATCTCTCTGTGTCTGACCCCGGGAGTGTGTGATGGGACGGAGTGGAGGGAGATTAACTCTGTGTCTGACCCCGGGAGACTGTGATGGGCGGTGTAGAGGAATAATCTCTCTGTGTCTGACCCAGGGAGTTTGTGACGGGACGGTGTGGAGGGAGATTCACTCTGTGTCTGACCCCGGGAGTGTTTGATGGGAACGTGTAGAGGTATAATCACTCTGAGTCTGACCCCGGGAGTGTGTGATGGGCCGGCGTGGAGGGAGATTCACTCTGTGTCTGACCCCGGGAGTGTTTGATGGGACCGTGTACAGGAATTATCACTCTGTGTCTGACCGCCGGGAGTGTTTGATGGGACCGTGTAGAGGAATAATCACACTGTGTCTGACCCCGGGAGTGTGTGATGGGCCGGCGTGGAGGGAGATTCACTCTGTGTCTGACCCCGGGTGAGTTTGATGGGAAGGTGTAGAGGAATAATCAGTCTGTGTCTGACCCAGTCAGAGTTTGATGGGACCGTGTAGAGGAATAATCTCTCTGTCTCTGACCCCGGGAGTGTGTGTTCGGACGGTGTGGAGGGAGATTAACTCTGTGTCTGACCCCGGGAGAGTGTGATGGGCGGTGTAGAGGAATAATCACTCTGTGTCTGACCCAGGGAGTTTGTGACAGGACGGTGTGGAGGAATAATCACTCTGTGTCTGACCCCGGGAGTGTTTGATGGGACCGTGTAGAGGAATAATCACTCTGAGTCTGACCCCGGGGAGTGTGTGTTGGGACGGTGTAGAGGAATAATCGCTCTGTGTCTGACCCCGGGAGTGTTTGATGGGACCGTGTAGAGGAATAATCTCTCTGTGTCTGACCCCGGGAGTGTGTGATGGGACGGTGTGGAGGGAGATTAACTCTGTGTCTGACCCCGGGAGACTGTGATGGGCGGTGTAGAGGAATAATCTCTCTGTGTCTGACCCAGGGAGTTTGTGACGGAACGGTGTGGAGGGAGATTCACTCTGTGTCTGACCCCGGGAGTGTTTGATGGGACCGAGTAGAGGAATAATCACTCTGTGTCTGACCCAGGGATTGTGTGATATGCCGTCGTTAAGGTAGATTCACTCTGTGTCTGACCCCGGGTGAGTTTGATGCGAAGGTGTAGAGGAATAATCACTCTGTGTCTGACACCGGTAGTGTTTGATGGGACCGTGTGGAGGAATAATCACTCTGTGTCTGACCCCGGGAGAGTTTGATGGGACCGTGTAGAGGAATAATCTCTCTGTGTCTGACCCCGGGAGTGTGTGATGGGACGGTGTGGAGGGAGATTAACTCTGTGTCTGACCCCGGGAGACTGTGATGGGCGGTGTAGAGGAATAATCTCTCTGTGTCTGACCCAGTGAGTTTGTGACGGGACGGTGTGGAGGGAGATTCACTCTGTGTCTGACCCCGGGAGTGTTTGATGGGAACGTGTAGAGGTATAATCACTCTGAGTCTGACCCCGGGAGTGTGTGTTGGGACGGTGTGGACGGAGATTCACTTTGTGTCTGACCCCGGGAGTGTTTGACGTGACCGTGTAGAGGAATAATCACACTGTGTCTGACCCCGGGAGTGTGTGATGGGCCGGCGTGGAGGGAGTTTCACTCTGTGCCTGACCCCGGGTGAGTTTGATGGGAAGGTGTAGAGGAATAATCAGTCTGTGTCTGACCCAGTCAGAGTTTGATGGGACCGTGTAGAGGAATAATCTCTCTGTGTCTGACCCCGGGAGTGTGTGTTCGGACGGTGTGGAGGGAGAATAACTGTGTCTGACCCCGGGAGAGTGTGATGGGCGGAGTAGAGGAATAATCACTCTGTGTCTGACCCAGGGAGTTTGTGACGGGACGGTGTGGAGGAATAATCACTCTGTGTCTGACCATTAGAATGTGTGATGGGACGGTGTGGAGGGAGATTCACTGTGTGTCTGACCCCGGGATTGTGTGATGGGCGGTGTAGAGGAATAATCACTCTGTGTCTGACCCCGGGAGTGTTTGATGGGACCGTGTGGAGGAATAATCACTCTGTGTTTGACCCCGGGTGAGTTTGATGGGAAGGTGTAGAGGAATAATCTCTCTGTGTCTGACCCCGGGAGTGTGTGATGGGACGGTGTGGAGGGAGATTAACTCTGTGTCTGACCCCGGGAGACTGTGATGGGCGGTGTAGAGGAATAATCTCTCTGTGTCTGACCCAGGGAGTTTGTGATGGGACGGTGTGGAGGGAGATTCACTCTGTGTCTGACCCCGGGAGTGTTTGATGGGAACGTGTAGAGGTATAATCACTCTGAGTCTGACCCCGGGAGTGTGTGTTGGGACGGTGTGGACGGAGATTCACTTTGTGTCTGACCCCGGGAGTGTTTGATGTGACCGTGTAGAGGAATAATCACACTGTGTCTGTCCCCGGGAGTGTGTGATGGGCCGGCGTGGAGGGATATTCACTCTGTGTCTGACCCCGGGTGTGTTTGATGGGAAGGTGTAGAGGAATAATCTGTCTGTGTCTGACCCAGTCAGAGTTTGATGGGACCGTGTAGAGGAATAATCTCTCTGTGTCTGACCCAGGGAGTTTGTGACGGGACGGTGTGGAGGAATAATCACTCTGTGTCTGACCCCGGGAGTGTTTGATGGGACCGTGTAGAGGAATAATCACTCTGAGTCTGACGCCGGGTGTGTGTGTTGGGACGGTGTAGAGGAATAATCACTCTGTGTCTGACCATTAGAATGTGTGATGGGACGGTGTGGAGGGAGATTCACTGTGTTTCTGACCCCGGGATTGTGTGATGGGCGGTGTAGAGGAATAATCACTCTGTGTCTGACCCCTGGAGTGTGTGCTGGGACGATGTGGAGGGTGGTTCACTATGTGTCTGATCCCTGGAGAGTGTGATGGGCCGGCGTTAAGGGAGATTCACTCTGTGTCTGACCGCCGGGAGTGTTTGATGGGACCGTGTAGAGGAATAATCACTCTGTGTCTGACCTCGGGAGTGTTTGATGGGACCGTTTAGAGGAATAATCACTCTGTGTCTGACCATTGGAGTGTGTGATGGGACGGTGTGGAGGGAGATTCACTGTGTGTCTGACCCCGGGAGTGAGTGATGGGCCGTGTAGAGGGGGATTCACTCTGTGTCTGACCCAGGGCGTGTGTGATGGGACAGTGTAGAGAAATAATCACTCTGTGTCTGACCCCGGGAGTGTGTGATGGGACGGTGAGGAGGGAGATTCACTCTGTGTCTGAACCCGGGAGTGTTTGATGGGACCGAGTAGAGGAATAATCTCTCTGTGTCTGACCCAGGGAGTGTGTGATGGGCCGGCGTTAAGGTAGATTCACTCTGTGTCTGACCCCGGGTGAGTTTGATGGGAAGGTGTAGAGGAATAATCACTCTGTGTCTGACCCCGGTAGTGTTTGATGGGACCGTGTGGAGGAATAATCACTCTGTGTTTGACCCCGGGTGAGTTTGATGGGAAGGTGTAGAGGAATAATCACTCTGTGTCTGACCCCGGGAGTGTTTGATGGGACCGTGTAGAGGAATAATCTCTCTGTGTCTGACCCCGGGAGTGTGTGATGGGACGTTGTGGAGGGAGATTAACTCTGTGTCTGACCCCGGGAGACTGTGATGGGCGGTGTAGAGGAATAATCTCTCTGTGTCTGACCCAGGGAGTTTGTGATTTGACGGTGTGGAGGGAGATTCACTCTGTGTCTGACCCCGGGAGTGTTTGATGGGAACGTGTAGAGGTATAATCACTCTGAGTCTGACCCCGGGAGTGTGTGATGGGCCGGCGTGGAGGGAGATTCACTCTGTGTCTGACCCCGGGAGTGTTTGATGGGACCGTGTACAGGAATAATCACTCTGTGTCTGACCGCCGGGAGAGTTTGATGGGACCGTGTAGAGGAATAATCACACTGTGTCAGACCCCGGGAGTGTGTGATGGGCCGGCGTGGAGGGAGATTCACTCTGTGTCTGACCCCGGGTGAGTTTGATGGGAAGGTGTAGAGGAATAATCAGTCTGTGTCTGACCCAGTCAGAGTTTGATGGGACCGTGTAGAGGAATAATCTCTCTGTGTCTGACCCCGGGAGTGTGTGTTCGGACGGTGTGGAGGGAGATTAACTCTGTGTCTGACCTCGGGAGAGTGTGATGGGCGGTGTAGAGGAATAATCACTCTGTGTCTGACCCAGGGAGTTTGTGACGGGACGGTGTGGAGGAATAATCACTCTGTGTCTGACCCCGGGAGTGTTTGATGGGACCGTGTAGAGGAATAATCACTCTGAGTCTGACCCCGGTTGAGTGTGTTGGGACGGTGTAGAGGAATAATCACTCTGTGTCTGACCCCGGGAGTGTTTGATGGGACCGTGTAGAGGAATAATCACTCTGTGTCTGACCCCGGGAGTGTGTGATGGGACGGTGTGGAGGGAGATTAACTCTGTGTCTGACCCCGGGAGTTTGTGACGGGACGGTGTGGAGGGAGATTCACTCTGTGTCTGACCCCGGGAGTGTTTGATGGGACCGAGTAGAGGAATAATCACTCTGTGTCTGACCCAGGGAGTGTGTGATGGGCCGGCGTTAAGGTAGATTCACTCTGTGTCTGACCCTGGGTGAGTTTGATGGGAAGGTGTAGAGGAATAATCTCTCTGTGTCTGACCCCGGGAGTGTCTGATGGGACGGTGTGGAGGGAGATTAACTCTGTGTCTGACCCCGGGAGACTGTGATGGGCGGTGTAGAGGAATAATCTCTCTGTGTCTGACCCAGGGAGTTTGTGACGGGACGGTGTGGAGGGAGATTCACACTGTGTCTGACCCCGGGAGTGTTTGATGGGAACGTGTAGAGGTATAATGACTCTGAGTCTGACCCCGGGAGTGTGTGTTGGGACGGTGTGGACGGAGATTCACTTTGTGTCTGACACCGGGAGTGTTTGATGTGACCGTGTAGAGGAATAATCACACTGTGTCTGACCCCGGGAGTGTGTGATGGGCCGGCGTGGAGGGAGATTCACTCTGTGTCTGACCCCGGGTGAGTTTGATGGGAAGGTGTAGAGGAATAATCAGTCTGTGTCTGACCCAGTCAGAGTTTGATGGGACCGTGTAGAGGAATAATCTCTCTGTGTCTGACCCAGGGAGTGTGTGATGGGCCGGCGTTAAGGTAGATTCACTCTGTGTCTGACCCCGGGTGTGTTTGATGGGACCGTGTGGAGGAATAATCACTCTGAGTCTGACCCCGGGAGTGTGTGTTGGGACGTTGTAGAGGAATAATCACTCTGTGTCTGACCCCGGGAGTATGTGATGGGATGGCGTGGAGGGATATTCACTCTGTGTCTGACCCCGGGAGTGTTTGATGGGACCGTTTAGAGGAATAATCACTCTGTATCTGACCCCGGGAGTGTGTGATGGGCCGGCGTGGAGGGAGATTCACTCTGTGTCTGACCCCGGGAGTGTTTGATGGGACCGTGTACAGGAATAATCACTCTGTGTCTGACCGCCGGGAGTGTTTGATGGGACCGTGTAGAGGAATAATCACTCTGTGTCTGTCCCCGGGAGTGTTTGATGGGACCGTTTAGAGGAATAATCACTCTGTGTCTGACCATTGGAGTGTGTGATGGGACGGTGTGGAGGGAGATTCACTGTGTGTCTGACCCCGGGAGTGAGTGATGGGCCGTTCTAGAGGGAGATTCACTCTGTGTCTGACCCAGGGTGTGTGTGATGGGACAGTGTAGAGAAATAATCACTCTGTGTCTGACCCCGGGAGTGTGTGATGGGACGGTGTGGAGGGAGATTCACTCTGTGTCTGAACCCGGGAGTGTTTGATGGGACCGAGTAGAGGAATAATCACTCTGTGTCTGACCCAGGGAGTGTGTGATGGGCCGGCGTTAAGGTAGATTCACTCTGTGTCTGACCCCGGGTGAGTTTGATGGGAAGATGTAGAGGAACAATCACTCTGTGTCTGACCCCGGTAGTGTTTGATGGGACCGTGTGGAGGAATAATCACTCTGTGTCTGACCCCGGGAGTGTTTGATGGGACCGTGTAGAGGAATAATCTCTCTGTGTCTGACCCCGGGAGTGTGTGATGGGACGGTGTGGAGGGAGATTAACTCTGTGTCTGACCCCGGGAAACTGTGATGGGCGGTGTAGAGGAATAATCTCTCTGTGTCTGACCCAGGGAGTTTGTGACGGGACGGTGTGGAGGGAGATTCACTCTGTGTCTGACCTCGGGAGTGTTTGATGGGAACGTGTAGAGGTATAATCACTCTGAGTCTGATCCCGGGAGTGTGTGATGGGCAGGCGTGGAGGGAGATTCACTCTGTGTCTGACCCCGGGAGTGTTTGATGGGACCGTGTACAGGAATAATCACTCTGTGTCTGACCGCCGGGAGTGTTTGATGGGACCGTGTAGAGGAATAATCACTCTGTGTCTGACCTCGGGAGTGTTTGATGGGACCGTTTAGAGGAATAATCACTCTGTGGCTGACCATTGGAGTGTGTGATGGGACGGTGTGGAGGGAGATTCACTGTGTGTCTGACCCCGGGAGTGAGTGATTGGCCGTGTAGAGGGAGATTCACTCTGTGTCTGACCCAGGGCGTGTGTGAAGGGACAGTGTAGAGAAATAATCACTCTGTGTCTGACTCCGGGAGTGTGTGATGGGACGGTGTGGAGGGAGATTCACTCTGTGTCTGAACCAGGGAGTGTTTGATGGGACCGAGTAGAGGAATAATCACTCTGTGTCTGACCCATGGAGTGTGTGATGGGCCGGCGTTAAGGTAGATTCACTCTGTGTCTGACCCCGGGTGAGTTTGATGGGAAGGTGTAGAGGAATAATCACTCTGTGTCTGACCCCGGTAGTGTTTGATGGGACCGTGTGGAGGAATAATCACTCTGTGTCTGACCCCGGGTGAGTTTGATGGGAAGGTGTAGAGGAATAATCACTCTGTGTCTGACCCCGGGAGTGTTTGATGGGACCGTGTAGAGGAATAATCTCTCTGTGTCTGACCCCGGGAGTGTGTGATGGGACGGTGTGGAGGGAGATTAACTCTGTGTCTGACCCCGGGAGACTGTGATGGGCGGTGTAGAGGAATAATCTCTCTGTGTATGACCCAGGGAGTTTGTGACGGGACGGTGTGGAGGGAGATTCACTCTGTGTCTGACCCCGGGAGTGTTTGATGGGAACCTGTAGAGGTATAATCACTCTGAGTCTGACCCCGGGAGTGTGTGATGGGCCGGCGTGGAGGGACATTCACTCTGTGTCTGACCCCGGGAGTGTTTGATGGGACCGTGTACAGGAATAATCACTCTGTGTCTGACCGCCGGGAGAGTTTGATGGGACCGTGTTGAGGAATAATCACACTGTGTCTGACCCCGGGAGTGTGTGATGGGCCGGCGTGGAGAGAGATTCACTCTGTGTCTGACCCCGGGTGAGTTTGATGGGAAGGTGTAGAGGAATAATCAGTCTGTGTCTGACCCAGTCAGAGTTTGATGGGACCGTGTAGAGGAATAATCTCTCTGTGTCTGACCCCGGGAGTGTGTGTTCGGACGGTGTGGAGGGAGATTAACTCTGTGTCTGACCCCGGGAGAGTGTGATGGGCGGGGTAGAGGAATAATCACTCTGTGTCTGACCCAGGGAGTTTGTGACGGGACGGTGTGGAGGAATAATCACTCTGTGTCTGACCCCGGGAGTGTTTGATGGGACCGTGTAGAGGAATAATCACTCTGAGTCTGACCCCGGTTGAGTGTGTTGGGACGGTGTAGAGGAATAATCACTCTGTGTCTGACCCCGGGAGTGTTTGATGGGACCGTGTAGAGGAATAATCACTCTGTGTCTGACCCCGGGAGTGTGTGATGGGACGGTGTGGAGGGAGAATAACTCTGTGTCTGACCCCGGGAGACTGTGATGGGCGGTGTAGAGGAATAATCTCTCTGTGTCTGACCCAGGGAGTTTGTGACGGGACGGTGTGGATGGAGATTCACTCTGTGTCTGACCCCGGGAGTGTTTGATGGGACCGAGTAGAGGAATAATCACTCTGTGTCTGACCCAGGGAGTGTGTGATGGGCCGGCGTTAAGGTAGATTCACTCTGTGTCTGACCCCGGGTGAGTTTGATGGGAAGGTGTAGAGGAATAATCACTCTGTGTCTGACCCCGGGAGTGTTTGATGGGACCGTGTAGAGGAATAATCTCTCTGTGTCTGACCCCGGGAGTGTGTGATGGGACGGTGTGGAGGGAGATTAACTCTGTGTCTGACCCCGGGAGACTGTGATGGGCGGTGTAGAGGAATAATCTCTCTGTGTCTGACCCAGGGAGTTTGTGACGGGACGGTGTGGAGGGAGATTCACTCTGTGTCTGACCCCGGGAGTGTTTGATGGGAACGTGTAGAGGTATAATCACTCTGAGTCTGACCCCGGGAGTGTGTGTTGGTACGGTGTGGACGGAGATTCACTTTGTGTCTGACCCCGGGAGTGTTTGATGTGACCGTGTCGAGGAATAATCACACTGTGTCTGACCCCGGGAGTGTGTGATGGGCCGGCGTGGAGGGAGATTCACTCTGTGTCTGACCCCGGGTGAGTTTGATGGGAAGGTGTAGAGGAATAATCAGTCTGTGTCTGACCCAGTCAGAGTTTGATGGGACCGTGTAGAGGAATAATCTCTCTGTGTCTGACCCAGGGAGTTTGTGACGGGACGGTGTGGAGGGAGATTCACTCTGTGTCTGACCCCGGGAGTGTTTGATGGGAACGTGTAGAGGTATAATCACTCTGAGTCTGACCCCGGGAGTGTGTGATGGGCCGGCGTGGAGGGAGATTCACTCTGTGTCTGACCCCGGGAGTGTTTGATGGGACCGTGTACAGGAATAATCACTCTGTGTCTGACCGCCGGGAGAGTTTGATGGGACCGTGTAGAGGAATAATCACACTGTGTCTGACCCCGGGAGTGTGTGATGGGCCGGCGTGGAGGGAGATTCACTCTGTGTCTGACCCCGGGTGAGTTTGATGGGAAGGTGTAGAGGAATAATCAGTCTGTGTCTGACCCAGTCAGAGTTTGATGGGACCGTGTAGAGGAATAATCTCTCTGTGTCTGACCCCGGGAGTGTGTGATGGGCCGGCGTGGAGGGAGATTCACTCTGTGTCTGACCCCGGGAGTGTTTGATGGGACCGTGTACAGGAATAATCACTCTGTGTCTGACCGCCGGGAGTGTTTGATGGGACCGTGTAGAGGAATAATCACACTGTCTCTGACCCCGGGAGTGTGTGATGGGCCGGCGTGGAGGAGATTCACTCTGTGTCTGACCCCGGGTGAGTTTGATGGGAAGGTGTAGAGGAATAATCAGTCTGTGTCTGACCCAGTCAGAGTTTGATGGGACCGTGTAGAGGAATAATCTCTCTGTGTCTGACCCCGGGAGTGTGTGATGGGACCGTGTAGAGGAATAATCTCTCTGTGTCTGACCCCGGGAGTGTGTGATGGGACGGTGTGGAGGGACATTAACTCTGTGTCTGACCCCGGGCGTGTGATGGGCGGTGTAGAGGAATAATCACTCTTGAGTCTGACCCCGGGAGTGTGTGTTGGGACGGTGTGGACGGTGATTAACTCTGTGTCTGACCCCGGGAGAGTGTGATGTGACCGTGTAGAGGAATAATCACTCTGTGTCTGACCCCGGGAGTGTGTGATGGGACGGTGTGGAGGGAGATTCACTGTGTCACACCCCGGGAGTGTTTGATGGGACCGTGTAGAGGAATAATCACTCTGTGTCTGACCCCGGGAGTGTGTGATGGGCCGGCGTGGAGGGAGATTCACTCTGTGTCTGACCCCGGGTGAGTTTGATGGGACCGTGTAGAGGAATAATCATTCTGAGTCTGACCCCGGGAGTGTGTTTTGGGACGGTGTGGACGGAGATTCACTTTGTGTCTGACCCCGGGAGTGTTTGATTGGACCGTGTACAGGAATAATCATTCTGTGTCTGATCGCCGGGAGTGTTTGATGGGACCGTGTAGAGGAATAATCACTCTGTGTCTGACCCCGGGAGTGTTTGATGGGCCGTGTAGAGGAATAATCACTCTGTGTCTGATCCCGGGAGTGTGTGATGGTCCGTGTAGAGGGAGATTCACTCTGTGTCTGACCCAGGGCGTGTGTGATAGGACAGTGTAGAGAAATAATCACTCTGTGTCTGACCCCGGGAGTGTGTGATGGGACGGTGTGGAGGGAGATTCACTCTTTGTCTGAACCCGGGAGTGGTTGATGGGACCGAGTAGAGGAATAATCACTCTGTGTCTGACCAAGGGAATTTGGACGGGACGGTGTGGAGGGAGATTCACTCTGTGTCTGACCCCGGGTGAGTTTGATGGGAAGGTGTAGAGGAATAATCACTCTGTGTCTGACCCCGGGAGAGATTGATGGGACCGTGTAGAGGAATAATCTCTCTGTGTCTGACCCCGGGAGAGTGTGATGGGCGGTGTAGAGGAATAATCACTCTGTGTCTGACCCAGGGAATTTGGACGGGACGGTGTGGAGGGAGATTCACTCTGTGTCTGAAGCCGGGAGTGTTTGATGGCACCGTGTAGAGGAATAATCACTCTGAGTCTGACCCCGGGAGTGTGTGTTGGGACGGTGTAGAGGAATAATCACTCTGTGTCTGACCCCGGGAGTATGTGATGGGATGGCGTGGGGGGAGATTCACTCTGTGTCTGACCCCGGGAGTGTTTGATGGGACCGTTTAGAGGAATAATCACTGTCTGTCTGACACACGGAGTGTTTGATGCTACCGTGTAGAGGAATAATCACTCTGTATCTGACCCCTGGAGTGTGTGATGGGCCGGCGTGGAGGGAGATTCACTGTGTGTCTGACCCCGGGAGTGTTTGATGGGACCGTGTACAGGAATAATCACTCTGTGTCTGACCGCCTGGAGTGTTTGATGGGACGGTGTAGAGGAATAATCTCTCTGTGTCTGACTCCGGGAGTGTGTGATGGTACCGTGTAAAGGAATAATCTCTCTGTGTCTGACCCCGGGAGTGTGTGATGGGACGGTGTGGAGGGACATTAACTCTGTGTCTGACCCCGGGAGTGTGATGGGCGGTGTAGAGGAATAATCACTCTGTGTCTGACCCCGGGAGTGTCTGATGGGACGGTGTGGAGGGAGATTCACTGTGTCTCACCCCGGGAGTGTGTGATGGGCCGTGTAGAGGGAGATTCACTCTGTGTCTGACCCAGGGCGTGTGTGATGGGACAGTGTAGAGAAATAATCACTCTGTGTCTGACCCCGGGAGTGTGTGATGGGACGGTGTGGAGGGAGTTTCACTCTGTTTCTGAACCCGGGAGTGGTTGATGGGACCGAGTAGAGGAATAATCACTCTGTGTCTGACCAAGGGAATTTGGACGGAACGGTGTGGAGGGAGATTCACTCTGTGTCTGACCCCGGGTGAGTTTGATGGGAAGGTGTAGAGGAATAATCACTCTGTGTCTGACCCCGGGAGAGATTGATGGGACCGTGTAGAGGAATAATCTCTCTGTGTCTGACCCCGGGAGTGTGTGATCGGACGGGGTGGAGGGAGATTAACTCTGTGTCTGACCCCGGGAGAGTGTGATGGGCGGTGTAGAGGAATAATCACTCTGTGTCTGACCCAGGGAATTTGGACGGGACGGTGTGGAGGGAGATTCACTCTGTGTCTGAAGCCGGGAGTGTTTGATGGCACCGTGTAGAGGAATAATCACTCTGAGTCTGACCCCGGGAGTGTGTGTTGGGACGGTGTAGAGGAATAATCACTCTGTGTCTGACCCCGGGAGTATGTGATGGGATGGCGTGGGGGGAGATTCACTCTGTGTCTGACCACGGGAGTGTTTGATGGGACCGTTTAGAGGAATAATCACTGTCTGTCTGACACACGGAGTGTTTGATGCTACCGTGTAGAGGAATAATCACTCTGTATCTGACCCCGGGAGTGTGTGATGGGCCGGCGTGGAGGGAGATTCACTGTGTGTCTGACCCCGGGAGTGTTTGATGGGACCGTGTACAGGAATAATCACTCTGTGTCTGACCGCCGGGAGTGTTTGATGGGACCGTGTAGAGGAATAATCACTCTGTGTCTGACCCCGGGAGTGTTTGATGGGACCGTTTAGAGGAATAATCACTCTGTGTCTGACCATTGGAGTGTGTGATGGGACGGTGTGGAGGGAGATTCACTGTGTGTCTGACCCCGGGAGTGAGTGATGGGCCGTGGAGAGGGAGTTTCACTCTGTGTCTGACCCAGGGCGTGTGTGATGGGACAGTGTAGAGAAATAATCACTCTGTGTCTGACCCCGGGAGTGTGTGATGGGACGGTGTGGAGGGAGATTCACTCTGTGTCTGAACCCGGGAGTGTTTGATGGGACCGAGTAGAGGAATAATCACTCTGTGTCTGACCCAGGGAGTGTGTGATGGGCCGGCGTTAAGGTAGATTCACTCTGTGTCTGACCCCGGGTGAGTTTGATGGGAAGGTGTAGATGAATAATCACTCTGTGTCTGACCCCGGTAGTGTTTGATGGGACCGTGTGGAGGAATAATCACTCTGTGTCTGACCCCGGGTGAGTTTGATGAGAAGGTGTAGAGGAATAATCACTCTGTGTCTGACCCCGGGAGTGTTTGATGGGACCGTGTAGAGGAATAATCTCTCTGTGTCTGACCCCGGGAGTGTGTGATGGGATGGTGTGGAGGGAGATTAACTCTGTGTCTGACCCAATGAGTGTGAGATGGGCCGGCGTTAAGGTAGATACACTCTGTGTCTGACCCCGGGTGAGTTTGATGGGAAGGTGTAGAGGAATAATCACTCTGTGTCTGACCCCGGTAGTGTTTGATGGGACCGTGTGAAGGAATAATCACTCTGTGTCTGACCCGGGTGAGTTTGATGGGAAGGTGTAGAGGAATAATCACTCTGTGTCTGACCCCGGGAGTGTTTGATGGGACCGTGTAGAGGAATAATCTCTCTGTGTCTGACCCCGGGAGACTGTGATGGGCGGTGTAGAGGAATAATCTCTCTGTGTCTGACCCAGGGAGTTTGTGACGGGACGGTGTGCAGGGAGATTCACTCTGTGTCTGACCCCGGGATTGTTTGATGGGAACGTGTAGAGGTATAATCACTCTGAGTCTGACCCCGGGAGTGTGTTTTGGGACGGTGTGGACTGAGATTCACTTTGTGTCTGACCCCGGGAGTGTTTGATTGGACCGTGTACAGGAATAATCACTCTGTGTCTGACCGCCGGGAGTGTTTGATGGGACCGTGTAAAGGAATAATCACTCTGTGTCTGATCCCGGGAGTGTGTGATGGGCCGTGTAGAGGGAGATTCACTCTGTGTCTGACCCAGGCCGTGTGTGATGGGACAGTGTAGAGAAATAATCACTCTGTGTCTGACCCCGGGAGTGTGTGATGGGACGGTGTGGAGGGAGATTCACTCTGTGTCTGAACCCGGGAGTGGTTGATGGGACCGAGTAGAGGAATAATCACTCTGTGTCTGACCAAGGGAATTTGGACGGGACTGTGTGGAGGGAGATTCACTCTGTGTCTGACCCCGGGTGAGTTTGATGGGAAGGTCTAGAGGAATAATCACTCTGTGCCTGACCCCGGGAGAGATTGATGGGACCGTGTAGAGTAATAATCTCTCTGTGTCTGACCCCGGGAGTGTGTGATCGGACGGGGTGGAGGGAGATTAACTCTGTGTCTGACCCCGGGAGAGTGTGATGGGCGGTGTAGAGGAATAATCACTCTGTGTCTGACCCAGGGAATTTGGACGGGACGGTGTGGAGGGAGATTCACTCTGTGTCTGAAGCCGGGAGTGTTTGATGGCACCTTGTAGAGGAATAATCACTCTGAGTCTGACCCCGGGAGTATGTGATGGGATGGCGTGGAGGGAGATTCACTCTGTGTCTGAAGCCCGGAGTGTTTGATGCTACCGTGTAGAGGAATAATCACTCTGTATCTGACCCCGGGAGTGTGTGATGGGCCGGCGTGGAGGGAGATTCACTCTGTGTCTGACCCCGGGAGTGTTTGATGGGACCGTGTACAGGAATAATCACTCTGTGTCTGACCGCCGGGAGTGTTTGATGGGACCGTGTAGAGGAATAATCACTCTGTGTCTGACCCCGGGAGTGTTTGATGGGACCGTTTAGAGGAATAATCACTCTGTGTCTGACCATTGGAGTGTGAGATGGGACGGTGTGGAGGGAGATTCACTCTGTGTCTGACCCAGGGCGTGTGTGATGGGACAGTGTAGAGAAATAATCACTCTGTGTCTGACCCCGGGAGTGTGTGATGGGACGGTATGGAGGGAGATTCACTCTGTTTCTGAACCCGGGAGTGGTTGATGGGACCGAGTAGAGGAATAATCACTCTGTGTCTGACCAAGGGAATTTGGACGGGACGGTGTGGAGGGAGATTCACTCTGTGTCTGACCCCGGGTGAGTTTGATGGGAAGGTGTAGAGGAATAATCACTCTGTGTCTGACCCCGGGAGAGATTGATGGGACCGTGTAGAGGAATAATCTCTCTGTGTCTGACCCCGGGAGTGTGTGATCGGACGGGGTGGAGGGAGATTAACTCTGTGTCTGACCCAGGGAGAGTGTGATGGGCGGTGTAGAGGAATAATCACTCTGTGTCTGACCCAGGGAATTTGGACGGGACGGTGTGGAGGGAGATTCACTCTGTGTCTGAAGCCGGGAGTGTTTGATGGCACCGTGTAGAGGAATAATCACTCTGAGTCTGACCCCGGGAGTGTGTGTTGGGACGGTGTAGAGGAATAATCACTCTGTGTCTGACCCCGGGAGTATGTGATGGGATGGCGTGGGGGGAGATTCACTCTGTGTCTGACCACGGGAGTGTTTGATGGGACCGTTTAGAGGAATAATCACTGTCTGTCTGACACACGGAGTGTTTGATGCTACCGTGTAGAGGAATAATCACTCTGTATCTGACCCCGGGAGTGTGTGATGGGCCGGCGTGGAGGGAGATTCACTGTGTGTCTGACCCCGGGAGTGTTTGATGGGACCGTGTACAGGAATAATCACTCTGTGTCTGACCGCCGGGAGTGTTTGATGGGACCGTGTAGAGGAATAATCACTCTGTGTCTGACCCCGGGAGTGTTTGATGGGACCGTTTAGAGGAATAATCACTCTGTGTCTGACCATTGGAGTGTGTGATGGGACGGTGTGGAGGGAGATTCACTGTGTGTCTGACCCCGGGAGTGAGTGATGGGCCGTGTAGAGGGAGTTTCACTCTGTGTCTGACCCAGGGCGTGTGTGATGGGACAGTGTAGAGAAATAATCACTCTGTGTCTGACCCCGGGAGTGTGTGATGGGACGGTGTGGAGGGAGATTCACTCTGTGTCTGAACCCGGGAGTGTTTGATGGGACCGAGTAGAGGAATAATCACTCTGTGTCTGACCCAGGGAGTGTGTGATGGGCCGGCGTTAAGGTAGATTCACTCTGTGTCTGACCCCGGGTGAGTTTGATGGGAAGGTGTAGAGGAATAATCACTCTGTGTCTGACCCCGGTAGTGTTTGATGGGACCGTGTGGAGGAATAATCACTCTGTGTCTGACCCCGGGTGAGTTTGATGAGAAGGTGTAGAGGAATAATCACTCTGTGTCTGACCCCGGGAGTGTTTGATGGGACCGTGTAGAGGAATAATCTCTCTGTGTCTGACCCCGGGAGTGTGTGATGGGACGGTGTGGAGGGAGATTAACTCTGTGTCTGACCCAATGAGTGTGAGTTGGGCCGGCGTTAAGGTAGATTCACTCTGTGTCTGACCCCGGGTGAGTTTGATGGGAAGGTGTAGAGGAATAATCACTCTGTGTCTGACCCCGGTAGTGTTTGATGGGACCGTGTGGAGGAATAATCACTCTGTGTCTGACCCGGGTGAGTTTGATGGGAAGGTGTAGAGGAATAAGCACTCTGTGTCTGACCCCGGGAGTGTTTGATGGGACCGTGTAGAGGAATAATCTCTCTGTGTCTGACCCCGGGAGACTGTGATGGGCGGTGTAGAGGAATAATCTCTCTGTGTCTGACCCAGGGAGTTTGTGACGGGACGGTGTGGAGGGAGATTCACTCTGTGTCTGACCCCGGGAGTGTTTGATGGGAACGTGTAGAGGTATAATCACTCTGAGTCTGACCCCGGGAGTGTGTTTTGGGACGGTGTGGACGGAGATTCACTTTGTGTCTGACCCCGGGAGTGTTTGATTGGACCGTGTACAGGAATAATCACTCTGTGTCTGACCGCCGGGAGTGTTTGATGGGACCGTGTAGAGGAATAATCACTCTGTGTCTGACCCCGGGAGTGTTTGATGGGCAGTGTAGAGGAATAATCACTCTGTGTCTGATCCCGGGAGTGTGTGATGGGCCGTGTAGAGGGAGATTCACTCTGTGTCTGACCCAGGCCGTGTGTGATGGGACAGTGTAGAGAAATAATCACTCTGTGTCTGACCCGGGGAGTGTGTGATGGGACGGTGTGGAGGGAGATTCACTCTGTGTCTGAACCCGGGAGTGGTTGATGGGACCGAGTAGAGGAATAATCACTCTGTGTCTGACCAAGGGAATTTGGACGGGACTGTGTGGAGGGAGATTCACTCTGTGTCTGACCCCGGGTGAGTTTGATGGGAAGGTGTAGAGGAATAATCACTCTGTGCCTGACCCCGGGAGAGATTGATGGGACCGTGTAGAGTAATAATCTCTCTGTGTCTGACCCCGGGAGTGTGTGATCGGACGGGGTGGAGGGAGATTAACTCTGTGTCTGACCCCGGGAGAGTGTGATGGGCGGTGTAGAGGAATAATCACTCTGTGTCTGACCCAGGGAATTTGGACGGGACGGTGTGGAGGGAGATTCACTCTGTGTCTGACCCCGGGAGTATGTGATGGGATGGCGTGGGGGGAGATTCACTCTGTGTCTGACCCCGGGAGTGTTTGATGGGACCGTGTACAGGAATAATCACTGTCTGTCTGACACACGGAGTGTTTGATGCTACCGTGTAGAGGAATAATCACTCTGTATCTGACCCCGGGAGTGTGTGATGGGCCGGCGTGGAGGGAGATTCACTCTGTGTCTGACCCCGGGAGTGTTTGATGGGACCGTGTACAGGATTAATCACTCTGTGTCTGACCGCCGGGAGTGTTTGATGGGACCGTGCAGAGGAATAATCACTCTGTGTCTGACCCCGGGAGTGTTTGATGGGACCGTTTAGAGGAATAATCACTCTGTGTCTGACCATTGGAGTGTGAGATGGGACGGTGTGGAGGGAGATTCACTGTGTGTCTGACCCCGGGAGTGAGGGATGGGCCGTGTAGAGGGAGTTTCACTCTGTGTCTGACCCAGGGCGTGTGTGATGGGACAGTGTAGATAAATAATCACTCTGTGTCTGACCCCGGGAGTGTTTGATGGGACGGTGTGGAGGGAGATTCACTCTGTGTCTGAACCCGGGAGTGTTTGATGGGACCGTGTGGAGGAATAATCACTCTGTGTCTGACCCCGGTAGTGTTTGATGGGACCGTGTGGAGGAATAATCACTCTGTGTCTGACCCCGGGTGAGTTTGATGGGAAGGTGTAGAGGAATAATCACTCTGTGTCTGACCCCGGGAGTGTTTGATGGGACCTTGTAGAGGAATAATCTCTCTGTGTCTGACCCCGGGAGTGTGTGATGGGACGGTGTGGAGGGAGATTAACTCTGTGTCTGACCCCGGGAGACTGTGATGGGCGGTGTAGAGGAATAATCTCTCTGTGTCTGACCCCAGGGAGTTTGTGACGGGACGGTGTGGAGGGAGATTCACTCTGTGTCTGACCCCGGGAGTGTTTGATGGGAACGTGTAGAGGTATAATCACTCTGAGTCTGACCCCGGGAGTGTGTTTTGGGACGGTGTGGACGGAGATTCACTTTGTGTCTGACCCCGGGAGTGTTTGATTGGACCGTGTACAGGAATAATCACTCTGTGTCTGATCGCCGGGAGTGTTTGATGGGACCGTGTAGAGGAATAATCACTCTGTGTCTGACCCCGGGAGTGTTTGATGGGCCGTGTACAGGAATAATCACTCTGTGTCTGATCCCGGGAGTGTGTGATGGGCCGTGTAGAGGGAGATTCACTCTGTGTCTGACCCAGGGCGTGTGTGATAGGACAGTGTAGAGAAATAATCACTCTGTGTCTGACCCCGGGAGTGTGTGATGGGACGGTGTGGAGGGAGGTTCACTCTGTGTCTGAACCCGGGAGTGGTTGATGGGACCGAGTAGAGGAATAATCACTCTGTGTCTGTCCAAGGGAATTTGGACGGGACGGTGTGGAGGGAGATTCACTCTGTGTCTGACCCCGGGTGAGTTTGATTTGAAGGTGTAGAGGAATAATCACTCTGTGTCTGACCCCGGGAGAGATTGATGGGACCGTGTAGAGGAATAATCTCTCTGTGTCTGACCCCGGGAGTGTGTGATCGGACGGGGTGGAGGGAGATTAACTCTGTGTCTGACCCCGGGTGAGTTTGATGGGAAGGTGTAGAGGAATAATCACTCTGTGTCTGACCCCGGTAGTGTTTGATGGGACCGTGTGGAGGAATAATCACTCTGTGTCTGACCCGGGTGAGTTTGATGGGAAGGTGTAGAGGAATAAGCACTCTGTGTCTGACCCCGGGAGTGTTTGATGGGACCGTGTAGAGGAATAATCTCTCTGTGTCTGACCCCGGGAGACTGTGATGGGCGGTGTAGAGGAATAATCTCTCTGTGTCTGACCCAGGGAGTTTGTGACGGGACGGTGTGGAGGGAGATTCACTCTGTGTCTGACCCCGGGAGTGTTTGATGGGAACGTGTAGAGGTATAATCACTCTGAGTCTGACCCCGGGAGTGTGTTTTGGGACGGTGTGGACGGAGATTCACTTTGTGTCTGACCCCGGGAGTGTTTGATTGGACCGTGTACAGGAATAATCACTCTGTGTCTGACCGCCGGGAGTGTTTGATGGGACCGTGTAGAGGAATAATCACTCTGTGTCTGACCCCGGGAGTGTTTGATGGGCAGTGTAGAGGAATAATCACTCTGTGTCTGATCCCGGGAGTGTGTGATGGGCCGTGTAGAGGGAGATTCACTCTGTGTCTGACCCAGGCCGTGTGTGATGGGACAGTGTAGAGAAATAATCACTCTGTGTCTGACCCGGGGAGTGTGTGATGGGACGGTGTGGAGGGAGATTCACTCTGTGTCTGAACCCGGGAGTGGTTGATGGGACCGAGTAGAGGAATAATCACTCTGTGTCTGACCAAGGGAATTTGGACGGGACTGTGTGGAGGGAGATTCACTCTGTGTCTGACCCCGGGTGAGTTTGATGGGAAGGTGTAGAGGAATAATCACTCTGTGCCTGACCCCGGGAGAGATTGATGGGACCGTGTAGAGTAATAATCTCTCTGTGTCTGACCCCGGGAGTGTGTGATCGGACGGGGTGGAGGGAGATTAACTCTGTGTCTGACCCCGGGAGAGTGTGATGGGCGGTGTAGAGGAATAATCACTCTGTGTCTGACCCAGGGAATTTGGACGGGACGGTGTGGAGGGAGATTCACTCTGTGTCTGACCCCGGGAGTATGTGATGGGATGGCGTGGGGGGAGATTCACTCTGTGTCTGACCCCGGGAGTGTTTGATGGGACCGTGTACAGGAATAATCACTGTCTGTCTGACACACGGAGTGTTTGATGCTACCGTGTAGAGGAATAATCACTCTGTATCTGACCCCGGGAGTGTGTGATGGGCCGGCGTGGAGGGAGATTCACTCTGTGTCTGACCCCGGGAGTGTTTGATGGGACCGTGTACAGGATTAATCACTCTGTGTCTGACCGCCGGGAGTGTTTGATGGGACCGTGCAGAGGAATAATCACTCTGTGTCTGACCCCGGGAGTGTTTGATGGGACCGTTTAGAGGAATAATCACTCTGTGTCTGACCATTGGAGTGTGAGATGGGACGGTGTGGAGGGAGATTCACTGTGTGTCTGACCCCGGGAGTGAGGGATGGGCCGTGTAGAGGGAGTTTCACTCTGTGTCTGACCCAGGGCGTGTGTGATGGGACAGTGTAGATAAATAATCACTCTGTGTCTGACCCCGGGAGTGTTTGATGGGACGGTGTGGAGGGAGATTCACTCTGTGTCTGAACCCGGGAGTGTTTGATGGGACCGTGTGGAGGAATAATCACTCTGTGTCTGACCCCGGTAGTGTTTGATGGGACCGTGTGGAGGAATAATCACTCTGTGTCTGACCCCGGGTGAGTTTGATGGGAAGGTGTAGAGGAATAATCACTCTGTGTCTGACCCCGGGAGTGTTTGATGGGACCTTGTAGAGGAATAATCTCTCTGTGTCTGACCCCGGGAGTGTGTGATGGGACGGTGTGGAGGGAGATTAACTCTGTGTCTGACCCCGGGAGACTGTGATGGGCGGTGTAGAGGAATAATCTCTCTGTGTCTGACCCCAGGGAGTTTGTGACGGGACGGTGTGGAGGGAGATTCACTCTGTGTCTGACCCCGGGAGTGTTTGATGGGAACGTGTAGAGGTATAATCACTCTGAGTCTGACCCCGGGAGTGTGTTTTGGGACGGTGTGGACGGAGATTCACTTTGTGTCTGACCCCGGGAGTGTTTGATTGGACCGTGTACAGGAATAATCACTCTGTGTCTGATCGCCGGGAGTGTTTGATGGGACCGTGTAGAGGAATAATCACTCTGTGTCTGACCCCGGGAGTGTTTGATGGGCCGTGTACAGGAATAATCACTCTGTGTCTGATCCCGGGAGTGTGTGATGGGCCGTGTAGAGGGAGATTCACTCTGTGTCTGACCCAGGGCGTGTGTGATAGGACAGTGTAGAGAAATAATCACTCTGTGTCTGACCCCGGGAGTGTGTGATGGGACGGTGTGGAGGGAGGTTCACTCTGTGTCTGAACCCGGGAGTGGTTGATGGGACCGAGTAGAGGAATAATCACTCTGTGTCTGTCCAAGGGAATTTGGACGGGACGGTGTGGAGGGAGATTCACTCTGTGTCTGACCCCGGGTGAGTTTGATTTGAAGGTGTAGAGGAATAATCACTCTGTGTCTGACCCCGGGAGAGATTGATGGGACCGTGTAGAGGAATAATCTCTCTGTGTCTGACCCCGGGAGTGTGTGATCGGACGGGGTGGAGGGAGATTAACTCTGTGTCTGACCCCGGGAGAGTGTGATGGGCGGTGTAGAGGAATAATCACTCTGTGTCTGACCCAGGGAATTTGGACGGGACGGTGTGGAGGGAGATTCACTCTGTGTCTGAAGCCGGGAGTGTTTGATGGCACCGTGTAGAGGAATAATCACTCTGAGTCTGACCCCGGGAGTGTGTGTTGGGACCGTTTAGAGGAATAATCACTGTCTGTCTGACACACGGAGTGTTTGATGCTACCGTGTAGAGGAATAATCACTCTGTATCTGACCCCTGGAGTGTGTGATGGGCCGGCGTGGAGGGAGATTCACTGTGTGTCTGACCCCGGGAGTGTTTGATGGGACCGTGTACAGGAATAATCACTCTGTGTCTGACCGCCTGGAGTGTTTGATGGGACCGTGTAGAGGAATAATCTCTCTGTGTCTGACCCCGGGAGAGTGTGATGGGACCGTGTAGAGGAATAATCTCTCTGTGTCTGACCCCGGGAGTGTGTGATGGTCGGTGTGGAGAGACATTAACTCTGTGTCTGACCCCGGGAGTGTGATGGGCGGTGTAGAGGAATAATCACTCTGAGTCTGACCCCGGGCGTGTGTGTTGGGACGGTGTGGACTGTGATTAACTCTGTGTCTGACCCCGGGAGAGTGTGATGTGACCGTGTAGAGGAATAATCACTCTGTGTCTGACCCCGGGAGTGTGTGATGGGACGGTGTGGAGGGAGATTCACTGTGTCTCACCCCGGGAGTGTTTGATGGGACCGTGTAGAGGAATAATCACTGTCTGTCTGACACACGGAGTGTTTGATGCTACCGTGTAGAGGAATAATCACTCTGTATCTGACCCCTGGAGTGTGTGATGGGCCGGCGTGGAGGGAGATTCACTGTGTGTCAAACCCCGGGAGTGTTTGATGGGACCGTGTACAGGAATAATCACTCTGTGTCTGACCGCCTGGAGTGTTTGATGGGACCGTGTAGAGGAATAATCTCTCTGTGTCTGACCCCGGGAGAGTGTGATGGGACCGTGTAGAGGAATAATCTCTCTGTGTCTGACCCCGGGAGTGTGTGATGGGACGGTGTGGAGAGACATTAACTCTGTGTCTGACCCCGGGAGTGTGATGGGCGGTGTAGAGGAATAATCTCTCTGTGTCTGACCCCGGGAGAGTGTGATGTGACCGTGTAGAGGAATAATCACTCTGTGTCTGACCCCGGGAGTGTGTGATGGGACGATGTGGAGGGAGATTCACTGTGTCTCACCCCGGGAGTGTTTGATGGGACCGTGTAGAGGAATAATCACTCTGTGTCTGACCCCGGGAGTGTGTGATGGGCCGGCGTGGAGGGAGATTCACTCTGTGTCTGACCCCGGGTGAGTTTAATGGGACCGTGTAGAGGAATAATCATTCTGAGTCTGACCCCGGGAGTGTGTTTTGGGACGGTGTGGACGGAGATTCACTTTGTGTCTGACCCCGGGACTGTTTGATTGGACCGTGTACAGGAATAATCACTCTGTGTCTGACCGCCGGGAGTGTTTGATGGGACCGTGTAGAGGAATAATCACTCTGTGTCTGACCCCGGGAGTGTTTGATGGGCCGTGTAGAGGAATAATCACTCTGTGTCTGATCCCGGGAGTGTGTGATGGGCCGTGTACAGGGAGATTCACTCTGTGTCTGACCCAGGGCGTGTGTGATGGGACAGTGTAGAGAAATAATCACTCTGTGTCTGACCCCGGGAGTGTGTGATGGGCCGGCGTGGAGGGAGATTCACTCTGTGTCTGACCCCGGGTGAGTTTGATGGGAAGGTGTAGAGGAATAATCACTCTGTGTCTGACCCCGGTAGTGTTTGATGGGACCGTGTGGAGGAATAATCACTCTGTGTCTGACCCCGGGTGAGTTTGATGAGAAGGTGTAGAGGAATAATCACTCTGTGTCTGACCCCGGGAGTGTTTGATGGGACCGTGTAGAGGAATAATCTCTCTGTGTCTGACCCCGGGAGTGTGTGATGGGACGGTGTGGAGGGAGATTAACTCTGTGTCTGACCCAATGAGTGTGAGATGGGCCGGCGTTAAGGTAGATTCACTCTGTGTCTGACCCCGGGTGAGTTTGATGGGAAGGTGTAGAGGAATAATCACTCTGTGTCTGACACCGGTAGATTTTGATGGGACCGTGTGGAGGAATAATCACTCTGTGTCTGACCCCGGGTGAGTTTGATGGGAAGGTGTAGAGGAATAATCACTCTGTGTCTGACCCCGGGAGTGTTTGATGGGACCGTGTAGAGGAATAATCTCTCTGTGTCTGACCCCGGGAGACTGTGATGGGCGGTGTAGAGGAATAATCTCTCTGTGTCTGACCCAGGGAGTTTGTGACGGGACGGTGTGGAGGGAGATTCACTCTGTGTCTGACCCCGGGAGTGTTTGATGGGAACGTGTAGAGGTATAATCAATCTGAGTCTGACCCCGGGAGTGTGTTTTGGGACGGTGTGGACGGAGATTCACTTTGTGTCTGACCCCGGGAGTGTTTGATTGGACCGTGTACAGGAATAATCACTCTGTGTCTGACCGCCGGGAGTGTTTGATGGGACCGTGTAGAGGAATAATCACTCTGTGTCTGACCCCGGGAGTGTTTGATGGGCCGTGTAGAGGAATAATCACTCTGTGTCTGATCCCGGGAGTGTGTGATGGGCCGTGTAGAGGGAGATTCACTCTGTGTCTGACCCAGGCCGTGTGTGATGGGACAGTGTAGAGAAATAATCACTCTGTGTCTGACCCCGGGAGTGTGTGATGGGACGGTGTGGAGGGAGATTCACTCTGTGTCTGAACCCGGGAGTGGTTGATGGGACCGAGTAGAGGAATAATCACTCTGTGTCTGACCAAGGGAATTTGGACGGGACTGTGTGGAGGGAGATTCACTCTGTGTCTGACCCCGGGTGAGTTTGATGGGAAGGTGTAGAGAAATAATCACTCTGTGTCTGACCCCGGGAGAGATTGATGGGACCGTGTAGAGTAATAATCTCTCTGTGTCTGACCCCGGGAGTGTGTGATCGGACGGGGTGGAGGGAGATTAACTCTGTGTCTGACCCCGGGAGAGTGTGATGGGCGGTGTAGAGGAATAATCACTCTGTGTCTGACCCAGGGAATTTGGACGGGACGGTTTGGAGGGAGATTCACTCTGTGTCTGAAGCCGGGAGTGTTTGATGGCACCTTGTAGAGGAATAATCACTCTGAGTCTGACCCCGGGAGTGTGTGTTGGGACGGTGTAGAGGAATAATCACTCTGTGTCTGACCCCGGGAGTATGTGATGGGATGGCGTGGGGGGAGATTCACTCTGTGTCTGACCCCGGGAGTGTTTGATGGGACCGTGTACAGGAATAATCACTGTCTGTCTGACACACGGAGTGTTTGATGCTACCGTGTAGAGGAATAATCACTCTGTATCTGACCCCGGGAGTGTGTGATGGGCCGGCGTGGAGGGAGATTCACTCTGTGTCTGACCCCGGGAGTGTTTGATGGGACGGTGTACAGGAATAATCACTCTGTGTCTGACCGCCGGGAGTGTTTGATGGGACCGTGTAGAGGAATAATCACTCTGTGTCTGACCCCGGGAGTGTTTGATGGGACCGTTTAGAGGAATAATCACTCTGTGTCTGACCATTGGAGTGTGTGATGGGACGGTGTGGAGGGAGATTCACTGTGTGTCTGACCCCGGGAGTGAGTGATGGGCCGTGTAGAGGGAGTTTCACTCTGTGTCTGACCCAGGGCGTGTGTGATGGGACAGTGTAGAGAAATAATCACTCTGTGTCTGACCCCGGTAGTGTGTGATGGGACGGTGTGGAGGGAGATTCACTCTGTGTCTGAACCCGGGAGTGTTTGATGGGACCGTAGAGGAATAACCACTCTGTGTCTGACCCAGGGAGTGTGTGATGGGCCGGCGTTAAGGTAGATTCACTCTGTGTCTGACCCCGGGTGAGTTTGATGGGAAGGTGTAGAGGAATAATCACTCTGTGTCTGACCCCGGTAGTGTTTGATGGGACCGTGTGGAGGAATAATCACTCTGTGTCTGACCCCGGGTGAGTTTGATGGGAAGGTGTAGAGGAATAATCACTCTGTGTCTGACCCCGGGAGTGTTTGATGGGACCTTGTAGAGGAATAATCTCTCTGTGTCTGACCCCGGGAGTGTGTGATGGGACGGTGTGGAGGGAGATTAACTCTGTGTCTGACCCCGGGAGACTGTGATGGGCGGTGTAGAGGAATAATCTCTCTGTGTCTGACCCAGGGAGTTTGTGACGGGACGGTGTGGAGGGAGATTCACTCTGTGTCTGACCCCGGGAGTGTTTGATGGGACCGTGTACAGGAATAATCACTCTGTGTCTGACCGCCGGGAGTGTTTGATGGGACCGTGTAGAGGAATAATCACTCTGTGTCTGACCCCGGGAGTGTTTGATGGGACCGTTTAGAGGAATAATCACTCTGTGTCTGACCATTGGAGTGTGTGATGGGACGGTGTGGAGGGAGATTCACTGTGTGTCTGACCCCGGGAGTGAGTGATGGGCCGTGTAGAGGGAGATTCACTCTGTGTCTGACCCAGGGCGTGTGTGATGGGACAGTGTAGAGAAATAATCACTCTGTGTCTGACCCCGGGAGTGTGTGATGGGACGGTGTGGAGGGAGATTCACTCTGTGTCTGAACCCGGGAGTGTTTGATGGGACCGAGTAGAGGAATAATCACTCTGAGTCTGACACCGGGAGTGTGTGATGGGCCGGCGTGGAGGGAGATTCACTCTGTGTCTGACCCCGGGAGTGTTTGATGGGACCGTGTACAGGAATAATCGCTCTGTGTCTGACCGCCGGGAGTGTTTGATGGGACCGTGTAGAGGAATAATCACTCTGTGTCTGACCCCGGGAGTGTGTGATGGGCCAGCGTGGAGGGAGATTCACTCTGTGTCTGACCCCGGGAGTGTTTGATGGGACCGTGTACAGGAATAATCACTGTCTGTCTGACACACGGAGTGTTTGATGCTACCGTGTAGAGGAATAATCACTCTGTATCTGACCCCGGGAGTGTGTGATGGGCCGGCGTGGAGGGAGATTCACTCTGTGTCTGACCCCGGGAGTGTTTGATGGGACGGTGTACAGGAATAATCACTCTGTGTCTGACCGCCGGGAGTGTTTGATGGGACCGTGTAGAGGAATAATCACTCTGTGTCTGACCCCGGGAGTGTTTGATGGGACCGTTTAGAGGAATAATCACTCTGTGTCTGACCATTGGAGTGTGTGATGGGACGGTGTGGAGGGAGATTCACTGTGTGTCTGACCCCGGGAGTGAGTGATGGGCCGTGTAGAGGGAGTTTCACTCTGTGTCTGACCCAGGGCGTGTGTGATGGGACAGTGTAGAGAAATAATCACTCTGTGTCTGACCCCGGTAGTGTGTGATGGGACGGTGTGGAGGGAGATTCACTCTGTGTCTGAACCCGGGAGTGTTTGATGGGACCGTAGAGGAATAACCACTCTGTGTCTGACCCAGGGAGTGTGTGATGGGCCGGCGTTAAGGTAGATTCACTCTGTGTCTGACCCCGGGTGAGTTTGATGGGAAGGTGTAGAGGAATAATCACTCTGTGTCTGACCCCGGTAGTGTTTGATGGGACCGTGTGGAGGAATAATCACTCTGTGTCTGACCCCGGGTGAGTTTGATGGGAAGGTGTAGAGGAATAATCACTCTGTGTCTGACCCCGGGAGTGTTTGATGGGACCTTGTAGAGGAATAATCTCTCTGTGTCTGACCCCGGGAGTGTGTGATGGGACGGTGTGGAGGGAGATTAACTCTGTGTCTGACCCCGGGAGACTGTGATGGGCGGTGTAGAGGAATAATCTCTCTGTGTCTGACCCAGGGAGTTTGTGACGGGACGGTGTGGAGGGAGATTCACTCTGTGTCTGACCCCGGGAGTGTTTGATGGGACCGTGTACAGGAATAATCACTCTGTGTCTGACCGCCGGGAGTGTTTGATGGGACCGTGTAGAGGAATAATCACTCTGTGTCTGACCCCGGGAGTGTTTGATGGGACCGTTTAGAGGAATAATCACTCTGTGTCTGACCATTGGAGTGTGTGATGGGACGGTGTGGAGGGAGATTCACTGTGTGTCTGACCCCGGGAGTGAGTGATGGGCCGTGTAGAGGGAGATTCACTCTGTGTCTGACCCAGGGCGTGTGTGATGGGACAGTGTAGAGAAATAATCACTCTGTGTCTGACCCCGGGAGTGTGTGATGGGACGGTGTGGAGGGAGATTCACTCTGTGTCTGAACCCGGGAGTGTTTGTTGGGACCGTAGAGGAATAATCACTCTGTGTCTGACCCAGGGAGTGTGTGATGGGCCGGCGTTAAGGTAGATTCACTCTGTGTCTGACCCCGGGTGAGTTTGATGGGAAGGTGTAGAGGAATAATCACTCTGTGTCTGACCCCGGTAGTGTTTGATGGGACCGTGTGGAGGAATAATCACTCTGTGTCTGACCCCGGGTGAGTTTGATGGGAAGGTGTAGAGGAATAATCACTCTGTGTCTGACCCCGGGAGTGTTTGATGGGACCTTGTAGAGGAATAATCTCTCTGTGTCTGACCCCGGGAGTGTGTGATGGGACGGTGTGGAGGGAGATTAACTCTGTGTCTGACCCCGGGAGACTGTGATGGGCGGTGTAGAGGAATAATCTCTCTGTGTCTGACCCAGGGAGTTTGTGACGGGACGGTGTGGAGGGAGATTCACTCTGTGTCTGACCCCGGGAGTGTTTGATGGGAACGTGTAGAGGTATAATCACTCTGAGTCTGACCCCGGGAGTGTGTGATGGGCCGGCGTGGAGGGAGATTCACTCTGTGTCTGACCCCGGGAGTGTTTGATGGGACCGTGTACAGGAATAATCACTCTGTGTCTGACCGCCGGGAGTGTTTGATGGGACCGTGTAGAGGAATAATCACTCTGTGTCTGACCCCGGGAGTGTTTGATGGGACCGTTTAGAGGAATAATCACTCTGTGTCTGACCATTGGAGTGTGTGATGGGACGGTGTGGAGGGAGATTCACTGTGTGTCTGACCCCGGGAGTGAGTGATGGGCGGTGTAGAGGGAGATTCACTCTGTGTCTGACCCAGGGCGTGTGTGATGGGACAGTGTAGAGAAATAATCACTCTGTGTCTGACCCCGGGAGTGTGTGATGGGACGGTGTGGAGGGAGATTCACTCTGTGTCTGAACCCGGGAGTGTTTGATGGGACCGAGTAGAGGAATAATCACTCTGTGTCTGACCCAGGGAGTGTGTGATGGGCCGGCGTTAAGGTAGATTCACTCTGTGTCTGACCCCGGGTGAGTTTGATGGGAAGGTGTAGAGGAATAATCACTCTGTGTCTGACCCCGGTAGTGTTTGATGGGACCGTGTGGAGGAATAATCACTCTGTGTCTGACCCCGGGTGAGTTTGATGGGAAGGTGTAGAGGAATAATCACTCTGTGTCTGACCCCGGGAGTGTTTGATGGGACCGTGTAGAGGAATAATCTCTCTGTGTCTGACCCCGGGAGTGTGTGATGGGACGGAGTGGAGGGAGATTAACTCTGTGTCTGACCCCGGGAGACTGTGATGGGCGGTGTAGAGGAATAATCTCTCTGTGTCTGACCCAGGGAGTTTGTGACGGGACGGTGTGGAGGGAGATTCACTCTGTGTCTGACCCCGGGAGTGTTTGATGGGAACGTGTGGAGGTATAATCACTCTGAGTCTGAACCCGGGAGTGTGTGATGGGCCGGCGTGGAGGGAGATTCACTCTGTGTCTGACCGCCGGGAGTGTTTGATGGGAACGTGTAGAGGAATAATCACTCTGTGTCTGACCCCGAGAGTGTGTGATGGGACCGTGTAGAGGAATAATCTCTCTGTGTCTGACCCCGGGAGTGTGTGATGGGACGGAGTGGAGGGAGATTAACTCTGTGTCTGACCCCGGGAGACTGTGATGGGCGGTGTAGAGGAATAATCTCTCTGTGTCTGACCCAGGGACTTTGTGACGGGACGGTGTGGAGGGAGATTCACTCTGTGTCTGACCCCGGGAGTGTTTGATGGGAACGTGTGGAGGTATAATCACTCTGAGTCTGACCCCGGGAGTGTGTGATGGGCCGGCGTGGAGGGAGATTCACTCTGTGTCTGACCCCGGGAGTGTTTGATGGGACCGTGTACAGGAATAATCACTCTGTGTCTGACCGCCGGGAGTGTTTGACGGGACCGTGTAGAGGAATAATCACTCTGTGTCTGACCCCGGGAGTGTTTGATGGGACCGTTTAGAGGAATAATCACTCTGTGTCTGACCATTGGAGTGTGTGATGGGACGGTGTGGAGGGAGATTCACTGTGTGTCTGACCCCGGGAGTGAGTGATGTGCCGTGTAGAGGGAGATTCACTTTGTGTCTGACCTAGGGCGTGTGTGATGGGACAGTGTAGAGAAATAATCACTCTGTGTCTGACCCCGGGAGTGTGTGATGGGACGGTGTGGAGGGAGATTCACACTGTGTCTGAACCCGGGAGTGTTTGATGGGACCGAGTAGAGGAATAATCACTCTGTGTCTGACCCAGGGAGTGTGTGATGGGCCGGCGTTAAGGTAGATTCACTCTGTGTCTGACCGCGGGTGAGTTTGATGGGAAGGTGTAGAGGAATAATCACTCTGTGTCTGACCCCGGTAGTGTTTGATGGGACCGTGTGGAGGAATAATCACTCTGTGTCTGACCCCGGGTGAGTTTGATGGGAAGGTGTAGAGGAATAATCACTCTGTGTCTGACCCCGGGAGTGTTTGATGGGACCGTGTAGAGGAATAATCTCTCTGTGTCTGACCCCGGGAGTGTGTGATGGGACGGAGTGGAGGGAGATTAACTCTGTGTCTGACCCCGGGAGACTGTGATGGGCGGTGTAGAGGAATAATATCTCTGTGTCTGACCCAGGGAGTTTGTGACGGGACGGTGTGGAGGGAGATTCACTCTGTGTCTGACCCCGGGAGTGTTTGATGGGAACGTGTGGACGTATAATCACTCTGAGTCTGACCCCGGGAGTGTGTGATGGGCCGGCGTGGAGGGAGATTCTCTCTGTGTCTGACCCCGGGAGTGTTTGATGGGACCGTGTAGAGGAATAATCACACTGTGTCTGACCCCGGGAGTGTGTGATGGGCCGGCGTGGAGGGAGATTCACTCTGTGTCTGACCCCGGGTGAGTTTGATGGGAAGGTGTAGAGGAATAATCAGTCTGTGTCTGACCCAGTCAGAGTTTGATGGGACCGTGTAGAGGAATAATCACTCCGAGTCTGACCCCGGGTGTGTGTGTTGGGACGGTGTAGAGGAATAATCACTCTGTGTCTGACCCCGGGAGTGTTTGATGGGACCGTGTAGAGGAATAATCTCTCTGTGTCTGACCCCGGGAGTGTGTGATGGGACGGTGTGGAGGGAGATTAACTCTGTGTCTGACCCCGGGAGACTGTGATGGGCGGTGTAGAGGAATAATCTCTCTGTGTCTGACCCAGGGAGTTTGTGACGGGACGGTGTGGAGGGAGATTCACTCTGTGTCTGACACCGGGAGTGTTTGATGGGACCGAGTAGAGGAAAAATCACTCTGTGTCTGACCCAGGGAGTGTGTGATGGGCCGGCGTTAAGGTAGATTCACTCTGTGTCTGACCCCGGGTGAGTTTGATGCGAAGGTGTAGAGGAATAATCACTCTGTGTCTGACCCCGGTAGTGTTTGATGGGACCGTGTGGAGGAATAATCACTCTGTGTCTGACCCCTGGAGAGTTTGATGGGAAGGTGTAGAGGAATAATCACTCTGTGTCTGACCCCGGGAGTGTTTGATGGGACCGTGTAGAGGAATAATCTCTCTGTGTCTTACCCCGGGAGTGTGTGATGGGACGGTGTGGAGGGAGATTAACTCTGTGTCTGACCCCGGGGGAGTGTGATGGGCGGTGTAGAGGAATAATCTCTCTGTGTCTGACCCCGGGAGTGTTTGATGGGGACGTGTAGAGGTATAATCACTCTGAGTCTGACCCCGGGAGTGTGTGTTGGGACGGTGTGGACGGAGATTCACTTTGTGTCTGACCCCGGGAGTGTGTGATCGGACGGCGTGGAGGGAGATTCACTCTGTGTCTGACCCCGGGTGAGTTTGATGGGAAGGTGTAGAGGAATAATCAGTATGTGTCTGACCCAGTCAGAGTTTGATGGGACCGTGTAGAGCAATAATCTCTCTGTGTCTGACCCCGGGAGTGTGTGTTCGGACCGTGTAGAGGAATAATCACTCTGTGTCTGACCATCAGAATGTGTGATGGGACGGTGTGAGGGAGATTCACTGTGTGTCTGACCCCGGGAGTGTGTGATGGGCGGTGTAGAGGAATAATCACTCTGTGTCTGACCCCGGGAGTGTGTGCTGGGACGATGTGGAGGGTGGTTCACTATGTGTCTGATCCCGGGAGTGTGTGATGGGCCGGCGTTAAGGGAGATTCACTCTGTGTCTGACCGCCGGGAGTGTTTGATGGGACCGTGTAGAGGAATAATCACTCTGTGTCTGACCCCGGGAGTGTTTGTTGGGACCGTTTAGAGGAATAATCACTCTGTTTCTGACCATTGGAGTGTGTGATGGGACGTTGTGGAGGGAGATTCACTGTGTGTCTGACCCCGGGAGTGAGTGATGGGCCGTGTAGAGGGAGATTCACTCTGTGTCTGACCCAGGGCGTGTGTGATGGGACAGTGTAGAGAAATAATCACTCTGTGTCTGACCCCGGGAGAGTGTGATGGGACGGTGTGGAGGGAGATTCACTCTGTGTCTGAACCCGGGAGTGTTTGATGGGACCGAGTAGAGGAATAATCACTCTGTGTCTGACCCAGGGAGTGTGTGATGGGCCGGCGTTAAGGTAGATTCACTCTGTGTCTGACCCCGGGTGAGATTGATGGGAAGGTGTAGAGGAATAATCACTCTGTGTCTGACCCCGGTAGTGTTTGATGGGAAGGTGTAGAGGAATAATCACTCTGTGTCTGACTCCGGGAGTGTTTGATGGGACCGTGTAGAGGAATAATCTCTCTGTGTCTGACCCCGGGAGTGTGTGATGGGACGGTGTGGAGGGAGATTAACTCTGTGTCTGACCCCGGGAGACTGTGATGGGCGGTGTAGAGGAATAATCTCTCTGTGTCTGACCCAGGGAGTTTGTGACGGGACGGTGTGGAGGGAGATTCACTCTGTGTCTGACCCCGGGAGTGTTTGATGGGAACGTGTAGAGGTATAATCAATCTGAGTCTGACCCCGGGAGACTGTGATGGGCGGTGTAGAGGAATAATCTCTCTGTGTCTGACCCAGGGAGTTTGTGAAGGGACGGTGTGGAGGGAGATTCACTCTGTGTCTGACCCCGGGAGTGTTTGATGGGAACGTGTAGAGGTATAATCACTCTGAGTCTGACCCCGGGAGTGTGTGATGGGCCGGCGTGGAGGGAGATTCACTCTGTGTAGGACCCCGGGAGTGTTTGATGGGACCGTGTACAGGAATAATCACTCTGTGTCTGACCGCCGGGAGAGTTTGATGGGACCGTGTAGAGGAATAATCACACTGTGTCTGACCCCGGGAGTGTGTGATGGGCCGGCGTGGAGGGAGATTCACTCTGTGTCTGACCCCGGGTGAGTTTGATGGGAAGGTGTAGAGGAATAATCAGTCTGTGTCTGACCCAGTCAGAGTTTGATGGGACCGTGTGGAGGAATAATCACTCTGTGTCTGACCCCGGGAGTGTTTGATGGGACCGTGTAGAGGAATAATCACTCTGAGTCTGACCCCGGGTGAGTGAGTTGGGACGGTGTAGACGAATAATCACTCTGTGTCTGACCCCGGGAGTGTTTGATGGGACCGTGTAGAGGAATAATCTCTCTGTGTCTGACCCCGGGAGTGTGTGATGGGACGGTGTGGAGGGAGATTAACTCTGTGTCTGACCCCGGGAGATTGTGATGGGCGGTGTAGAGGAATAATCTCTCTGTGTCTGACCCAGGGAGTTTGTGACGGGACGGTGTGGAGGGAGATTCACTCTGTGTCTGACCCCGGGAGTGTTTGATGGGAACGTGTAGAGGTATATTCACTCTGAGTCTGACCCCGGGAGTGTGTGTTGGGACGGTGTGGACGGAGATTCACTTTGTGTCTGACCCCGGGAGTGTTTGATGTGACCGTGTAGAGGAATAATCACACTGTGTCTGACCCCGGGAGTGTGTGATGGGACGGTGTGGACGGAGATTCACTTTGTGTCTGACCCCGGGAGTGTTTGATGTGACCGTGTAGAGGAATAATCACACTGTGTCTGACCCCGGGAGTGTGTGATGGGCCGGCGTGGAGGGAGATTCACTCTGTGTCTGATCCCGGGTGAGTTTGATGGGAAGGTGTAGAGGAATAATTAGTCTGTGTCTGACCCAGTCAGAGTTTGATGGGACCGTGTAGAGGAATAATCTCTCTGTGTCTGACCCCGGGAGTGTGTGTTCGGACGGTGTGGAGGGAGATTAACTCTGTGTCTGACCCCGGGAGAGTGTGATGGGCGGTGTAGAGGAATAATCACTCTGTGTCTGACCCAGGGAGTTTGTGACGGGACGGTGTGGAGGAATAATCTCTCTGTGTCTGACCCCGGGAGTCTGTGTTCGGACGGTGTGGAGGGAGATTAACTCTGTGTCTGACCCCGGGAGAGTTTGACGGGCGGTGCAGAGGAATAATCACACTGTGTCTGACCCAGGGAGTTTGTGACGGGACGGTGTGGAGGGAGATTCACTCTGTGTCTGACCCCGGGTGAGTTTGATGGGAAGGTGTAGAGGAATAATCACTCTGTGTCTGACCCCGGTAGTGTTTGATGGGACCGTGTGGAGGAATAATCACTCTGTGTCTGACCCCGGGTGAGTTTGATGGGAAGGTGTAGAGGAATAATCACTCTGTGTCTGACCCCGGGAGTGTTTGATGGGACCGTGTAGAGGAATAATCTCTCTGTGTCTGACCCCGGGAGTGTGTGATGGGACGGAGTGGAGGGAGATTAACTCTGTGTCTGACCCCGGGAGACTGTGATGGGCGGTGTAGAGGAATAATCTCTCTGTGTCTGACCCAGGGAGTTTGTGACGGGACGGTGTGGAGGGAGATTCACTCTGTGTCTGACCCCGGGAGTGTTTGATGGGAACGTGTGGAGGTATAATCACTCTGAGTCTGACCCCGGGAGTGTGTGATGGGCCGGCGTGGAGGGAGATTCAATCTGTGTCTGACCCCGGGAGTGTTTGATGGGACCGTGTAGAGGAATAATCTCTCTGTGTCTGACCCCGGGAGTGTGTGATGGGACGGAGTGGAGGGAGATTAACTCTGTGTCTGACCCCGGGAGACTGTGATGGGCGGTGTAGAGGAATAATCTCTCTGTGTCTGACCCAGGGAGTTTGTGACGGGACGGTGTGGAGGGAGATTCACTCTGTGTCTGACCCCGGGAGTGTTTGATGGGAACGTGTGGAGATATAATCACTCTGAGTCTGACCCCGGGAGTGTGTGATGGGCCGGCGTGGAGGGAGATTCACTCTGTGTCTGACCCCGGGAGTGTTTGATGGGACCGTGTACAGGAATAATCACTCTGTGTCTGACCGCCGGGAGTGTTTGATGGGACCGTGTAGAGGAATAATCACTCTGTGTCCGACCCCGGGAGTGTTTGAAGGGACCGTTTAGAGGAATAATCACTCTGTGTCTGACCATTGGAGTGAGTGATGGGCCGTGTAGAGGGAGATTCACTCTGTGTCTGACCCAGGGCGTGTGTGATGGGACAGTGTAGAGAAATAATCTCTCTGTGTCTGACCCCGGGAGTGTGTGATGGGACGGTGTGGAGGGAGATTCACACTGTGTCTGAACCCGGGAGTGTTTGATGGGACCGAGTAGAGGAATAATCACTCTGTGTCTGACCCAGGGAGTGTGTGATGGGCCTGCGTTAAGGTAGATTCACTCTGTGTCTGACCCCGGGTGAGTTTGATGGGAAGGTGTAGAGGAATAATCACTCTGTGTCTGACCCCGGTAGTGTTTGATGGGACCGTGTGGAGGAATAATCACTCTGTGTCTGACCCCGGGTGAGTTTGATGGGAAGGTGTAGAGGAATAATCATTCTGTGTCTGACCCCGGGAGTGTTTGATGGGACCGTGTAGAGGAATAATCTCTCTGTGTCTGACCCCGGGAGTGTGTGATGGGACGGAGTGGAGGGAGATTAACTCTGTGTCTGACCCCGGGGGACTGTGATGGGCGGTGTAGAGGAATAATATCTCTGTGTCTGACCCAGGGAGTTTGTGACGGGACGGTGTGGAGGGAGATTCACTCTGTGTCTGACCCCGGGAGTGTTTGATGGGAACGTGTGGACGTATAATCACTCTGAGTCTGACCCCGGGAGTGTGTGATGGGCCGGCGTGGAGGGAGATTCACTCTGTGTCTGACCCCGGGAGTGTTTGATGGGACCGTGTACAGGAATATTCACTCTGTGTCTGACCGCCGGGAGTGTTTGATGGGACCGTGTAGAGGAATAATCACACTGTGTCTGACCCCGGGAGTGTGTGATGGGCCGGCGTGGAGGGAGATTCACTCTGTGTCTGACCACGGGTGAGTTTGATGGGAAGGTGTAGAGGAATAATCAGTCTGTGTCTGACCCAGTCAGAGTTTGATGGGACCGTGTAGAGGAATAATCACTCTGTGTCTGACCCCGGTAGTGTTTGATGGGACGGTGTGGAGGGAGATTCACTCTGTGTCTGACCCCGGGTGAGTTTGATGGGAACGTGTGGAGGTATAATCACTCTGAGTCTGACCCCGGGAGTGTGTGATGGGCGACGTGGAGGGAGATTCACTCTGTGTCTGACCCCGGGTGAGTTTGATGGGAAGGTGTAGAGGAATAATCAGTCTGTGTCTGACCCAGTCAGAGTTTGATGGGACCGTGTAGAGGAATAATCTCTCTGTGTCTGACCCCGGGAGTCTGTGTTCGGACGGTGTGGAGGGAGATTAACTCTGTGTCTGACCCCGGGAGAGTTTGATGGGCGGTGCAGAGGAATAATCACACTGTGTCTGACCCAGGGAGTTTGTGACGGGACGGTGTGGAGGGAGATTCACTCTGTGTCTGACCCCGGGTGAGTTTGATGGGAAGGTGTAGAGGAATAATCACTCTGTGTCTGACCCCGGTAGTGTTTGATGGGACCGTGTGGAGGAATAATCACTCTGTGTCTGACCCCGGGTGAGTTTGATGGGAAGGTGTAGAGGAATAATCACTCTGTGTCTGACCCCGGGAGTGTTTGATGGGACCGTGTAGAGGAATAATCTCCCTGTGTCTGACCCCGGGAGTGTGTGATGGGACGGAGTGGAGGGAGATTCAATCTGTGTCTGACCCCGGGAGACTGTGATGGGCGGTGTAGAGGAATAATCTCTCTGTGTCTGACCCAGGGAGTTTGTGACGGGACGGTGTGGAGGGAGATTCACTCTGTGTCTGACCCCGGGAGTGTTTGATGGGAACGTGTGGAGATATAATCACTCTGAATCTGACCCCGGGAGTGTGTGATGGGCCGGCGTGGAGGGAGATTCACTCTGTGTCTGACCCCGGGAGTGTTTGATGGGACCGTGTACAGGAATAATCACTCTGTGTCTGACCGCCGGGAGTGTTTGATGGGACCGTGTAGAGGAATAATCACTCTGTGTCTGACCCCGGGAGTGTTTGATGGGACCGTTTAGAGGAATAATCACTCTGTGTCTGACCATTGGAGTGAGTGATGGGCCGTGTAGAGGGAGATTTACTCTGTGTCTGACCCAGGGCGTGTGTGATGGGACAGTGTAGAGAAATAATCTCTCTGTGTCTGACCCCGGGAGTGTGTGATGGGACGGTGTGGAGGGAGATTCACACTGTGTCTGAACCCGGGAGTGTTTGATGGGACCGAGTAGAGGAATAATCACTCTGTGTCTGACCCAGGGAGTGTGTGATGGGCCTGCGTTAAGGTAGATTCACTCTGTGTCTGACCCCGGGAGTGTTTGATGGGAACGTGTGGAGGTATAATCACTCTGAGTCTGACCCCGGGAGTGTGTGATGGGCCGGCGTGGAGGGAGATTCACTCTGTGTCTGACCGCCGGGAGTGTTTGATGGGAACGTGTAGAGGAATAATCACTCTGTGTCTGACCCCGAGAGTGTGTGATGGGACCGTGTAGAGGAATAATCTCTCTGTGTCTGACCCCGGGAGTGTGTGATGGGACGGTGTGGAGGGAGATTCAATCTGTGTCTGACCCCGGGAGACTGTGATGGGCGGTGTAGAGGAATAATCTCTCTGTGTCTGACCCAGGGAGTTTGTGACGGGACGGTGTGGAGGGAGATTCACTCTGTGTCTGACCCCGGGAGTGTTTGATGGGAACGTGTGGAGATATAATCACTCTGAATCTGACCCCGGGAGTGTGTGATGGGCCGGCGTGGAGGGAGATTCACTCTGTGTCTGACCCCGGGAGTGTTTGATGGGACCGTGTACAGGAATAATCACTCTGTGTCTGACCGCCGGGAGTGTTTGATGGGACCGTGTAGAGGAATAATCACTCTGTGTCTGACCCCGGGAGTGTTTGATGGGACCGTTTAGAGGAATAATCACTCTGTGTCTGACCATTGGAGTGAGTGATGGGCCGTGTAGAGGGAGATTCACTCTGTGTCTGACCCAGGGCGTGTGTGATGGGACAGTGTAGAGAAATAATCTCTCTGTGTCTGACCCCGGGAGTGTGTGATGGGACGGTGTGGAGGGAGATTCACACTGTGTCTGAACCCGGGAGTGTTTGATGGGACCGAGTAGAGGAATAATCACTCTGTGTCTGACCCAGGGAGTGTGTGATGGGCCTGCGTTAAGGTAGATTCACTCTGTGTCTGACCCCGGGTGAGTTTGATGGGAAGGTGTAGAGGAATAATCACTCTGTGTCTGACCCCGGTAGTGTTTGATGGGACCGTGTGGAGGAATAATCCCTCTGTGTCTGACCCCGGGTGAGTTTGATGGGAAGGTGTAGAGGAATAATCATTCTGTGTCTGACCCCGGGAGTGTTTGATGGGACCGTGTAGAGGAATAATCTCTCTGTGTCTGACCCCGGGAGTGTGTGATGGGACGGAGTGGAGGGAGATTAATTCTGTGTCTGACCCCGGGAGACTGTGATGGGCGGTGTAGAGGAATAATATCTCTGTGTCTGACCCAGGGAGTTTGTGACGGGACGGTGTGGAGGGAGATTCACTCTGTGTCTGACCCCGGGAGTGTTTGATGGGAACGTGTGGACGTATAATCACTCTGAGTCTGACCCCGGGAGTGTGTGATGGGCCGGCGTGGAGGGAGATTCACTCTGTGTCTGACCCCGGGAGTGTTTGATGGGACCGTGTACAGGAATAATCACTCTGTGTCTGACCGCCGGGAGTGTTTGATGGGACCGTGTAGAGGAATAATCACACTGTGTCTGACCCCGGGAGTGTGTGATGGGCCGGCGTGGAGGGAGATTCACTCTGTGTCTGACCCCGGGTGAGTTTGATGGGAAGGTGTAGAGGAATAATCAGTCTGTGTCTGACCCAGTCAGAGTTTGATGGGACCGTGTAGAGGAATAATCTCTCTGTGTCTGAACCCGGGAGTGTGTGTTCGGACGGTGTGGAGGGAGATTAACTCTGTGTCTGACCCCGGGAGAGTGTGATGGGCGGTGTAGAGGAATAATCACTCTGTGTCTGACCCAGGGAGTTTGTGACGGGACGGTGTGGAGGAATAATCACTCTGTGTCTGACCCCGGGAGTGTTTGATGGGACCGTGTAGAGGAATAATCACTCCGAGTCTGACCCCGGGTGTGTGTGTTGGGACGGTGTAGAGGAATAATCACTCTGTGTCTGACCCCGGGAGTGTTTGATGGGACCGTGTAGAGGAATAATCTCTCTGTGTCTGACCCCGGGAGTGTGTGATGGGACGGTGTGGAGGGAGATTAACTCTGTGTCTGACCCCGGGAGACTGTGATGGGCGGTGTAGAGGAATAATCTCTCTGTGTCTGACCCAGGGAGTTTGTGACGGGACGGTGTGGAGGGAGATTCACTCTGTGTCTGACACCGGGAGTGTTTGATGGGACCGAGTAGAGGAATAATCACTCTGTGTCTGACCCAGGGAGTGTGTGATCGGCCGGCGTTAAGGTAGATTCACTCTGTGTCAGACCCCGGGTGAGTTTGATGGGAAGGTGTAGAGGAATAATCAGTATGTGTCTGACCCAGTCAGAGTTTGATGGGACCGTGTAGAGGAATAATCACTCTGTGTCTGACCCAGGGAGTGTGTGATGGGACGGTGTAGAGGAATAATCACTCTGTGTCTGACCATCAGAATGTGTGATGGGACGGTGTGAGGGAGATTCACTGTGTGTCTGACCCCGGGAGTGTGTGATGGGCGGTGTAGAGGAATAATCACTCTGTGTCTGACCCCGGGAGTGTGTGCTGGGACGATGTGGAGGGTGGTTCACTATGTGTCTGATCCCGGGAGTGTGTGATGGGCCGGCGTTAAGGGAGATTCACTCTGTGTCTGACCGCCGGGAGTGTTTGATGGGACCGTGTAGAGGAATAATCACTCTGTGTCTGACCCCGGGAGTGTTTGATGGGACCGTTTAGAGGAATAATCACTCTGTTTCTGACCATTGGAGTGTGTGATGGGACGTTGTGGAGGGAGATTCACTGTGTGTCTGACCCCGGGAGTGAGTGATGGGCCGTGTAGAGGGAGATTCACTCTGTGTCTGACCCAGGGCGTGTGTGATGGGACGGTGTGGAGGGAGATTTACTCTGTGTCTGAACCCGGGAGTGTTTGATGGGACCGAGTAGAGGAATAATCACTCTGTGTCTGACCCAGGGAGTGTGTGATGGGCCGCGTTAAGGTAGATTCACTCTGTGTCTGACCCCGGGTGAGTTTGATGGGAAGGTGTAGAGGAATAATCACTCTGTGTCTGACCCCGGGAGTGTTTGATGGGACCGTGTAGAGGAATAATCTCTCTGTGTCTGACCCCGGGAGTGTGTGATGGGACGGTGTGGAGGGAGATTAACTCTGTGTCTGACCCCGGGAGACTGTGATGGGCGGTGTAGAGGAATAATCTCTCTGTGTCTGACCCAGGGAGTTTGTGACGGGACGGTGTGGAGGGAGATTGACTCTGTGTCTGACCCCGGGAGTGTTTGATGGGAACGTGTAGAGGTATAATCACTCTGAGACTGACCCCGGGAGACTGTGATGGGCGGTGTAGAGGAATAATCTCTCTGTGTCTGACCCAGGGAGTTTGTGACGGGACGGTGTGGAGGGAGATTCACTCTGTGTCTGACCCCGGGAGTGTTTGATGGGAACGTGTAGAGGAATAATCTCTCTGTGTCTGACCCCGGGAGTGTGTGATGGGACGGAGTGGAGGGAGATTAACTCTGTGTCTGACCCCGGGAGACTGTGATGGGCGGTGTAGAGGAATAATCTCTCTGTGTCTGACCCAGGGAGTTTGTGACGGGACGGTGTGGAGGGAGATTCACTCTGTGTCTGACCCCGGGAGTGTTTGATGGGAACGTGTGGAGGTATAATCACTCTGAGTCTGACCCCGGGAGTGTGTGATGGGCCGGCGTGGAGGGAGATTCAATCTGTGTCTGACCCCGGGAGTGTTTGATGGGACCGTGTAGAGGAATAATCTCTCTGTGTCTGACCCCGGGAGTGTGTGATGGGACGGAGTGGAGGGAGATTAACTCTGTGTCTGACCCCGGGAGACTGTGATGGGCGGTGTAGAGGAATAATCTCTCTGTGTCTGACCCAGGGAGTTTGTGACGGGACGGTGTGGAGGGAGATTCACTCTGTGTCTGACCCCGGGAGTGTTTGATGGGAACGTGTGGAGGTATAATCACTCTGAGTCTGACCCCGGGAGTGTGTGATGGGCCGGCGTGGAGGGAGATTCACTCTGTGTCTGACCCCGGGAGTGTTTGATGGGACCGTGTACAGGAATAATCACTCTGTGTCTGACCGCCGGGAGTGTTTGATGGGACCGTGTAGAGGAATAATCACTCTGTGTCTGACCCCGGGAGTGTTTGATGGGACCGTTTAGAGGAATAATCACTCTGTGTCTGACCATTGGAGTGAGTGATGGGCCGTGTAGAGGGAGATTCACTCTGTGTCTGACCCAGGGCGTGTGTGATGGGACAGTGTAGAGAAATAATCTCTCTGTGTCTGAACCCGGGAGTGTGTGATGGGACGGTGTGGAGGGAGATTCACACTGTGTCTGAACCCGGGAGTGTTTGATGGGACCGAGTAGAGGAATAATCACTCTGTGTCTGACCCCGGGTGAGTTTGATGGGAAGGTGTAGAGGAATAATCATTCTGTGTCTGACCCCGGGAGTGTATGATGGGACCGTGTAGAGGAATAATCTCTCTGTGTCTGACCCCGGGAGTGTGTGATGGGACATAGTGGAGGGAGATTAACTCTGTGTCTGACCCCGGGAGACTGTGATGGGCGGTGTAGAGGAATAATATCTCTGTGTCTGACCCAGGGAGTTTGTGACGGGACGGTGTGGAGGGAGATTCACTCTGTGTCTGACCCCGGGAGTGTTTGATGGGAACGTGTGGACGTATAATCACTCTGAGTCTGACCCCGGGAGTGTGTGATGGGCCGGCGTGGAGGGAGATTCACTCTGTGTCTGACCCCGGGAGTGTTTGATGGGACCGTGTACAGGAATAATCACTCTGTGTCTGACCCCGGGAGTGTTTGATGGGACCGTGTACAGGAATAATCACTCTGTGTCTGACCCCGGGAGTGTTTGATGGGACCGTGTACAGGAATAATCACTCTGTGTCTGACCCCGGGAGTGTTTGATGTGACCGTGTAGAGGAATAATCACACTGTGTCTGACCCCGGGAGTGTGTGATGGGCCGGCGTGGAGGGAGATTCACTCTGTGTCTGACCCCGGGTGAGTTTGATGGGAAGGTGTAGAGGAATAATCAGTCTGTGTCTGACCCAGTCAGAGTTTGATGGGACCGTGTAGAGGAATAATCTCTCTGTGTCTGAACCCGGGAGTGTGTGTTCGGACGGTGTGGAGGGAGATTAACTCTGTGTCTGACCCCGGGAGAGTGTGATGGGCGGTGTAGAGGAATAATCACTCTGTGTCTGACCCAGGGAGTTTGTGACGGGACGGTGTGGAGGAATAATCACTCTGTGTCTGACCCCGGGAGTGTTTGATGGGACCGTGTAGAGGAATAATCACTCCGAGTCTGACCCCGGGTGTGTGTGTTGGGACGGTGTAGAGGAATAATCACTCTGTGTCTGACCCCGGGAGTGTTTGATGGGACCTTGTAGAGGAATAATCTCTCTGTGTCTGACCCCGGGAGTGTGTGATGGGACGGTGTGGAGGGAGATTAACTCTGTGTCTGACCCCGGGAGACTGTGATGGGCGGTGTAGAGGAATAATCTCTCTGTGTCTGACCCAGGGAGTTTGTGACGGGACGGTGTGGAGGGAGATTCACTCTGTGTCTGACACCGGGAGTGTTTGATGGGACCGAGTAGAGGAATAATCACTCTGTGTCTGACCCAGGGAGTGTGTGATCGGCCGGCGTTAAGGTAGATTCACTCTGTGTCAGACCCCGGGTGAGTTTGATGCGAAGGTGTAGAGGAATAATCACTCTGTGTCTGACCCCGGTAGTGTTTGATGGGACCGTGTGGAGGAATAATCACTCTGTGTCTGACCCCGGGAGAGTCTGATGGGAAGGTGTAGAGGAATAATCACTCTGTGTCTGACCCCGGGAGTGTGTGATGGGACGGTGTGGAGGGAGATTAACTCTGTGTCTGACCCCGGGGGAGTGTGATGGGCGGTGTAGAGGAATAATCTCCCTGTGTCTGACCCCGGGAGTGTTTGATGGGGACGTGTAGAGGTATAATCACTCTGAGTCTGAACCCGGGAGTGTGTGATCGGACGGCGTGGAGGGAGATTCACTCTGTGTCTGACCCCGGGTGAGTTTGATGGGAAGATGTAGAGGAATAATCACTGTGTGTCTGACCCCGGGAGTGTGTGATGGGCGGTGTAGAGGAATAATCACTCTGTGTCTGACCCAGGGAGTGTGTGATGGGACGGTGTAGAGGAATAATCACTCTGTGTCTGACCATCAGAATGTGTGATGGGACGGTGTGAGGGAGATTCACTGTGTGTCTGACCCCGGGAGTGTGTGATGGGCGGTGTAGAGGAATAATCACTCTGTGTCTGACCCCGGGAGTGTGTGCTGGGACGATGTGGAGGGTGGTTCACTATGTGTCTGATCCCGGGAGTGTGTGATGGGCCGGCGTTAAGGGAGATTCACTCTGTGTCTGACCGCCGGGAGTGTTTGATGGGACAGTGTAGAGGAATAATCACTCTGTGTCTGACCCCGGGAGTGTTTGATGGGACCGTTTAGAGGAATAATCACTCTGTTTCTGACCATTGGAGTGTGTGATGGGACGTTGTGGAGGGAGATTCACTGTGTGTCTGACCCCGGGAGTGAGTGATGGGCCGTGTAGAGGGAGATTCACTCTGTGTCTGACCCAGGGCGTGTGTGATGGGACGGTGTGGAGGGAGATTTACTCTGTGTCTGAACCCGGGAGTGTTTGATGGGACCGAGTAGAGGAATAATCACTCTGTGTCTGACCCAGGGAGTGTGTGATGGGCCGGCGTTAAGGTAGATTCACTCTGTGTCTGACCCCGGGTGAGTTTGATGGGAAGGTGTAGAGGAATAATCACTCTGTGTCTGACCCCGGTAGTGTTTGATGGGACCGTGTGGAGGAATAATCACTCTGTGTCTGACCCCGGGTGAATTTGATGGGAAGGTGTAGAGGAATAATCACTCTGTGTCTCTGTGTCTGACCCCGGAGTGTTTGATGGGACCGTGTAGAGGAATAATCTCTCTGTGTCTGACCCCGGGAGTGTGTGATGGACGGTGTGGAGGGAGATTAACTCTGTGTCTGACCCCGGGAGACTGTGATGGGCGGTGTAGAGGAATAATCTCTCTGTGACTGACCCAGGGAGTTTGTGACGGGACGGTGTGGAGGGAGATTCACTCTGTGTCTGACCCCGGGAGTGTTTGATGGGAACGTGTAGAGGTATAATCACTCTGAGTCTGACCCCGGGAGACTGTGATGGGCGGTGTAGAGGAATAATCTCTCTGTGTCTGACCCAGGGAGTTTGTGACGGGACGGTGTGGAGGGAGATTCACTCTGTGTCTGACCCCGGGAGTGTTTGATGTGAACGTGTAGAGGTATAATCACTCTGAGTCTGACCCCGGGAGTGTGTGATGGGCCGGCGTGGAGGGAGATTCACTCTGTGTCTGACCCCGGGAGTGTTTGATGGGACCGTGTACAGGAATAATCACTCTGTGTCTGACCTCCGGGAGAGTTTGATGGGACCGTGTAGAGGAATAATCACACTGTGTCTGACCCCGGGAGTGTGTGATGGGCCGGCGTGGAGGGAGATTCACTCTGTGTCTGACCCGGGTGAGTTTGATGGGAAGGTGTAGAGGAATAATCAGTCTGTGTCTGACCCAGTCAGAGTTTGATGGGACCGTGTGGAGGAATAATCACTCTGTGTCTGACCCCGGGAGTGTTTGATGGGACCGTGTAGAGGAATAATCACTCTGAGTCTGACCCCGGGTGAGTGAGTTGGGACGGTGTAGAGGAATAATCACTCTGTGTCTGACCCCGGAGTGTTTGATGGGACCGTGTAGAGGAATAATCTCTCTGTGTCTGACCCAGGGAGTGTGGTGATGGGACGGTGTGGAGGGAGATTAACTCTGTGTCTGACCCCGGGAGACTGTGATGGGCGGTGTAGAGGAATAATCTCTCTGTGTCTGACCCAGGGAGTTTGTGACGGGACGGTGTGGTGGGAGATTCTCTCTGTGTCTGACCCCGGGAGTGTTTGATGGGAACGTGTAGAGGTATAATCACTCTGAGTCTGACCCCGGGAGTGTGTGTTGGGACGGTGTGGACGGAGATTAACTTTGTGTCTGACCCCGGGAGTGTTTGATGTGACCGTGTAGAGGAATAATCACACTGTGTCTGACCCCGGGAGTGTGTGATGGGACGGTGTGGACGGAGATTCACTTTGTGTCTGACCCCGGGAGTGTTTGATGTGACCGTGTAGAGGAATAATCACACTGTGTCTGACCCCGGAGTGTGTGATGGGCCGGCGTGGAGGGAGATTCACTCTGTGTCTGACCCCGGGTGAGTTTGATGGAAGGTGTAGAGGAATAATTAGTCTGTGTCTGACCCAGTCAGAGTTTGATGGGACCGTGTAGAGGAATAATCTCTCTGTGTCTGACCCCGGAGTGTGTGTTCGGACGGTGTGGAGGGAGATTAACTCTGTGTCTGACCCCGGGAGAGTGTGATGGGCGGTGTAGAGGAATAATCACTCTGTGTCTGACCCAGGGAGTTTGTGACGGGACGGTGTGGAGGAATAATCACTCTGTGTCTGACCCCGGGAGTGTTTGATGGGACCGTGTAGAGGAATAATCACTCTGAGTCTGACCCCGGGTGTGTGTGTTGGGACTGTGTAGAGGAATAATCACTCTGTGTCTGACCCCGGGAGTGTTCGATGGGACAGTGTAGAGGAATACTCTCTCTGTGTCTGACCCCGGGAGTGTGTGATGGGACGGTGTGGAGGGAGATTAACTCTGTGTCTGACCCCGGGAGACTGTGATGGGCGGTGTAGAGGAATAATCTCTCTGTGTCTGACCCAGGGAGTTTGTGACGGGACGGTGTGGAGGGAGATTCACTCTGTGTCTGACCCCGGGAGTGTTTGCTGGGACCGAGTAGAGGAATTATCACTCTGTGTCTGACCCAGGGAGTGTGTGATGGGCCGGCGTTAAGGTAGATTCACTCTGTGTCTGACCCCGGGAGTGTGTGATGGGACGGTGTGGAGGGAGATTCACACTGTGTCTGAACCCGGGAGTGTTTGATGGGACCGAGTAGAGGAATAATCACTCTGTGTCTGACCCAGGAGTGTGTGATGGGCCGGCGTTAAGGTAGATTCACTCTGTGTCTGACCCGGGTGAGTTTGATGGGAAGGTGTAGAGGAATAATCACTCTGTGTCTGACCCCAGTAGTGTTTGATGGGACCGTGTGGAGGAATAATCACTCTGTGTCTGACCCGGGTGAGTTTGATGGGAAGGTGTAGAGGAATAATCACTCTGTGTCTGACCCCGGGAGTGTTTGATGGGACCGTGTAGAGGAATAATCTCTCTGTGTCTGACCCCGGGAGACTGTGATGGGCGGTGTAGAGGAATAATCTCTCTGTGTCTGACCCAGGGAGTTTGTGACGGGACGGTGTGGAGGGAGATTCACTCTGTGTCTGACCCCGGGAGTGTTGATGGAACGTGTAGAGGTATAATCACTCTGAGTCTGACCCCGGGAGTGTGTGTTGGGACGGTGTGGACGGAGATTCACTTTGTGTCTGACCCCGGGAGTGTTTGATGTGACCGTGTAGAGGAATAATCACACTGTGTCTGACCCCGGGAGTGTGTGATGGGCCGGCGTGGAGGGAGATTCACTCTGTGTCTGACCCCGGGTGAGTTTGATGGGAAGGTGTAGAGGAATAATCAGTCTGTGTCTGACCCAGTCAGAGTTTGATGGGACCGTGTAGAGGAATAATCTCTCTGTGTCTGACCCCGGGAGTGTGTGTTCGGACGGTGTGGAGGGAGATTAACTCTGTGTCTGACCCCGGAAGAGTTTGATGGGCGGTGCAGAGGAATAATCACACTGTGTCTGACCCAGGGAGTTTGTGACGGGACGGTGTGGAGGGAGATTCACTCTGTGTCTGACCCCGGGAGTGTTTGATGGGACCGTGTAGAGGAATAATCACTCTGAGTCTGACCCCGGGTGTGTGTGTTGGGACGATGTAGAGGAATAATCACTCTGTGGTTGACCCCGGGAGTGTGTGATGGGAAGGTGTAGAGGAATAATCACTCTGTGTCTGAACCCGGGAGAGTTTGATGGGACCGTGTAGAGGAATAATCTCTCTGTGTCTGACCCCGGGAGTGTGTGATCGGACGGTGTGGAGGGAGATTCACTCTGTGTCTGACCCCGGGAGAGTGTGATGGGTGGTGTAGAGGAATAATCACTCTGTGTCTGACCCAGGGAATTAGGACGGGACGGTGTGGAGGGAGATTCACTCTGTGTCTGACCCCGGGAGAGTGTGATGTGACCGTGTAGAGGAATAATCACTCTGTGTCTGACCCCGGGAGTGTGTGATGGGACGGTGTGGAGGGAGATTCACTGTGTCTGACCCCGGGAATGTTTGATGGGACCGTGTAGAGGAATAATCTCTCTGTTTCCGACCCCGGGAGTGTGTGATGGGACGGTGTGGAGGGAGATTAACTATGTGTCTGTCCCCGGGAGAGTGTGATGGGCGGTGTAGAGGAATAATCACTCTGTGTCTGACCCAGGGCGTGTTTGATGGGAACGTGTAGAGGAGTAATCACTCTGAGTCTGACCCCGGGAGTCTGTGTTGGGACGGTGTGGACGGAGATTCACTTTGTGTCTGACCCCGGGAGTGTTTGATGGGACCGTGTAGAGGAATAATCACTCTGTGTCTGACCCCGGGTGTGTGTGATGGGACGGTGTGGAGGGAGATTCACTGTGTCTGACCCCGGGAGTGTTTGATGGGACCGTGTAGAGGAATAATCACTCTGTGTCTGACCCCGGGAGTGTGTGATGGGCCGGCGTGGAGGGAGATTCACTCTGTCTCTGACGCCGGGTGAGTTTGATGGGAAGGTGTAGAGGAATAATCACTCTGTGTCTGACCCCGGGAGAGTTTGATGGGACCGTGTAGAGGAATAATCACTCTGTGTCTGACCCCGGGAGTGTGTGATGGGCCGGCGTGGAGGGAGATTCACTCTGTGTCTGACCCCGTGTGAGTTTAATGGGAAGGTGTAGAGGAATAATCACTCTGTGTCTGAACCAGGGAGAGTTTGATGGGACCGTGTAGAGGAATAATCACTCTGTGTCTGACCCCGGGTGAGTTTGATGGGAAGGTGTAGAGGAATAATCACTCTCTGTCTGACCCCGGGAATGTTTGATGGGACCGTATAGAGGAATAATCTCTCTGTGTCTGACCCCGGGAGTGTGTGATGGGACGTGTGGAGGGAGATTAACTCTGTGTCTGTCCCCGGGAGAGTCTGATGGGAGGTGTAGAGGAATAATCACTCTGTGTCTGACCCAGGGAGTGTTTGATGGGAACGTGTAGAGGAATAATCACTCTGAGTCTGACCCCGGGAGTGTGTGATCGGACGGTGTGGAGGGAGATTAACTCTGTGTCTGACCCCGGGGGAGTGTGATGTGCGGTGTAGAGGAATAATCACTCTGTGTCTGACCCAGGGAATTTGGACGGGACGGTGTGGAGGGAGATTCACTATGTGTCTGACCCCGGGAGTGTTTGATGGGACCGTGTAGAGGAATAATCACTCTGAGTCTGACCCCGGGAGTGTGTGTTGGGACGGTGTAGAGGAATAATCACTCTGTGTCTGACCCCGGGATTGTTTGATGGTACCGTGTAGCGGAATAATCACTCCGTGTCTGACCCCGGGAGTTTGTGATGGGACGGCGTGGAGGGAGATTCATTCTGTGTCTGACCCCGGGAGTGTTTGATGGGACCGTTTAGAGGAATAATCACTGTCTGTCTGACACACGGAGTGTTTGATGCTGCCGTGTAGAGGAATAATCACTCTGTTTCTGACCCCGGGAGTGTGTGATGGGCCGGCGTGTAGGGAGATTCACTCTGTGTCTGACCGCGGGTGAGTTTGATGGGAAGGTGTAGAGGAATAATCACTCTGTGTCTGAACCCGGGAGTGTTTGATGGGACCGTGTAGAGGAATAATCTCTCTGTGTCTGACCCCGGGAGTGTGTGATGGGACGGTGTGGAGGGACATTAACTCTGTGTCTGACCCCGGGAGAGTGTGATGGGCGGTGCAGAGGAATAATCACTCTGAGTCTGACCCCGGGAGTTTGTGTTGGGACGGTGTGGACGGTGATTAACTCTGTGTCTGACCCCGGGAGAGTGTGATGTGACCGTGTAGAGGATTAATCAATCTGTGTCTGAACCCGGGAGTGTGTGATGGGACGGTGTGGAGGGAGATTCACTGTGTCTCACCCCGGGAGTGTTTGATGGGACCGTGTAGAGGAATAATCACTCTGTGTCTGACCCCGGGAGTGTGTGATGGGCCGGAGTGGAGGGAGATTCACTCTGTGTCTGACCCCGGGTGAGTTTGATGGGACCGTGTAGAGGAATAATCATTCTGAGTCTGACCCCGGGAGTGTGTTTTGGGACGGTGTGGACTTAGATTCACTTTCTGTCTGACCCCGGGAGTGTTTGATTGGACCGTGTACAGGAATAATCACTCTGTGTCTAACCGCCGGGAGTGTTTGATGGGACCGTGTAGAGGAATAATCACACTGTGTCTGACCCCGGGAGTGTTTGATGGGCCGTGTAGAGGAATAATCACTCTGTGTCTGACCCCGGGAGTGTGTGATGGGCCGTGTAGAGGGAGATTCACTCTGTGTCTGACCCAGGGCGTGTGTGATGGGACAGTGTAGAGAAATAATCACTCTGTGTCTGACCCCGGGAGTGTGTGATGGGACGGTGTGGAGGAAGATTCACTCTGTGTCTGAACCCGGGAGTGGTTGATGGGACCGAGTAGAGGAATAATCACTCTGAGTCTGACCCAGGGAATTTGGACGGGACGGTGTGGAGGGAGATTCACTCTGTGTCTGACCCCGGGTGAGTTTGATGGGAAGGTGTAGAGGAATAATCACTCTGTGTCTGACCCCGGGAGAGATTGATGGCACCGTGTAGAGGAATAATCTCTCTGTGTCTGACCCCGGGAGTGTGTGATCGGACGGGGTGGAGGGAGATTAACTCTGTGTCTGACCCCGGGAGAGTGTGATGGGCGGTGTAGTGGAATAATCACTCAGTGTCTAACCCAGGAATTTGGACGGGACGGTGTGGAGGGAGATTCACTCTGTGTCTGACCCCGGGAGTGTTTGATGGCACCGTGTAGAGGAATAATCACTCTGAGTCTGACCCCGGGAGTGTGTGTTGGGACGGTGTAGAGGAATAATCACTCTGTGTCTGACCCCGGGAGTATGTGATGGGATGGCGTGGAGGGAGATTCACTCTGTGTCTGACCCCGGGAGTGTTTGATGGGACAGTTTAGAGGAATAATCACTGTCTGTCTGACACACGGAGTGTTTGATGCTACCGTGTAGAGGAATAATCACTCTGTATCTGACCCCGGGAGTGTGTGATGGGCCGGCGTGGAGTGAGATTCACTCTGTGTCTGACCCCGGGAGTGTTTGATGGGACCGTGTACAGGAATAATCACTCTGTGTCTGACCGCCGGGAGTGTTTGATGGGACCGTGTAGAGGAACAATCACTCTGTGTCTGACCCCGGGAGTGTTTGATGGGACCGTTTAGAGGAATAATCACTCTGTGTCTGACCATTGGAGTGTGTGATGGGACGGTGTGGAGGGAGATTCACTGTGTGTCTGACCCCGGGAGTGAGTGATGGGCCGTGTAGAGGGAGATTCACTCTGTGTCTGACCCAGGGCGTGTGTGATGGGACAGTGTAGAGAAATAATCACTCTGTGTCTGACCCCGGGAGTGTGTGATGGGACGGTGTGGAGGGAGATTCACACTGTGTCTGAACCCGGGAGTGTTTGATGGGACCGAGTAGAGGAATAATCACTCTGTGTCTGACCCCGGGTGAGTTTGATGGGAAGGTGTAGAGGAATAATCATTCTGTGTCTGACCCCGGGAGTGTTTGATGGGACCGTGTAGAGGAATAATCTCTCTGTGTCTGACCCCGGGAGTGTGTGATGGGACGTAGTGGAGGGAGATTAACTCTGTGTCTGACCCCGGGAGACTGTGATGGGCGGTGTAGAGGAATAATATCTCTGTGTCTGACCCAGGGAGTTTGTGACGGGACGGTGTGGAGGGAGATTCACTCTGTGTCTGACCCCGGGAGTGTTTGATGGGAACGTGTGGACGTATAATCACTCTGAGTCTGACCCCGGGAGTGTGTGATGGGCCGGCGTGGAGGGAGATTCACTCTGTGTCTGACCCCGGGAGTGTTTGATGGGACCGTGTACAGGAATAATCACTCTGTGTCTGACCGCCGGGAGTGTTTGATGGGACCGTGTAGAGGAATAATCACACTGTGTCTGACCCCGGGAGTGTGTGATGGGCCGGCGTGGAGGGAGATTCACTCTGTGTCTGACCCCGGGTGAGTTTGATGGGAAGGTGTAGAGGAATAATCAGTCTGTGTCTGACCCCGGGAGTGTGTGTTCGGACGGTGTGGAGGGAGATTAACTCTGTGTCTGACCCCGGGAGAGTGTGATGGGCGGTGTAGAGGAATAATCACTCTGTGTCTGACCCAGGGAGTTTGTGACGGGACGGTGTGGAGGAATAATCACTCTGTGTCTGACCCCGGGAGTGTTTGATGGGACCGTGTAGAGGAATAATCACTCCGAGTCTGACCCCGGGTGTGTGTGTTGGGACGGTGTAGAGGAATAATCACTCTGTGTCTGACCCCGGGAGTGTTTGATGGGATCGTGTAGAGGAATAATCTCTCTGTGTCTGACCCCGGGAGTGTGTGATGGGACGGTGTGGAGGGAGATTAACTCTGTGTCTGACCCCGGGAGACTGTGATGGGCGGTGTAGAGGAATAATCTCTCTGTGTCTGACCCAGGGAGTTTGTGACGGGACGGTGTGGAGGGAGATTCACTCTGTGTCTGACACCGGGAGTGTTTGATGGGACCGAGTAGAGGAATAATCACTCTGTGTCTGACCCAGGGAGTGTGTGATCGGCCGGCGTTAAGGTAGATTCACTCTGTGTCAGAACCCGGGTGAGTTTGATGCGAAGGTGTAGAGGAATAATCACTCTGTGTCTGACCCCGGTAGTGTTTGATGGGACCGTGTGGAGGAATAATCACTCTGTGTCTGACCCCGGGAGAGTTTGATGGGAAGGTGTAGAGGAATAATCACTCTGTGTCTGACCCCGGGAGTGTGTTTTGGGACGGTGTGGACTTAGATTCACTTTCTGTCTGACCCCGGGAGTGTTTGATTGGACCGTGTACAGGAATAATCACTCTGTGTCTAACCGCCGGGAGTGTTTGATGGGACCGTGTAGAGGAATAATCACACTGTGTCTGACCCCGGGAGTGTTTGATGGGCCGTGTAGAGGAATAATCACTCTGTGTCTGACCCCGGGAGTGTGTGATGGGCCGTGTAGAGGGAGATTCACTCTGTGTCTGACCCAGGGCGTGTGTGATGGGACAGTGTAGAGAAATAATCACTCTGTGTCTGACCCCGGGAGTGTGTGATGGGACGGTGTGGAGGAAGATTCACTCTGTGTCTGAACCCGGGAGTGGTTGATGGGACCGAGTAGAGGAATAATCACTCTGAGTCTGACCCAGGGAATTTGGACGGGACGGTGTGGAGGGAGATTCACTCTGTGTCTGACCCCGGGTGAGTTTGATGGGAAGGTGTAGAGGAATAATCACTCTGTGTCTGACCCCGGGAGAGATTGATGGGACCGTGTAGAGGAATAATCTCTCTGTGTCTGACCCCGGGAGTGTGTGATCGGACGGGGTGGAGGGAGATTAACTCTGTGTCTGACCCCGGGAGAGTGTGATGGGCGGTGTAGTGGAATAATCACTCAGTGTCTAACCCAGGGAATTTGGACGGGACGGTGTGGAGGGAGATTCACTCTGTGTCTGACCCCGGGAGTGTTTGATGGCACCGTGTAGAGGAATAATCACTCTGAGTCTGACCCCGGGAGTGTGTGTTGGGACGGTGTAGAGGAATAATCACTCTGTGTCTGACCCCGGGAGTATGTGATGGGATGGCGTGGAGGGAGATTCACTCTGTGTCTGACCCCGGGAGTGTTTGATGGGACAGTTTAGAGGAATAATCACTGTCTGTCTGACACACGGAGTGTTTGATGCTACCGTGTAGAGGAATAATCACTCTGTATCTGACCCCGGGAGTGTGTGATGGGCCGGCGTGGAGTGAGATTCACTCTGTGTCTGACCCCGGGAGTGTTTGATGGGACCGTGTACAGGAATAATCACTCTGTGTCTGACCGCCGGGAGTGTTTGATGGGACCGTGTAGAGGAACAATCACTCTGTGTCTGACCCCGGGAGTGTTTGATGGGACCGTTTAGAGGAATAATCACTCTGTGTCTGACCATTGGAGTGTGTGATGGGACGGTGTGGAGGGAGATTCACTGTGTGTCTGACCCCGGGAGTGAGTGATGGGCCGTGTAGAGGGAGATTCACTCTGTGTCTGACCCAGGGCGTGTGTGATGGGACAGTGTAGAGAAATAATCACTCTGTGTCTGACCCCGGGAGTGTGTGATGGGACGGTGTGGAGGGAGATTCACACTGTGTCTGAACCCGGGAGTGTTTGATGGGACCGAGTAGAGGAATAATCACTCTGTGTCTGACCCCGGGTGAGTTTGATGGGAAGGTGTAGAGGAATAATCATTCTGTGTCTGACCCCGGGAGTGTTTGATGGGACCGTGTAGAGGAATAATCTCTCTGTGTCTGACCCCGGGAGTGTGTGATGGGACGTAGTGGAGGGAGATTAACTCTGTGTCTGACCCCGGGAGACTGTGATGGGCGGTGTAGAGGAATAATATCTCTGTGTCTGACCCAGGGAGTTTGTGACGGGACGGTGTGGAGGGAGATTCACTCTGTGTCTGACCCCGGGAGTGTTTGATGGGAACGTGTGGACGTATAATCACTCTGAGTCTGACCCCGGGAGTGTGTGATGGGCCGGCGTGGAGGGAGATTCACTCTGTGTCTGACCCCGGGAGTGTTTGATGGGACCGTGTACAGGAATAATCACTCTGTGTCTGACCGCCGGGAGTGTTTGATGGGACCGTGTAGAGGAATAATCACACTGTGTCTGACCCCGGGAGTGTGTGATGGGCCGGCGTGGAGGGAGATTCACTCTGTGTCTGACCCCGGGTGAGTTTGATGGGAAGGTGTAGAGGAATAATCAGTCTGTGTCTGACCCCGGGAGTGTGTGTTCGGACGGTGTGGAGGGAGATTAACTCTGTGTCTGACCCCGGGAGAGTGTGATGGGCGGTGTAGAGGAATAATCACTCTGTGTCTGACCCAGGGAGTTTGTGACGGGACGGTGTGGAGGAATAATCACTCTGTGTCTGACCCCGGGAGTGTTTGATGGGACCGTGTAGAGGAATAATCACTCCGAGTCTGACCCCGGGTGTGTGTGTTGGGACGGTGTAGAGGAATAATCACTCTGTGTCTGACCCCGGGAGTGTTTGATGGGATCGTGTAGAGGAATAATCTCTCTGTGTCTGACCCCGGAGTGTGTGATGGGACGGTGTGGAGGGAGATTAACTCTGTGTCTGACCCCGGGAGACTGTGATGGGCGGTGTAGAGGAATAATCTCTCTGTGTCTGACCCAGGGAGTTTGTGACGGGACGGTGTGGAGGGAGATTCACTCTGTGTCTGACACCGGGAGTGTTTGATGGGACCGAGTAGAGGAATAATCACTCTGTGTCTGACCCAGGGAGTGTGTGATCGGCCGGCGTTAAGGTAGATTCACTCTGTGTCAGAACCCGGGTGAGTTTGATGCGAAGGTGTAGAGGAATAATCACTCTGTGTCTGACCCCGGGTGTGTGTGTTGGGACGGTGTAGAGGAATAATCACTCTGTGTCTGACCCCGGGAGAGTTTGATGGGAAGGTGTAGAGGAATAATCACTCTGTGTCTGACCCCGGGAGTGTGTGATGGGACGGTGTGGAGGGAGATTAACTCTGTGTCTGACCCCGGGGGAGTGTGATGGGCGGTGTAGAGGAATAATCTCTCTGTGTCTGACCCCGGTAGTGTTTGATGGGGACGTGTAGAGGTATAATCACTCTGAGTCTGACCCCGGGAGTGTGTGATCGGACGGCGTGGAGGGAGATTCACTCTGTGTCTGACCCCGGGTGAGTTTGATGGGAAGGTGTAAAGGAATAATCACTGTGTGTCTGACCCCGGGAGTGTGTGATGGGCGGTGTAGAGGAATAATCACTCTGTGTCTGACCCAGGGAGTGTGTGATGGGACGGTGTAGAGGAATAATCACTCTGTGTCTGACCATCAGAATGTGTGATGGGACGGTGTGAGGGAGATTCACTGTGTGTCTGACCCCGGGAGTGTGTGATGGGCGGTGTAGAGGAATAATCACTCTGTGTCTGACCCCGGGAGTGTGTGCTGGGACGATGTGGAGGGTGGTTCACTATGTGTCTGATCCCGGGAGTGTGTGATGGGCCGGCGTTAAGGGAGATTCACTCTGTGTCTGACCGCCGGGAGTGTTTGATGGGACCGTGTAGAGGAATAATCACTCTGTGTCTGACCCCGGGAGTGTTTGATGGGACCGTTTAGAGGAATAATCACTCTGTTTCTGACCATTGGAGTGTGTGATGGGACGTTGTGGAGGGAGATTCACTGTGTGTCTGAACCCGGGAGTGAGTGATGGGCCGTGTAGAGGGAGATTCACTCTGTGTCTGACCCAGGGCGTGTGTGATGGGACGGTGTGGAGGGAGATTTACTCTGTGTCTGCACCCGGGAGTGTTTGATGGGACCGAGTAGAGGAATAATCACTCTGTGTCTGACCCAGGGAGTGTGTGATGGGCCGGCGTTAAGGTAGATTCACTCTGTGTCTGACCCCGGGTGAGTTTGATGGGAAGGTGTAGAGGAATAATCACTCTGTGTCTGACCCCGGTAGTGTTTGATGGGACCGTGTGGAGGAAGAATCACTCTGTGTCTGACCCCGGGTGAGTTTGATGGGAAGGTGTAGAGGAATAATCACTCTGTGTCTGACCCCGGGAGTGTTTGATGGGACCGTGTAGAGGAATAATCTCTCTGTGTCTGACCCCGGGAGTGTGTGATGGGACGGTGTGGAGGGAGATTAACTCTGTGTCTGACCCCGGGAGACTGTGATGGGCGGTGTAGAGGAATAATCTCTCTGTGACTGACCCAGGGAGTTTGTGACGGGACGGTGTGGAGGGAGATTCACTCTGTGTCTGACCCCGGGAGTGTTTGATGGGAACGTGTAGAGGTATAATCACTCTGAGTCTGACCCCGGGAGACTGTGATGGGCGGTGTAGAGGAATAATCTCTCTGTGTCTGACCCAGGGAGTTTGTGACGGGACGGTTTGGAGTGAGATTCACTCTGTGTCTGACCCCGGGAGTGTTTGATGTGAACGTGTAGAGGTATAATCACTCTGAGTCTGACCCCGGGAGTGTGTGATGGGCCGGCGTGGAGGGAGATTCACTCTGTGTCTGACCCCGGGAGTGTTTGATGGGACCGTGTACAGGAATAATCACTCTGTGTCTGACCTCCGGGAGAGTTTGATGGGACCGTGTAGAGGAATAATCACACTGTGTCTGACCCCGGGAGTGTGTGATGGGCCGGCGTGGAGGGAGATTCACTCTGTGTCTGACCCCGGGTGAGTTTGATGGGAAGGTGTAGAGGAATAATCAGTCTGTGTCTGACCCAGTCAGAGTTTGATGGGACCGTGTGTAGGAATAATCACTCTGTGTCTGACCCCGGGAGTGTTTGATGGGACCGTGTAGAGGAATAATCACTCTGAGTCTGACCCCGGGTGAGTGAGTTGGGACGGTGTAGAGGAATAATCACTCTGTGTCTGACCCCGGGAGTGTTTGATGGGACCGTGTAGAGGAATAATCTCTCTGTGTCTGACCCAGGGAGTGTGTGATGGGACGGTGTGGAGGGAGATTAACTCTGTGTCTGACCCCGGGAGACTGTGATGGGCGGTGTAGAGGAATAATCTCTCTGTGTCTGACCCAGGGAGTTTGTGACGGGACGGTGTGGAGGGAGATTCACTCTGTGTCTGACCCCGGGAGTGTTTGATGGGAACGTGTAGAGGTATAATCACTCTGAGTCTGACCCCGGGAGTGTGTGTTGGGACGGTGTGGACGGAGATTAACTTTGTGTCTGACCCCGGGAGTGTTTGATGTGACCGTGTAGAGGAATAATCACACTGTGTCTGACCCCGGGAGTGTGTGATGGGACGGTGTGGACGGAGATTCTCTTTGTGTCTGACCCCGGGAGTGTTTGATGTGACCGTGTAGAGGAATAATCACACAGTGTCTGACCCCGGGAGTGTGTGATGGGCCGGCGTGGAGGGAGATTCACTCTGTGTCTGACCCCGGGTGAGTTTGATGGGAAGGTGTAGAGGAATAATTAGTCTGTGTGTGACCCAGTCAGAGTTTGATGGGACCGTGTAGAGGAATAATCTCTCTGTGTCTGACCCCGGGAGTGTGTGTTCGGACGGTGTGGAGGGAGATTAACTCTGTGTCTGACCCCGGGAGAGTGTGATGGGCGGTGTAGAGGAATAATCACTCTGTGTCTGACCCAGGGAGTTTGTGACGGGACGGTGTGGAGGGAGATTCACTCTGTGTCTGACCCCGGGAGTGTTTGATGGGAACGTGTAGAGGAATAATCACACTGTGTCTGACCCCGGGAGTGTGTGATGGGCCGGCGTGGAGGGAGATTCACTCTGTGTCTGACCCCGGGTGAGTTTGATGGGAAGGTGTAGAGGAATAATTAGTCTGTGTCTGACCCAGTCAGAGTTTGATGGGACCGTGTAGAGGAATAATCTCTCTGTGTCTGACCCCGGGAGTGTGTGTTCGGACGGTGTGGAGGGAGATTAACTCTGTGTCTGACCCCGGGAGAGTGTGATGGGCGGTGTAGAGGAATAATCTCTCTGTGTCTGACCCAGGGAGTTTGTGACGGGACGGTGTGGAGGGAGATTCACTCTGTGTCTGACCCCGGGAGTGTTTGATGGGAACGTGTGGAGGTATAATCACTCTGAGTCTGACCCCGGGAGTGTGTGATGGGCCGGCGTGGAGGGAGATTCAATCTGTGTCTGACCCCGGGAGTGTTTGATGGGACCGTGTAGAGGAATAATCTCTCTGTGTCTGACCCCGGGAGTGTGTGATGGGACGGAGTGGAGGGAGATTAACTCTGTGTCTGACCCCGGGAGACTGTGATGGGCGGTGTAGAGGAATAATCTCTCTGTGTCTGACCCAGGGAGTTTGTGACGGGACGGTGTGGAGGGAGATTCACTCTGTGTCTGACCCCGGGAGTGTTTGATGGGAACGTGTGGAGGTATAATCACTCTGAGTCTGACCCCGGGAGTGTGTGATGGGCCGGCGTGGAGGGAGATTCACTCTGTGTCTGACCCCGGGAGTGTTTGATGGGACCGTGTACAGGAATAATCACTCTGTGTCTGACCGCCGGGAGTGTTTGATGGGACCGTGTAGAGGAATAATCACTCTGTGTCTGACCCCGGGAGTGTTTGATGGGACCGTTTAGAGGAATAATCACTCTGTGTCTGACCATTGGAGTGAGTGATGGGCCGTGTAGAGGGAGATTCACTCTGTGTCTGACCCAGGGCGTGTGTGATGGGACAGTGTAGAGAAATAATCACTCTGTGTCTGAACCCGGGAGTGTGTGATGGGACGGTGTGGAGGGAGATTCACACTGTGTCTGAACCCGGGAGTGTTTGATGGGACCGAGTAGAGGAATAATCACTCTGTGTCTGACCCCGGGTGAGTTTGATGGGAAGGTGTAGAGGAATAATCATTCTGTGTCTGACCCCGGGAGTGTTTGATGGGACCGTGTAGAGGAATAATCTCTCTGTGTCTGACCCCGGGAGTGTGTGATGGGACGGAGTGGAGGGAGATTAACTCTGTGTCTGACCCCGGGAGACTGTGATGGGCGGTGTAGAGGAATAATATCTCTGTGTCTGACCCAGGGAGTTTGTGACGGGACGGTGTGGAGGGAGATTCACTCTGTGTCTGACCCCGGGAGTGTTTGATGGGAACGTGTGGACGTATAATCACTCTGAGTCTGACCCCGGGAGTGTGTGATGGGCCGGCGTGGAGGGAGATTCACTCTGTGTCTGACCCCAGGAGTGTTTGATGGGACCGTGTACAGGAATAATCACTCTGTGTCTGACCGCCGGGAGTGTTTGATGGGACCGTGTAGAGGAATAATCACACTGTGTCTGACCCCGGGAGTGTGTGATGGGCCGGCGTGGAGGGAGATTCACTCTGTGTCTGACCCCGGGTGAGTTTGATGGGAAGGTGTAGAGGAATAATCAGTCTGTGTCTGACCCAGTCAGAGTTTGATGGGACCGTGTAGAGGAATAATCTCTCTGTGTCTGACCCCGGGAGTGTGTGTTCGGACGGTGTGGAGGGAGATTAACTCTGTGTCTGACCCCGGGAGAGTGTGATGGGCGGTGTAGAGGAATAATCACTCTGTGTCTGACCCAGGGAGTTTGTGACGGACGGTGTGGAGGAATAATCACTCTGTGTCTGACCCCGGGAGTGTTTGATGGGACCGTGTAGAGGAATAATCACTCCGAGTCTGACCCCTAGTGTGTGTGTTGGGACGGTGTAGAGGAATAATCACTCTGTGTCTGACCCCGGGAGTGTTTGATGGGACCGTGTAGAGGAATAATCTCTCTGTGTCTGACCCCGGGAGTGTGTGATGGGACGGTGTGGAGGGAGATTAACTCTGTGTCTGACCCCGGGAGACTGTGATGGGCGGTGTAGAGGAATAATCTCTCTGTGTCTGACCCAGGGAGTTTGTGACGGGACGGTGTGGAGGGAGATTCACTCTGTGTCTGACACCGGGAGTGTTTGATGGGACCGAGTAGAGGAATAATCACTCTGTGTCTGACCCAGGGAGTGTGTGATCGGCCGGCGTTAAGGTAGATTCACTCTGTGTCAGACCCCGGGTGAGTTTGATGCGAAGGTGTAGAGGAATAATCACTCTGTGTCTGACCCCGGTAGTGTTTGATGGGACCGTGTGGAGGAATAATCACTCTGTGTCTGACCCCGGGAGAGTTTGATGGGAAGGTGTAGAGGAATAATCACTCTGTGTCTGACCCCGGGAGTGTGTGATGGGACGGTGTGGAGGGAGATTAACTCTGTGTCTGACCCCGGGGGAGTGTGATGGGCGGTGTAGAGGAATAATCTCTCTGTGTCTGACCCCGGGAGTGTTTGATGGGGACGTGTAGAGGTATAATCACTCTGAGTCTGACCCCGGGAGTGTGTGATCGGACGGCGTGGAGGGAGATTCACTCTGTGTCTGACCCCGGGTGAGTTTGATGGGAAGGTGTAGAGGAATAATCACTGTGTGTCTGACCCCGGGAGTGTGTGATGGGCGGTGTAGAGGAATAATCACTCTGTGTCTGACCCAGGGAGTGTGTGATGGGACGGTGTAGAGGAATAATCACTCTGTGTCTGACCATCAGAATGTGTGATGGGACGGTGTGAGGGAGATTCACTGTGTGTCTGACCCCGGGAGTGTGTGATGGGCGGTGTAGAGGAATAATCACTCTGTGTCTGACCCCGGGAGTGTGTGCTGGGACGATGTGGAGGGTGGTTCACTATGTGTCTGATCCCGGGAGTGTGTGATGGGCCGGCGTTAAGGGAGATTCACTCTGTGTCTGACCGCCGGGAGTGTTTGATGGGACCGTGTAGAGGAATAATCACTCTGTGTCTGACCCCGGGAGTGTTTGATGGGACCGTTTAGAGGAATAATCACTCTGTTTCTGACCATTGGAGTGTGTGATGGGACGTTGAGGAGGGAGATTCACTGTGTGTCTGACCCCGGGAGTGAGTGATGGGCCGTGTAGAGGGAGATTCACTCTGTGTCTGACCCAGGGCGTGTGTGATGGGACGGTGTGGAGGGAGATTTACTCTGTGTCTGAACCCGGGAGTGTTTGATGGGACCGAGTAGAGGAATAATCACTCTGTGTCTGACCCAGGGAGTGTGTGATGGGCCGGCGTTAAGGTAGATTCACTCTGTGTCTGACCCCGGGTGAGTTTGATGGGAAGGTGTAGAGGAATAATCACTCTGTGTCTGACCCCGGTAGTGTTTGATGGGACCGTGTGGAGGAATAATCACTCTGTGTCTGACCCCGGGTGAGTTTGATGGGAAGGTGTAGAGGAATAATCACTCTGTGTCTGACCCCGGGAGTGTTTGATGGGACCGTGTAGAGGAATAATCTCTCTGTGTCTGACCCCGGGAGTGTGTGATGGGACGGTGTGGAGGGAGATTAACTCTGTGTCTGACCCCGGGAGACTGTGATGGGCGGTGTAGAGGAATAATCTCTCTGTGACTGACCCAGGGAGTTTGTGACGGGACGGTGTGGAGGGAGATTCACTCTGTGTCTGACCCCGGGAGTGTTTGATGGGAACGTGTAGAGGTATAATCACTCTGAGTCTGACCCCGGGAGACTGTGATGGGCGGTGTAGAGGAATAATCTCTCTGTGTCTGACCCAGGGAGTTTGTGACGGGACGGTGTGGAGGGAGATTCACTCTGTGTCTGACCCCGGGAGTGTTTGATGTGAACGTGTAGAGGTATAATCACTCTGAGTCTGACCCCGGGAGTGTGTGATGGGCCGGCGTGGAGGGAGATTCACTCTGTGTCTGACCCCGGGAGTGTTTGATGGGACCGTGTACAGGAATAATCACTCTGTGTCTGACCTCCGGGAGAGTTTGATGGGACCGTGTAGAGGAATAATCACACTGTGTCTGACCCCGGGAGTGTGTGATGGGCCGGCGTGGAGGGAGATTCACTCTGTGTCTGACACCGGGTGAGTTTGATGGGAAGGTGTAGAGGAATAATCAGTCTGTGTCTGACCCAGTCAGAGTTTGATGGGACCGTGTGGAGGAATAATCACTCTGTGTCTGACCCCGGGAGTGTTTGATGGGACCGTGTAGAGGAATAATCACTCTGAGTCTGACCCCGGGTGAGTGAGTTGGGACGGTGTAGAGGAATAATCACTCTGTGTCTGACCCCGGGAGTGTTTGATGGGACCGTGTAGAGGAATAATCTCTCTGTGTCTGACCCAGGGAGTGTGTGATGGGACGGTGTGGAGGGAGATTCTCTCTGTGTCTGACCCCGGGAGTGTTTGATGGGAACGTGTAGAGGTATAATCACTCTGAGTCTGACCCCGGGAGTGTGTGTTGGGACGGTGTGGACCGAGATTAACTTTGTGTCTGACCCCGGGAGTGTTTGATGTGACCGTGTAGAGGAATAATCACACTGTGTCTGACCCCGGGAGTGTGTGATGGGACGGTGTGGACGGAGATTCACTTTGTGTCTGACCCCGGGAGTGTTTGATGTGACCGTGTTGAGGAATAATCACACTGTGTCTGACCCCGGGAGTGTGTGATGGGCCGGCGTGGAGGGAGATTCACTCTGTGTCTGACCCCGGGTGTGTTTGATGGGAAGGTGTAGAGGAATAATTAGTCTGTGTCTGACCCAGTCAGAGTTTGATGGGACCGTGTAGAGGAATAATCTCTCTGTGTCTGACCCCGGGAGTGTGTGTTCGGACGGTGTGGAGGGAGATTAACTCTGTGTCTGACCCCGGGAGAGTGTGATGGGCGGTGTAGAGGAATAATCACTCTGTGTCTGACCCAGGGAGTTTGTGACGGGACGGTGTGGAGGAATAATCACTCTGTGTCTGACCCCGGGAGAGTTTGATGGGGCCGTGTAGAGGAATAATCACTCTGTGTCTGACGACGGGAGTGTTTGATGGGACCGTGTAGAGGAATAATCACTCTGAGTCTGACCCCGGGTGTGTGTGTTGGGACTGTGTAGAGGAATAATCACTCTGTGTCTGACCCCGGGAGTGTTCGATGGGACCGTGTAGAGGAATACTCTCTCTGTGTCTGACCCCGGGAGTGTGTGATGGGACGGTGTGGAGGGAGATTAACTCTGTGTCTGACCCCGGGAGACTGTGATGGGCGGTGTAGAGGAATAATCTCTCTGTGTCTGACCCAGGGAGTTTGTGACGGGACGGTGTGGAGGGAGATTCACTCTGTGTCTGACCCCGGGAGTGTTTGCTGGGACCGAGTAGAGGAATAATCACTCTGTGTCTGACCCAGGGAGTGTGTGATGGGCCGGCGTTAAGGTAGATTCACTCTGTGTCTGACCCCGGGAGTGTGTGATGGGACGGTGTGGAGGGAGATTCACACTGTGTCTGAACCCGGGAGTGTTTGATGGGACCGAGTAGAGGAATAATCACTCTGTGTCTGACCCAGGGAGTGTGTGATGGGCCGGCGTTAAGGTAGATTCACTCTGTGTCTGACCCCGGGTGAGTTTGATGGGAAGGTGTAGAGGAATAATCACTCTGTGTCTGACCCCAGTAGTGTTTGATGGGACCGTGTGGAGGAATAATCACTCTGTGTCTGACCCGGGTGAGTTTGATGGGAAGGTGTAGAGGAATAATCACTCTGTGTCTGACCCCGGGAGTGTTTGATGGGACCGTGTAGAGGAATAATCTCTCTGTGTCTGACCCCGGGAGACTGTGATGGGCGGTGTAGAGGAATAATCTCTCTGTGTCTGACCCAGGGAGTTTGTGACGGGACGGTGTGGAGGGAGATTCACTCTGTGTCTGACCCCGGGAGTGTTTGATGGGAACGTGTAGAGGTATAATCACTCTGAGTCTGACCCCGGGAGTGTGTGTTGGGACGGTGTGGACGGAGATTCACTTTGTGTCTGACCCCGGGAGTGTTTGATGTGACCGTGTAGAGGAATAATCACACTGTGTCTGACCCCGGGAGTGTGTGATGGGCCGGCGTGGAGGGAGATTCACTCTGTGTCTGACCCCGGGTGAGTTTGATGGGAAGGTGTAGAGGAATAATCAGTCTGTGTCTGACCCAGTCAGAGTTTGATGGGACCGTGTAGAGGAATAATCTCTCTGTGTCTGACCCCGGGAGTGTGTGTTCGGACGGTGTGGAGGGAGATTAACTCTGTGTCTGACCCCGGGAGAGTTTGATGGGCGGTGCAGAGGAATAATCACACTGTGTCTGACCCAGGGAGTTTGTGACGGGACGGTGTGGAGGGAGATTCACTCTGTGTCTGACCCCGGGAGTGTTTGATGGGACCGTGTAGAGGAATAATCACTCTGAGTCTGACCCCGGGTGTGTGTGTTGGGACGGTGTAGAGGAATAATCACTCTGTGTCTGACCCCGGGAGTGTGTGATGGGAAGGTGTAGAGGAATAATCACTCTGTGTCTGAACCCGGGAGAGTTTGATGGGACCGTGTAGAGGAATAATCTCTCTGTGTCTGACCCCGGGAGTGTGTGATCGGACGGTGTGGAGGGAGATTCACTCTGTGTCTGACCCCGGGAGAGTGTGATGGGTGGTGTAGAGGAATAATCACTCTGTGTCTGACCCAGGGAATTAGGACGGGACGGTGTGGAGGGAGATTCACTCTGTGTCTGACCCCGGGAGAGTGTGATGTGACCGTGTAGAGGAATAATCACTCTGTGTCTGACCCCGGGAGTGTGTGATGGGACGGTGTGGAGGGAGATTCACTGTGTCTGACCCCGGGAATGTTTGATGGGACCGTGTAGAGGAACAATCTCTCTGTTTCCGACCCCGGGAGTGTGTGATGGGACGGTGTGGAGGGAGATTAACTATGTGTGTGTCCCCGGGAGAGTGTGATGGGCGGTGTAGAGGAATAATCACTCTGTGTCTGACCCAGGGCGTGTTTGATGGGAACGTGTAGAGGAGTAATCACTCTGAGTCTGACCCCGGGAGTCTGTGTTGGGACGGTGTGGACGGAGATTCACTTTGTGTCTGACCCCGGGAGTGTTTGATGGGACCGTGTAGAGGAATAATCACTCTGTGTCTGACCCCGGGTGTGTGTGATGGGACGGTGTGGAGGGAGATTCACTGTGACTGACCCCGGGAGTGTTTGATGGGACCGTGTAGAGGAATAATCACTCTGTGTCTGACCCCGGGAGTGTGTGATGGGCCGGCGTGGAGGGAGATTCACTCTGTCTCTGACGCCGGGTGAGTTTGATGGGAAGGTGTAGAGGAATAATCACTCTGTGTCTGACCCCGGGAGAGTTTGATGGGACCGTGTAGAGGAATAATCACTCTGTGTCTGACCCCGGGAGTGTGTGATGGGCCGGCGTGGAGGGAGATTCACTCTGTGTCTGACCCCGTGTGAGTTTAATGGGAAGGTGTAGAGGAATAATCACTCTGCGTCTGAACCAGGGAGAGTTTGATGGGACCGTGTAGAGGAATAATCACTCTGTGTCTGACCCCGGGTGAGTTTGATGGGAAGGTGTGGAGGAATAATCACTCTCTGTCTGACCCCGGGTATGTTTGATGGGACCGTATAGAGGAATAATCACTCTGTGTCTGACCCCGGGAGTGTGTGATGGGACGTGTGGAGGGAGATTAACTCTGTGTCTGTCCCCGGGAGAGTCTGATGGGAGGTGTAGAGGAATAATCACTCTGTGTCTGACCCAGGGAGTGTTTGATGGGAACGTGTAGAGGAATAATCACTCTGAGTCTGACCCCGGGAGTGTGTGATCGGACGGTGTGGAGGGAGATTAACTCTGTGTCTGACCCCGGGGGAGTGTGATGTGCGGTGTAGAGGAATAATCACTCTGTGTCTGACCCAGGGAATTTGGACGGGACGGTGTGGAGGGAGATTCACTATGTGTCTGACCCCGGGAGTGTTTGATGGGACCGTGTAGAGGAATAATCACTCTGAGTCTGACCCCGGGAGTGTGTGTTGGGACGGTGTAGAGGAATAATCACTCTGTGTCTGACCCCGGGATTGTTTGATGGTACCGTGTAGCGGAATAATCACTCCGTGTCTGACCCCGGGAGTTTGTGATGGGACGGCGTGGAGGGAGATTCATTCTGTGTCTGACCCCGGGAGTGTTTGATGGGACCGTTTAGAGGAATAATCACTGTCTGTCTGACACACGGAGTGTTTGATGCTGCCGTGTAGAGGAATAATCACTCTGTTTCTGACCCCGGGAGTTTGTGATCGGCCGGCGTGTAGGGAGATTCACTCTGTGTCTGACCGCGGGTGAGTTTGATGGGAAGGTGTAGAGGAATAATCACTCTGTGTCTGAACCCGGGAGTGTTTGATGGGACCGTGTAGAGGAATAATCTCTCTGTGTCTGACCCCGGGAGTGTGTGATGGGACGGTGTGGAGGGACATTAACTCTGTGTCTGACCCCGGGAGAGTGTGATGGGCGGTGCAGAGGAATAATCACTCTGAGTCTGACCCCGGGAGTTTGTGTTGGGACGGTGTGGACGGTGATTAACTCTGCGTCTGACCCCGGGAGAGTTTGATGGGCGGTGCAGAGGAATAATCACACTGTGTCTGACCCAGGGAGTTTGTGACGGGACGGTGTGGAGGGAGATTCACTCTGTGTCTGACCCCGGGAGTGTTTGATGGGACCGTGTAGAGGAATAATCACTCTGAGTCTGACCCCGGGTGTGTGTGTTGGGACGGTGTAGAGGAATAATCACTCTGTGTCTGACCCCGGGAGTGTGTGATGGGAAGGTGTAGAGGAATAATCACTCTGTGTCTGAACCCGGGAGAGTTTGATGGGACCGTGTAGAGGAATAATCTCTCTGTGTCTGACCCCGGGAGTGTGTGATCGGACGGTGTGGAGGGAGATTCACTCTGTGTCTGACCCCGGGAGAGTGTGATGGGTGGTGTAGAGGAATAATCACTCTGTGTCTGACCCAGGGAATTAGGACGGGACGGTGTGGAGGGAGATTCACTCTGTGTCTGACCCCGGGAGAGTGTGATGTGACCGTGTAGAGGAATAATCACTCTGTGTCTGACCCCGGGAGTGTGTGATGGGCCGGCGTGGAGGGAGATTCACTCTGTCTCTGACGCCGGGTGAGTTTGATGGGAAGGTGTAGAGGAATAATCACTCTGTGTCTGACCCCGGGAGAGTTTGATGGGACCGTGTAGAGGAATAATCACTCTGTGTCTGACCCCGGGAGTGTGTGATGGGCCGGCGTGGAGGGAGATTCACTCTGTGTCTGACCCCGTGTGAGTTTAATGGGAAGGTGTAGAGGAATAATCACTCTGCGTCTGAACCAGGGAGAGTTTGATGGGACCGTGTAGAGGAATAATCACTCTGTGTCTGACCCCGGGTGAGTTTGATGGGAAGGTGTGGAGGAATAATCACTCTCTGTCTGACCCCGGGTATGTTTGATGGGACCGTATAGAGGAATAATCACTCTGTGTCTGACCCCGGGAGTGTGTGATGGGACGTGTGGAGGGAGATTAACTCTGTGTCTGTCCCCGGGAGAGTCTGATGGGAGGTGTAGAGGAATAATCACTCTGTGTCTGACCCAGGGAGTGTTTGATGGGAACGTGTAGAGGAATAATCACTCTGAGTCTGACCCCGGGAGTGTGTGATCGGACGGTGTGGAGGGAGATTAACTCTGTGTCTGACCCTGGGGGAGTGTGATGTGCGGTGTAGAGGAATAATCACTCTGTGTCTGACCCAGGGAATTTGGACGGGACGGTGTGGAGGGAGATTCACTATGTGTCTGACCCCGGGAGTGTTTGATGGGACCGTGTAGAGGAATAATCACTCTGAGTCTGACCCCGGGAGTGTGTGTTGGGACGGTGTAGAGGAATAATCACTCTGTGTCTGACCCCGGGATTGTTTGATGGTACCGTGTAGCGGAATAATCACTCCGTGTCTGACCCCGGGAGTTTGTGATGGGACGGCGTGGAGGGAGATTCATTCTGTGTCTGACCCCGGGAGTGTTTGATGGGACCGTTTAGAGGAATAATCACTGTCTGTCTGACACACGGAGTGTTTGATGCTGCCGTGTAGAGGAATAATCACTCTGTTTCTGACCCCGGGAGTTTGTGATCGGCCGGCGTGTAGGGAGATTCACTCTGTGTCTGACCGCGGGTGAGTTTGATGGGAAGGTGTAGAGGAATAATCACTCTGTGTCTGAACCCGGGAGTGTTTGATGGGACCGTGTAGAGGAATAATCTCTCTGTGTCTGACCCCGGGAGTGTGTGATGGGACGGTGTGGAGGGACATTAACTCTGTGTCTGACCCCGGGAGAGTGTGATGGGCGGTGCAGAGGAATAATCACTCTGAGTCTGACCCCGGGAGTTTGTGTTGGGACGGTGTGGACGGTGATTAACTCTGTGTCTGACCCCGGGAGAGTGTGATGTGACCGTGTAGAGGATTAATCACTCTGTGTCTGAACCCGGGAGTGTGTGATGGGACGGTGTGGAGGGAGATTCACTGTGTCTCACCCCGGGAGTGTTTGATGGGACCGTGCAGAGGAATAATCACTCTGTGTCTGACCCCGGGAGTGTGTGATGGGCCGGAGTGGAGGGAGATTCACTCTGTGTCTGACCCCGGGTGAGTTTGATGGGACCGTGTAGAGGAATAATCATTCTGAGTCTGACCCCGGGAGTGTGTTTTGGGACGGTGTGGACTTAGATTCACTTTCTGTCTGACCCCGGGAGTGTTTGATTGGACCGTGTACAGGAATAATCACTCTGTGTCTAACCGCCGGGAGTGTTTGATGGGACCGTGTAGAGGAATAATCACACTGTGTCTGACCCCGGGAGTGTTTGATGGGCCGTGTAGAGGAATAATCACTCTGTGTCTGACCCCGGGAGTGTGTGATGGGCCGTGTAGAGGGAGATTCACTCTGTGTCTGACCCAGGGCGTGTGTGATGGGACAGTGTAGAGAAATAATCACTCTGTGTCTGACCCCGGGAATGTGTGATGGGACGGTGTGGAGGAAGATTCACTCTGTGTCTGAACCCGGGAGTGGTTGATGGGACCGAGTAGAGGAATAATCACTCTGAGTCTGACCCAGGGAATTTGGACGGGACGGTGTGGAGGGAGATTCACTCTGTGTCTGACCCCGGGTGAGTTTGATGGGAAGGTGTAGAGGAATAATCACTCTGTGTCTGACCCCGGGAGAGATTGATGGGACCGTGTAGAGGAATAATCTCTCTGTGTCTGACCCCGGGAGTGTGTGATCGGACGGGGTGGAGGGAGATTAACTCTGTGTCTGACCCCGGGAGAGTGTGATGGGCGGTGTAGTGGAATAATCACTCAGTGTCTGACCCAGGGAATTTGGACGGGACGGTGTGGAGGGAGATTCACTCTGTGTCTGACCCCGGGAGTGTTTGATGGCACCGTGTAGAGGAATAATCACTCTGAGTCTGACCCCGGGAGTGTGTGTTGGGACGGTGTAGAGGAATAATCACTCTGTGTCTGACCCCGGGAGTATGTGATGGGATGGCGTGGAGGGAGATTCACTCTGTGTCTGACCCCGGGAGTGTTTGATGGGACAGTTTAGAGGAATAATCACTGTCTGTCTGACACACGGAGTGTTTGATGCTACCGTGTAGAGGAATAATCACTCTGTATCTGACCCCGGGAGTGTGTGATGGGCCGGCGTGGAGTGAGATTCACTCTGTGTCTGACCCCGGGAGTGTGTGATGGGCCGGAGTGGAGGGAGATTCACTCTGTGTCTGACCCCGGGTGAGTTTGATGGGACCGTGTAGAGGAATAATCATTCTGAGTCTGACCCCGGGAGTGTGTTTTGGGACGGTGTGGACTTAGATTCACTTTCTGTCTGACCCCGGGAGTGTTTGATTGGACCGTGTACAGGAATAATCACTCTGTGTCTAACCGCCGGGAGTGTTTGATGGGACCGTGTAGAGGAATAATCACACTGTTTCTGACCCCGGGAGTGTTTGATGGGCCGTGTAGAGGAATAATCACTCTGTGTCTGACCCCGGGAGTGTGTGATGGGCCGTGTAGAGGGAGATTCACTCTGTGTCTGACCCAGGGCGTGTGTGATGGGACAGTGTAGAGAAATAATCACTCTGTGTCTGACCCCGGGAGAGATTGATGGGACCGTGTAGAGGAATAATCTCTCTGTGTCTGACCCAGGGAATTTGGACGGGACGGTGTGGAGGGAGATTCACTCTGTGTCTGACCCCGGGTGAGTTTGATGGAAGGTGTAGAGGAATAATCACTCTGTGTCTGACCCCGGGAGAGATTGATGGGACCGTGTAGAGGAATAATCTCTCTGTGTCTGACCCCGGGAGTGTGTGATCGGACGGGGTGGAGGGAGATTAACTCTGTGTCTGACCCCGGGAGAGTGTGATGGGCGGTGTAGTGGAATAATCACTCAGTGTCTGACCCAGGGAATTTGGACGGGACGGTGTGGAGGGAGATTCACTCTGTGTCTGACCCCGGGAGTGTTTGATGGCACCGTGTAGAGGAATAATCACTCTGAGTCTGACCCCGGGAGTGTGTGTTGGGACGGTGTAGAGGAATAATCACTCTGTGTCTGACCCCGGGAGTATGTGATGGGATGGCGTGGAGGGAGATTCACTCTGTGTCTGACCCCGGGAGTGTTTGATGGGACAGTTTAGAGGAATAATCACTGTCTGTCTGACACACGGAGTGTTTGATGCTACCGTGTAGAGGAATAATCACTCTGTATCTGACCCCGGGAGTGTGTGATGGGCCGGCGTGGAGTGAGATTCAGTCTGTGTCTGACCCCGGGAGTGTTTGATGGGACCGTGTACAGGAATAATCACTCTGTGTCTGACCGCCGGGAGTGTTTGATGGGACCGTGTAGAGGAACAATCACTCTGTGTCTGACCCCGGGAGTGTTTGATGGGACCGTTTAGAGGAATAATCACTCTGTGTCTGACCATTGGAGTGTGTGATGGGACGGTGTGGAGGGAGATTCACTGTGTGTCTGACCCCGGGAGTGAGTGATGGGCCGTGTAGAGGGAGATTCACTCTGTGTCTGACCCAGGGCCTGTGTGATGGGACAGTGTAGAGAAATAATCACTCTGTGTCTGACCCCGGGAGTGTGTGATGGGACGGTGTGGAGGGAGATTCACACTGTGTCTGAACCCGGGAGTGATTGATGGGACCGAGTAGAGGAATAATCACTCTGTGTCTGACCCCGGGTGAGTTTGATGGGAAGGTGTAGAGGAATAATCATTCTGTGTCTGACCCCGGGAGTGTTTGATGGGACCGTGTAGAGGAATAATCTCTCTGTGTCTGACCCCGGGAGTGTGTGATTGGACGGAGTGGAGGGAGATTAACTCTGTGTCTGACCCCGGGAGACTGTGATGGGCGGTGTAGAGGAATAATATCTCTGTGTCTGACCCAGGGAGTTTGTGACGGGACGGTGTGGAGGGAGATTCACTCTGTGTCTGACCCCGGGAGTGTTTGATGGGAACGTGTGGACGTATAATCACTCTGAGTCTGACCCCGGGAGAGTGTGATGTGACCGTGTAGAGGGAGATTCACTCTGTGTCTGACCCCGGGAGTGTTTGATGGGACCGTGTACAGGAAGAATCACTCTGTGTCTGACCGCCGGGAGTGTTTGATGGGACCGTGTAGAGGAATAATCACACTGTGTCTGACCCCAGGAGTGTGTGATGGGCCGGCGTGGAGGGAGATTCACTCTGTGTCTGACCCCGGGTGAGTTTGATGGGAAGGTGTAGAGGAATAATCAGTCTGTGTCTGACCCAGTCAGAGTTTGATGGGACCGTGTAGAGGAATAATCTCTCTGTGTCTGACCCCGGGAGTGTGTGTTCGGACGGTGTGGAGGGAGATTAACTCTGTGTCTGACCCCGGGAGAGTGTGATGGGCGGTGTAGAGGAATAATCACTCTGTGTCTGACCCAGGGAGTTTGTGACGGGACGGTGTGGAGGAATAATCACTCTGTGTCTGACCCCGGGAGTGTTTGATGGGACCGTGTAGAGGAATAATCACTCCGAGTCTGACCCCGGGTGTGTGTGTTGGGACGGTGTAGAGGAATAATCACTCTGTGTCTGACCCCGGGAGTGTTTGATGGGACCGTGTAGAGGAATAATCTCTCTGTGTCTGACCCCGGGAGTGTGTGATGGGACGGTGTGGAGGGAGATTAACTCTGTGTCTGACCCCGGGAGACTGTGATGGGCGGTGTAGAGGAATAATCTCTCTGTGTCTGACCCAGGGAGTTTGTGACGGGACGGTGTGGAGGGAGATTCACTCTGTGTCTGACACCGGGAGTGTTTGATGGGACCGAGTAGAGGAATAATCACTCTGTGTCTGACCCAGGGAGTGTGTGATCGGCCGGCGTTAAGGTAGATTCACTCTGTGTCAGACCCCGGGTGAGTTTGATGCGAAGGTGTAGAGGAATAATCACTCTGTGTCTGACCCCGGTAGTGTTTGATGGGACCGTGTGGAGGAATAATCACTCTGTGTCTGACCCCGGGAGAGTTTGATGGGAAGGTGTAGAGGAATAATCACTCTGTGTCTGACCCCGGGAGTGTGTGATGGGACGGTGTGGAGGGAGATTAACTCTGTGTCTGACCCCGGGGGAGTGTGATGGGCGGTGTAGAGGAATAATCTCTCTGTGTCTGACCCCGGGAGTGTTTGATGGGGACGTGTAGAGGTATAATCACTCTGAGTCTGACCCCGGGAGTGTGTGATCGGACGGCGTGGAGGGAGATTCACTCTGTGTCTGACCCCGGGTGAGTTTGATGGGAAGGTGTAAAGGAATAATCACTGTGTGTCTGACCCCGGGAGTGTGTGATGGGCGGTGTAGAGGAATAATCACTCTGTGTCTGACCCAGGGAGTGTGTGATGGGCCGGCGTTAAGGTAGATTCACTCTGTGTCTGACCCCGGGTGAGTTTGATGGGAAGGTGTAGAGGAATAATCACTCTGTGTCTGACCCCGGTAGTGTTTGATGGGACCGTGTGGAGGAATAATCACTCTGTGTCTGACCCCGGGTGAGTTTGATGGGAAGGTGTAGAGGAATAATCACTCTGTGTCTGACCCCGGGAGTGTTTGATGGGACCGTGTAGAGGAATAATCTCTCTGTGTCTGACCCCGGGAGTGTGTGATGGGACGGTGTGGAGGGAGATTAACTCTGTGTCTGACCCCGGGAGACTGTGATGGGCGGTGTAGAGGAATAATCTCTCTGTGACTGACCCAGGGAGTTTGTGACGGGACGGTGTGGAGGGAGATTCACTCTGTGTCTGACCCCGGGAGTGTTTGATGGGAACGTGTAGAGGTATAATCACTCTGAGTCTGACCCCGGGAGACTGTGATGGGCGGTGTAGAGGAATAATCTCTCTGTGTCTGACCCAGGGAGTTTGTGACGGGACGGTGTGGAGGGAGATTCACTCTGTGTCTGACCCCGGGAGTGTTTGATGTGAACGTGTAGAGGTATAATCACTCTGAGTCTGACCCCGGGAGTGTGTGATGGGCCGGCGTGGAGGGAGATTCACTCTGTGTCTGACCCCGGGAGTGTTTGATGGGACCGTGTACAGGAATAATCACTCTGTGTCTGACCTCCGGGAGAGTTTGATGGGACCGTGTAGAGGAATAATCACACTGTGTCTGACCCCGGGAGTGTGTGATGGGACGGTGTGGAGGGAGATTAACTCTGTGTCTGACCCCGGGGGAGTGTGATGGGCGGTGTAGAGGAATAATCTCTCTGTGTCTGACCCCGGGAGTGTTTGATGGGGACGTGTAGAGGTATAATCACTCTGAGTCTGACCCCGGGAGTGTGTGATCGGACGGCGTGGAGGGAGATTCACTCTGTGTCTGACCCCGGGTGAGTTTGATGGGAAGGTGTAAAGGAATAATCACTGTGTGTCTGACCCCGGGAGTGTGTGATGGGCGGTGTAGAGGAATAATCACTCTGTGTCTGACCCAGGGAGTGTGTGATGGGACGGTGTAGAGGAATAATCACTCTGTGTCTGACCATCAGAATGTGTGATGGGACGGTGTGAGGGAGATTCACTGTGTGTCTGACCCCGGGAGTGTGTGATGGGCGGTGTAGAGGAATAATCACTCTGTGTCTGACCCCGGGAGTGTGTGCTGGGACGATGTGGAGGGTGGTTCACTATGTGTCTGATCCCGGGAGTGTGTGATGGGCCGGCGTTAAGGGAGATTCACTCTGTGTCTGACCGCCGGGAGTGTTTGATGGGACCGTGTAGAGGAATAATCACTCTGTGTCTGACCCCGGGAGTGTTTGATGGGACCGTTTAGAGGAATAATCACTCTGTTTCTGACCATTGGAGTGTGTGATGGGACGTTGTGGAGGGAGATTCACTGTGTGTCTGACCCCGGGAGTGAGTGATGGGCCGTGTAGAGGGAGATTCACTCTGTGTCTGACCCAGGGCGTGTGTGATGGGACGGTGTGGAGGGAGATTTACTCTGTGTCTGAACCCGGGAGTGTTTGATGGGACCGAGTAGAGGAATAATCACTCTGTGTCTGACCCAGGGAGTGTGTGATGGGCCGGCGTTAAGGTAGATTCACTCTGTGTCTGACCCCGGGTGAGTTTGATGGGAAGGTGTAGAGGAATAATCACTCTGTGTCTGACCCCGGTAGTGTTTGATGGGACCGTGTGGAGGAATAATCACTCTGTGTCTGACCCCGGGTGAGTTTGATGGGAAGGTGTAGAGGAATAATCACTCTGTGTCTGACCCCGGGAGTGTTTGATGGGACCGTGTAGAGGAATAATCTCTCTGTGTCTGACCCCGGGAGTGTGTGATGGGACGGTGTGGAGGGAGATTAACTCTGTGTCTGACCCCGGGAGACTGTGATGGGCGGTGTAGAGGAATAATCTCTCTGTGACTGACCCAGGGAGTTTGTGACGGGACGGTGTGGAGGGAGATTCACTCTGTGTCTGACCCCGGGAGTGTTTGATGGGAACGTGTAGAGGTATAATCACTCTGAGTCTGACCCCGGGAGACTGTGATGGGCGGTGTAGAGGAATAATCTCTCTGTGTCTGACCCAGGGAGTTTGTGACGGGACGGTGTGGAGGGAGATTCACTCTGTGTCTGACCCCGGGAGTGTTTGATGTGAACGTGTAGAGGTATAATCACTCTGAGTCTGACCCCGGGAGTGTGTGATGGGCCGGCGTGGAGGGAGATTCACTCTGTGTCTGACCCCGGGAGTGTTTGATGGGACCGTGTACAGGAATAATCACTCTGTGTCTGACCTCCGGGAGAGTTTGATGGGACCGTGTAGAGGAATAATCACACTGTGTCTGACCCCGGGAGTGTGTGATGGGCCGGCGTGGAGGGAGATTCACTCTGTGTCTGACCCCGGGTGAGTTTGATGGGAAGGTGTAGAGGAATAATCAGTCTGTGTCTGACCCAGTCAGATTTTGATGGGACCGTGTGGAGGAATAATCACTCTGTGTCTGACCCCGGGAGTGTTTGATGGGACCGTGTAGAGGAATAATCACTCTGAGTCTGACCCCGGGTGAGTGAGTTGGGACGGTGTAGAGGAATAATCACTCTGTGTCTGACCCCGGGAGTGTTTGATGGGACCGTGTAGAGGAATAATCTCTCTGTGTCTGACCCAGGGAGTGTGTGATGGGACGGTGTGGAGGGAGATTAACTCTGTGTCTGACCCCGGGAGACTGTGATGGGCGGTGTAGAGGAATAATCTCTCTGTGTCTGACCCAGGGAGTTTGTGACGGGACGGTGTGGAGGGAGATTCACTCTGTGTCTGACCCCGGGAGTGTTTGATGGGAACGTGTAGAGGTATAATCACTCTGAGTCTGACCCCGGGAGTGTGTGTTGGGACGGTGTGGACGGAGATTAACTTTGTGTCTGACCCCGGGAGTGTTTGATGTGACCGTGTAGAGGAATAATCACACTGTGTCTGACCCCGGGAGTGTGTGATGGGACGGTGTGGACGGAGATTCACTTTGTGTCTGACCCCGGGAGTGTTTGATGTGACCGTGTAGAGGAATAATCACACTGTGTCTGACCCCGGGAGTGTGTGATGGGCCGGCGTGGAGGGAGATTCACTCTGTGTCTGACCCCGGGTGAGTTTGATGGGAAGGTGTAGAGGAATAATTAGTCTGTGTCTGACCCAGTCAGAGTTTGATGGGACCGTGTAGAGGAATAATCTCTCTGTGTCTGACCCCGGGAGTGTGTGTTCGGACGGTGTGGAGGGAGATTAACTCTGTGTCTGACCCCGGGAGAGTGTGATGGGCGGTGTAGAGGAATAATCACTCTGTGTCTGACCCAGGGAGTTTGTGACGGGACGGTGTGGAGGAATAATCACTCTGTGTCTGACCCCGGGAGTGTTTGATGGGACCGTGTAGAGGAATAATCACTCTGAGTCTGACCCCGGGTGTGTGTGTTGGGACGGTGTAGAGGAATAATCACTCTGTGTCTGACCCCGGGAGTGCTTGCTGGGACCGAGTAGAGGAATAATCACTCTGTGTCTGACCCAGGGAGTGTGTGATGGGCCGGCGTTAAGGTAGATTCACTCTGTGTCTGACCCCGGGAGTGTGTGATGGGACGGTGTGGAGGGAGATTCACACTGTGTCTGAACCCGGGAGTGTTTGATGGGACCGAGTAGAGGAATAATCACTCTGTGTCTGACCCAGGGAGTGTGTGATGGGCCGGCGTTAAGGTAGATTCACTCTGTGTCTGACCCCGGGTGAGTTTGATGGGAAGGTGTAGAGGAATAATCACTCTGTGTCTGACCCCAGTAGTGTTTGATGGGACCGTGTGGAGGAATAATCACTCTGTGTCTGACCCGGGTGAGTTTGATGGGAAGGTGTAGAGGAATAATCACTCTGTGTCTGACCCCGGGAGTGTTTGATGGGACCGTGTAGAGGAATAATCTCTCTGTGTCTGACCCCGGGAGACTGTGATGGGCGGTGTAGAGGAATAATCTCTCTGTGTCTGACCCAGGGAGATTGTGACGGGACGGTGTGGAGGGAGATTCACTCTGTGTCTGACCCCGGGAGTGTTTGATGGGAACGTGTAGAGGTATAATCACTCTGAGTCTGACCCCGGGAGTGTGTGTTGGGACGGTGTGGACGGAGATTCACTTTGTGTCTGACCCCGGGTGAGTTTGATGGGAAGGTGTAGAGGAATAATCAGTCTGTGTCTGACCCAGTCAGAGTTTCATGGGACCGTGTAGAGGAATAATCTCTCTGTGTCTGACCCCGGGAGTGTGTGTTCGGACGGTGTGGAGGGAGATTAACTCTGTGTCTGACCCCGGGAGAGTTTGATGGGCGGTGCAGAGGAATAATCACACTGTGTCTGACCCAGGGAGTTTGTGACGGGACGGTGTGGAGGGAGATTCACTCTGTGTCTGACACCGGGAGTGTTTGATGGGACCGTGTAGAGGAATAATCACTCTGAGTCTGACCCCGGGTGTGTGTGTTGGGACGGTGTAGAGGAATAATCACTCTGTGTCTGACCCCGGGAGTGTGTGATGGGAAGGTGTAGAGGAATAATCACTCTGTGTCTGAACCCGGGAGAGTTTGATGGGACCGTGTAGAGGAATAATCTCTCTGTGTCTGACCCCGGGAGTGTGTGATCGGACGGTGTGGAGGGAGATTCACTCTGTGTCTGACCCCGGGAGAGTGTGATGGGTGGTGTGGAGGAATAATCACTCTGTGTCTGACCCAGGGAATTAGGACGGGACGGTGTGGAGGGAGATTCACTCTGTGTCTGACCCCGGGAGAGTGTGATGTGACCGTGTAGAGGAATAATCACTCTGTGTCTGACCCCGGGAGTGTGTGATGGGACGGTGTGGAGGGAGATTAACTCTGTGTCTGTCCCCGGGAGAGTGTGATGGGCGGTGTAGAGGAATAATCACTCTGTGTCTGACCCAGGGCGTGTTTGATGGGAACGTGTTTAGGAGTAATCACTCTGAGTCTGACCCCGGGAGTGTGTGTTGGGACGGTGTGGACGGAGATTCACTTTGTGTCTGACCCCGGGAGTGTTTGATGGGACCGTGTAGAGGAATAATCACTCTGTGTCTGACCCCGGGTGTGTGTGATGGGACGGTGTGGAGGGAGATTCACTGTGTCTGACCCCGGGAGTGTTTGATGGGACCGTGTAGAGGAATAATCACTCTGTGTCTGACCCCGGGAGTGTGTGATGGGCCGGCGTGGAGGGAGATTCACTCTGTCTCTGACGCCGGGTGAGTTTGATGGGAAGGTGTAGAGGAATAATCACTCTGTGTCTGACCCCGGGAGAGTTTGATGGGACCGTGTAGAGGAATAATCACTCTGTGTCTGACCCCGGGAGTGTGTGATGGGCCGGCGTGGAGGGAGATTCACTCTGTGTCTGACCCCGTGTGAGTTTAATGGGAAGGTGTAGAGGAATAATCACTCTGTGTCTGAACCAGGGAGAGTTTGATGGGACCGTGTAGAGGAATAATCACTCTGTGTCTGACCCCGGGTGAGTTTGATGGGAAGGTGTAGAGGAATAATCACTCTCTGTCTGACCCCGGGAATGTTTGATGGGACCGTATAGAGGAATAATCTCTCTGTGTCTGACCCCGGGAGTGTGTGATGGGACGTGTGGAGGGAGATTAACTCTGTGTCTGTCCCCGGGAGAGTCTGATGGGAGGTGTAGAGGAATAATCACTCTGTGTCTGACCCAGGGAGTGTTTGATGGGAACGTGTAGAGGAATAATCACTCTGAGTCTGACCCCGGGAGTGTGTGATCGGACGGTGTGGAGGGAGATTAACTCTGTGTCTGACCCCGGGGGAGTGTGATGTGCGGTGTAGAGGAATAATCACTCTGTGTCTGACCCAGGGAATTTGGACGGGACGGTGTGGAGGGATATTCACTATGTGTCTGACCCCGGGAGTGTTTGATGGGACCGTGTAGAGGAATAATCACTCTGAGTCTGACCCCGGGAGTGTGTGTTGGGACGGTGTAGAGGAATAATCACTCTGTGTCTGACCCCGGGATTGTTTGATGGTACCGTGTAGCGGAATAATCACTCCGTGTCTGACCCCGGGAGTTTGTGATGGGACGGCGTGGAGGGAGATTCATTCTGTGTCTGACCCCGGGAGTGTTTGATGGGACCGTTTAGAGGAATAATCACTGTCTGTCTGACACACGGAGTGTTTGATGCTGCCGTGTAGAGGAATAATCACTCTGTTTCTGACCCCGGGAGTGTGTGATGGGCCGGCGAGTAGGGAGATTCACTCTGTGTCTGACCGCGGTTGAGTTTGATGGGAAGGTGTAGAGGAATAATCACTCTGTGTCTGAACCCGGGAGTGTTTGATGGGACCGTGTAGAGGAATAATCTCTCTGTGTCTGACCCCGGGAGTGTGTGATGGGACGGTGTGGAGGGACATTAACTCTGTGTCTGACCCCGGGAGAGTGTGATGGGCGGTGCAGAGGAATAATCACTCTGAGTCTGACCCCGGGAGTTTGTGTTGGGACGGTGTGGACGGTGATTAACTCCGTGTCTGACCCCGGGAGAGTGTGATGTGACCGTGTAGAGGATTAATCACTCTGTGTCTGAACCCGGGAGTGTGTGATGGGACGGTGTGGAGGGAGATTCACTGTGTCTCACCCCGGGAGTGTTTGATGGGACCGTGTAGAGGAATAATCACTCTGTGTCTGACCCCGGGAGTGTGTGATGGGCCGGAGTGGAGGGAGATTCACTCTGTGTCTGACCCCGGGTGAGTTTGATGGGACCGTGTAGAGGAATAATCATTCTGAGTCTGACCCCGGGAGTGTGTTTTGGGACGGTGTGGACTTAGATTCACTTTCTGTCTGACCCCGGGAGTGTTTGATTGGACCGTGTACAGGAATAATCACTCTGTGTCTAACCGCCGGGAGTGTTTGATGGGACCGTGTAGAGGAATAATCACACTGTGTCTGACCCCGGGAGTGTTTGATGGGCCGTGTAGAGGAATAATCACTCTGTGTCTGACCCCGGGAGTGTGTGATGGGCCGTGTAGAGGGAGATTCACTCTGTGTCTGACCCAGGGCGTGTGTGATGGGACAGTGTAGAGAAATAATCACTCTGTGTCTGACCCCGGGAGTGTGTGATGGGACGGTGTGGAGGAAGATTCACTCTGTGTCTGAACCCGGGAGTGGTTGATGGGACCGAGTAGAGGAATAATCACTCTGTGTCTGACCCAGGGAATTTGGACGGGACGGTGTGGAGGGAGATTCACTCTGTGTCTGACCCCGGGTGAGTTTGATGGGAAGGTGTAGAGGAATAATCACTCTGTGTCTGACCCCGGGAGAGATTGATGGGACCGTGTAGAGGAATAATCTCTCTGTGTCTGACCCCGGGAGTGTGTGATCGGACGGGGTGGAGGGAGATTAACTCTGTGTCTGACCCCGGGAGAGTGTGATGGGCGGTGTAGTGGAATAATCACTCAGTGTCTGACCCAGGGAATTTGGACGGGACGGTGTGGAGGGAGATTCACTCTGTGTCTGACCCCGGGAGTGTTTGATGGCACCGTGTAGAGGAATAATCACTCTGAGTCTGACCCCGGGAGTGTGTGTTGGGACGGTGTAGAGGAATAATCACTCTGTGTCTGACCCCGGGAGTATGTGATGGGATGGCGTGGAGGGAGATTCACTCTGTGTCTGACCCCGGGAGTGTTTGATGGGACCGTTTAGAGGAATAATCACTGTCTGTCTGACACACGGAGTGTTTGATGCTACCGTGTAGAGGAATAATCACTCTGTATCTGACCCCGGGAGTGTGTGATGGGCCGGCGTGGAGTGAGATTCACTCTGTGTCTGACCCCGGGAGTGTTTGATGGGACCGTGTACAGGAATAATCACTCTGTGTCTGACCGCCGGGAGTGTTTGATGGGACCGTGTAGAGGAATAATCACTCTGTGTCTGACCCCGGGAGTGTTTGATGGGACCGTTTAGAGGAATAATCACTCTGTGTCTGACCATTGGAGTGTGTGATGGGACGGTGTGGAGGGAGATTCACTGTGTGTCTGACCCCGGGAGTGAGTGATGGGCCGTGTAGAGGGAGATTCACTCTGTGTCTGACCCAGGGCGTGTGTGATGGGACAGTGTAGAGAAATAATCACTCTGTGTCTGACCCCGGGAGTGTGTGATGGGACGGTGTGGAGGGAGATTCACTCTGTGTCTGAACCCGGGTGTGTTTGATGGGACCGAGTAGAGGAATAATCACTGTGTCTGACCCAGGGAGTGTGTGATGGGCCGGCGTTAAGGTAGATTCACTCTGTGTCTGACCCCGGGAGTGTGTGATGGGACGGTGTGGAGGGAGATTCACACTGTGTCTGAACCCGGGAGTGTTTGATGGGACCGAGTAGAGGAATAATCACTCTGTGTCTGACCCAGGGAGTGTGTGATGGGCCGGCGTTAAGGTAGATTCACTCTGTGTCTGACCCCGGGTGAGTTTGATGGGAAGGTGTAGAGGAATAATCACTCTGTGTCTGACCCCAGTAGTGTTTGATGGGACCGTGTGGAGGAATAATCACTCTGTGTCTGACCCGGGTGAGTTTGATGGGAAGGTGTAGAGGAATAATCACTCTGTGTCTGACCCCGGGAGTGTTTGATGGGACCGTGTAGAGGAATAATCTCTCTGTGTCTGACCCCGGGAGACTGTGATGGGCGGTGTAGAGGAATAATCTCTCTGTGTCTGACCCAGGGAGTTTGTGACGGGACGGTGTGGAGGGAGATTCACTCTGTGTCTGACCCCGGGAGTGTTTGATGGGAACGTGTAGAGGTATAATCACTCTGAGTCTGACCCCGGGAGTGTGTGTTGGGACGGTGTGGACGGAGATTCACTTTGTGTCTGACCCCGGGAGTGTTTGATGTGACCGTGTAGAGGAATAATCACACTGTGTCTGACCCCGGGAGTGTGTGATGGGCCGGCGTGGAGGGAGATTCACTCTGTGTCTGACCCCGGGTGAGTTTGATGGGAAGGTGTAGAGGAATAATCAGTCTGTGTCTGACCCCGGGAGAGTTTGATGGGCGGTGCAGAGGAATAATCACACTGTGTCTGACCCCGGGTGTGTGTGTTGGGACGGTGTAGAGGAATAATCACTCTGTGTCTGACCCCGGGAGTGTGTGATGGGAAGGTGTAGAGGAATAATCACTCTGTGTCTGAACCCGGGAGAGTTTGATGGGACCGTGTAGAGGAATAATCTCTCTGTGTCTGACCCCGGGAGTGTGTGATCGGACGGTGTGGAGGGAGATTCACTCTGTGTCTGACCCCGGGAGAGTGTGATGGGTGGTGTAGAGGAATAATCACTCTGTGTCTGACCCAGGGAATTAGGACGGGACGGTGTGGAGGGAGATTCACTCTGTGTCTGACCCCGGGAGAGTGTGATGTGACCGTGTAGAGGAATAATCACTCTGTGTCTGACCCCGGGAGTGTGTGATGGGACGGTGTGGAGGGAGATTCACTGTGTCTGACCCCGGGAATGTTTGATGGGACCGTGTAGAGGAATAATCTCTCTGTTTCCGACCCCGGGAGTGTGTGATGGGACGGTGTGGAGGGAGATTAACTCTGTGTCTGTCCCCGGGAGAGTGTGATGGGCGGTGTAGAGGAATAATCACTCTGTGTCTGACCCAGGGCGTGTTTGATGGGAACGTGTTTAGGAGTAATCACTCTGAGTCTGACCCCGGGAGTGTGTGTTGGGACGGTGTGGACGGAGATTCACTTTGTGTCTGACCCCGGGAGTGTTTGATGGGACCGTGTAGAGGAATAATCACTCTGTGTCTGACCCCGGGTGTGTGTGATGGGACGGTGTGGAGGGAGATTCACTGTGTCTGACCCCGGGAGTGTTTGATGGGACCGTGTAGAGGAATAATAACTCTGTGTCTGACCCCGGGAGTGTGTGATGGGCCGGCGTGGAGGGAGATTCACTCTGTCTCTGACGCCGGGTGAGTTTGATGGGAAGGTGTAGAGGAATAATCACTCTGTGTCTGACCCCGGGAGAGTTTGATGGGACCGTGTAGAGGAATAATCACTCTGTGTCTGACCCCGGGAGTGTGTGATGGGCCGGCGTGGAGGGAGATTCACTCTGTGTCTGACCCCGTGTGAGTTTAATGGGAAGGTGTAGAGGAATAATCACTCTGTGTCTGAACCAGGGAGAGTTTGATGGGACCGTGTAGAGGAATAATCACTCTGTGTCTGACCCCGGGTGAGTTTGATGGGAAGGTGTAGAGGAATAATCACTCTCTGTCTGACCCCGGGAATGTTTGATGGGACCGTATAGAGGAATAATCTCTCTGTGTCTGACCCCGGGAGTGTGTGATGGGACGTGTGGAGGGAGATTAACTCTGTGTCTGTCCCCGGGAGAGTCTGATGGGAGGTGTAGAGGAATAATCACTCTGTGTCTGACCCAGGGAGTGTTTGATGGGAACGTGTAGAGGAATAATCACTCTGAGTCTGACCCCGGGAGTGTGTGATCGGACGGTGTGGAGGGAGATTAACTCTGTGTCTGACCCCGGGGGAGTGTGATGTGCGGTGTAGAGGAATAATCACTCTGTGTCTGACCCAGGGAATTTGGACGGGACGGTGTGGAGGGATATTCACTATGTGTCTGACCCCGGGAGTGTTTGATGGGACCGTGTAGAGGAATAATCACTCTGAGTCTGACCCCGGGAGTGTGTGTTGGGACGGTGTAGAGGAATAATCACTCTGTGTCTGACCCCGGGATTGTTTGATGGTACCGTGTAGCGGAATAATCACTCCGTGTCTGACCCCGGGAGTTTGTGATGGGACGGCGTGGAGGGAGATTCATTCTGTGTCTGACCCCGGGAGTGTTTGATGGGACCGTTTAGAGGAATAATCACTCTGTGTCTGAACCCGGGAGTGTGTGATGGGACGGTGTGGAGGGAGATTCACTGTGTGTCTGACCGCGGTTGAGTTTGATGGGAAGGTGTAGAGGAATAATCACTCTGTGTCTGAACCCGGGAGTGTTTGATGGGACCGTGTAGAGGAATAATCTCTCTGTGTCTGACCCCGGGAGTGTGTGATGGGACGGTGTGGAGGGACATTAACTCTGTGTCTGACCCCGGGAGAGTGTGATGGGCGGTGCAGAGGAATAATCACTCTGAGTCTGACCCCGGGAGTTTGTGTTGGGACGGTGTGGACGGTGATTAACTCCGTGTCTGACCCCGGGAGAGTGTGATGTGACCGTGTAGAGGATTAATCACTCTGTGTCTGAACCCGGGAGTGTGTGATGGGACGGTGTGGAGGGAGATTCACTGTGTCTCACCCCGGGAGTGTTTGATGGGACCGTGTAGAGGAATAATCACTCTGTGTCTGACCCCGGGAGTGTGTGATGGGCCGGAGTGGAGGGAGATTCACTCTGTGTCTGACCCCGGGTGAGTTTGATGGGACCGTGTAGAGGAATAATCATTCTGAGTCTGACCCCGGGAGTGTGTTTTGGGACGGTGTGGACTTAGATTCACTTTCTGTCTGACCCCGGGAGTGTTTGATTGGACCGTGTACAGGAATAATCACTCTGTGTCTAACCGCCGGGAGTGTTTGATGGGACCGTGTAGAGGAATAATCACACTGTGTCTGACCCCGGGAGTGTTTGATGGGCCGTGTAGAGGAATAATCACTCTGTGTCTGACCCCGGGAGTGTGTGATGGGCCGTGTAGAGGGAGATTCACTCTGTGTCTGACCCAGGGCGTGTGTGATGGGACAGTGTAGAGAAATAATCACTCTGTGTTTGACCCCGGGAGTGTGTGATGGGACGGTGTGGAGGAAGATTCACTCTGTGTCTGAACCCGGGAGTGGTTGATGGGACCGAGTAGAGGAATAATCACTCTGTGTCTGACCCAGGGAATTTGGACGGGACGGTGTGGAGGGAGATTCACTCTGTGTCTGACCCCGGGTGAGTTTGATGGGAAGGTGTAGAGGAATAATCACTCTGTGTCTGACCCCGGGAGAGATTGATGGGACCGTGTAGAGGAATAATCTCTCTGTGTCTGACCCCGGGAGTGTGTGATCGGACGGGGTGGAGGGAGATTAACTCTGTGTCTGACCCCGGGAGAGTGTGATGGGCGGTGTAGTGGAATAATCACTCAGTGTCTGACCCAGGGAATTTGGACGGGACGGTGTGGAGGGAGATTCACTCTGTGTCTGACCCGGGAGTGTTTGATGGCACCGTGTAGAGGAATAATCACTCTGAGTCTGACCCCGGGAGTGTGTGTTGGGACGGTGTAGAGGAATAATCACTCTGTGTCTGACCCCGGGAGTATGTGATGGGATGGCGTGGAGGGAGATTCACTCTGTGTCTGACCCCGGGAGTGTTTGATGGGACCGTTTAGAGGAATAATCACTGTCTGTCTGACACACGGAGTGTTTGATGCTACCGTGTAGAGGAATAATCACTCTGTATCTGACCCCGGGAGTGTGTGATGGGCCGGCGTGGAGTGAGATTCACTCTGTGTCTGACCCCGGGAGTGTTTGATGGGACCGTGTACAGGAATAATCACTCTGTGTCTGACCGCCGGGAGTGTTTGATGGGACCGTGTAGAGGAATAATCACTCTGTGTCTGACCCCGGGAGTGTTTGATGGGACCGTTTAGAGGAATAATCACTCTGTGTCTGACCATTGGAGTGTGTGATGGGACGGTGTGGAGGGAGATTCACTGTGTGTCTGACCCCGGGAGTGAGTGATGGGCCGTGTAGAGGGAGATTCACTCTGTGTCTGACCCAGGGCGTGTGTGATGGGACAGTGTAGAGAAATAATCACTCTGTGTCTGACCCCGGGAGTGTGTGATGGGACGGTGTGGAGGGAGATTCACTCTGTGTCTGAACCCGGGTGTGTTTGATGGGACCGAGTAGAGGAATAATCACTGTGTCTGACCCAGGGAGTGTGTGATGGGCCGGCGTTAAGGTAGATTCACTCTGTGTCTGACCCCGGGAGTGTGTGATGGGACGGTGTGGAGGGAGATTCACACTGTGTCTGAACCCGGGAGTGTTTGATGGGACCGAGTAGAGGAATAATCACTCTGTGTCTGACCCAGGGAGTGTGTGATGGGCCGGCGTTAAGGTAGATTCACTCTGTGTCTGACCCCGGGTGAGTTTGATGGGAAGGTGTAGAGGAATAATCACTCTGTGTCTGACCCCAGTAGTGTTTGATGGGACCGTGTGGAGGAATAATCACTCTGTGTCTGACCCGGGTGAGTTTGATGGGAAGGTGTAGAGGAATAATCACTCTGTGTCTGACCCCGGGAGTGTTTGATGGGACCGTGTAGAGGAATAATCTCTCTGTGTCTGACCCCGGGAGACTGTGATGGGCGGTGTAGAGGAATAATCTCTCTGTGTCTGACCCAGGGAGTTTGTGACGGGACGGTGTGGAGGGAGATTCACTCTGTGTCTGACCCCGGGAGTGTTTGATGGGAACGTGTAGAGGTATAATCACTCTGAGTCTGACCCCGGGAGTGTGTGTTGGGACGGTGTGGACGGAGATTCACTTTGTGTCTGACCCCGGGAGTGTTTGATGTGACCGTGTAGAGGAATAATCACACTGTGTCTGACCCCGGGAGTGTGTGATGGGCCGGCGTGGAGGGAGATTCACTCTGTGTCTGACCCCGGGTGAGTTTGATGGGAAGGTGTAGAGGAATAATCAGTCTGTGTCTGACCCCGGGAGAGTTTGATGGGCGGTGCAGAGGAATAATCACACTGTGTCTGACCCAGGGAGTTTGTGACGGGACGGTGTGGAGGGAGATTCACTCTGTGTCTGACCCCGGGAGTGTTTGATGGGACCGTGTAGAGGAATAATCACTCTGAGTCTGACCCCGGGTGTGTGTGTTGGGACGGTGTAGAGGAATAATCACTCTGTGTCTGACCCCGGGAGTGTGTGATGGGAAGGTGTAGAGGAATAATCACTCTGTGTCTGAACCCGGGAGAGTTTGATGGGACCGTGTAGAGGAATAATCTCTCTGTGTCTGACCCCGGGAGTGTGTGATCGGACGGTGTGGAGGGAGATTCACTCTGTGTCTAACCCCGGGAGAGTGTGATGGGTGGTGTAGAGGAATAATCACTCTGTGTCTGACCCAGGGAATTAGGACGGGACGGTGTGGAGGGAGATTCACTCTGTGTCTGACCCCGGGAGAGTGTGATGTGACCGTGTAGAGGAATAATCACTCTGTGTCTGACCCCGGGAGTGTGTGATGGGACGGTGTGGAGGGAGATTCACTGTGTCTGACCCCGGGAATGTTTGATGGGACCGTGTAGAGGAATAATCTCTCTGTTTCCGACCCCGGGAGTGTGTGATGGGACGGTGTGGAGGGAGATTAACTCTGTGTCTGTCCCCGGGAGAGTGTGATGGGCGGTGTAGAGGAATAATCACTCTGTGTCTGACCCAGGGCGTGTTTGATGGGAACGTGTAGAGGAGTAATCACTCTGAGTCTGACCCCGGGAGTGTGTTTTGGGACGGTGTGGACGGAGATTCACTTTGTGTCTGACCCCGGGAGTGTTTGATGGGACCGTGTAGGGGAATAATCACTCTGTGTCTGACCCCGGGTGTGTGTGATGGGACGGTGTGGAGGGAGATTCACTGTGTCTGACCCCGGGAGTGTTTGATGGGACCGTGTAGAGGAATAATCACTCTGTGTCTGACCCCGGGAGTGTGTGATGGGCCGGCGTGGAGGGAGATTCACTCTGTCTCTGACGCCGGGTGAGTTTGATGGGAAGGTGTAGAGGAATAATCACTCTGTGTCTGACCCCGGGAGAGTTTGATGGGGCCGTGTAGAGGAATAATCACTCTGTGTCTGACCCCGGGAGTGTGTGATGGGCCGGCGTGGAGGGAGATTCACTCTGTGTCTGACCCCGTGTGAGTTTAATGGGAAGGTGTAGAGGAATAATCACTCTGTGTCTGAACCAGGGAGAGTTTGATGGGACCGTGTAGAGGAATAATCACTCTGTGTCTGACCCCGGGTGAGTTTGATGGGAAGGTGTAGAGGAATAATCACTCTCTGTCTGACCCCGGGAATGTTTGATGGGACCGTATAGAGGAATAATCTCTCTGTGTCTGACCCCGGGAGTGTGTGATGGGACGTGTGGAGGGAGATTAACTCTGTGTCTGTCCCCGGGAGAGTGTGATGGGAGGTGTAGAGGAATAATCACTCTGTGTCTGACCCAGGGAGTGTTTGATGGGAACGTGTAGAGGAATAATCACTCTGAGTCTGACACCGGGAGTGTGTGATCGGACGGTGTGGAGGGAGATTAACTCTGTGTCTGACCCCGGGGGAGTGTGATGTGCGGTGTAGAGGAATAATCACTCTGTGTCTGACCCAGGGAATTTGGACGGGACGGTGTGGAGGGAGATTCACTATGTGTCTGACCCCGGGTGTGTTTGATGGGACCGTGTAGAGGAATAATCACTCTGAGTCTGACCCCGGGAGTGTGTGTTGGGACGGTGTAGAGGAATAATCACTCTGTGTCTGACCCCTGGATTGTTTGATGGTACCGTGTAGCGGAATAATCACTCCGTGTCTGACCCCGGGAGTTTGTGATGGGACGGCGTGTAGGGAGATTCACTCTGTCTCTGACCGCGGGTGAGTTTGATGGGAAGGTGTAGAGGAATAATCACTCTGTGTCTGAACCCGGGAGTGTTTGATGGGACCGTGTAGAGGAATAATCTCTCTGTGTCTGACCCCGGGAGTGTGTGATGGGACGGTGTGGAGGGACATTAACTCTGTGTCTGACCCCGGGAGAGTGTGATGGGCGGTGCAGAGGAATAATCACTCTGAGTCTGACCCCGGTAGTTTGTGTTGGGACGGTGTGGACGGTGATTAAATCTGTGTCTGACCCCGGGAGAGTGTGATGTAACCGTGTAGAGGATTAATCACTCTCTGTCTGAACCCGGGAGTGTGTGATGGGACGGTGTGGAGGGAGATTCACTGTGTCTCAGCCCGGGAGTGTTTGATGGGACCGTGTAGAGGAATAATCACTCTGTGTCTGACCCCGGGAGTGTGTGATGGGCCGGAGTGGAGGGAGATTCACTCTGTGTCTGACCCCGGGTGAGTTTGATGGGACCGTGTAGAGGAATAATCATTCTGAGTCTGACCCCGGGAGTGTGTTTTGGGACGGTGTGGACTTAGATTCACTTTCTGTCTGACCCCGGGAGTGTTTGATTGGACCGTGTACAGGAATAATCACTCTGTGTCTGACCGCCGGGAGTGTTTGATGGGACCGTGTAGAGGAATAATCACACTGTGTCTGACCCCGGGAGTGTTTGATGGGCCGTGTAGAGGAATAATCACTCTGTCTCTGACCCCGGGAGTGTGTGATGGGCCGTGTAGAGGGAGATTCACTCTGTGTCTGACCCAGGGCGTGTGCGATGGGACAGTGTAGAGAAATAATCACTCTGTGTCTGACACCGGGAGTGTGTGATGGGACGGTGTGGAGGAAGATTCACTCTGTGTCTGAACCCGGGAGTGGTTGATGGGACCGAGTAGAGGAATAATCACTCTGTGTCTGACCCAGGGAATTTGGACGGGACGGTGTGGAGGGAGATTCACTCTGTGTCTGACCCCGGGTGAGTTTGATGGGAAGGTGTAGAGGAATAATCACTCTGTGTCTGACCCCGGGAGAGATTGATGGGACCGTGTAGAGGAATAATCTCTCTGTGTCTGACCCCGGGAGTGTGTGATCGGACGGGGTGGAGGGAGATTAACTCTGTGTCTGACCCCGGGAGAGTGTGATGGGCGGTGTAGTGGAATAATCACTCAGTGTCTGACCCAGGGAATTTGGACGGGACGGTGTGGAGGGAGATTCACTCTGTGTCTGACCCCGGGAGTGTTTGATGGCACCGTGTAGAGGAATAATCACTCTGAGACTGACCCCGGGAGTGTGTGTTGGGACGGTGTAGAGGAATATTCACTCTGTGTCTGACCCCGGGAGTATGTGATGGGATGGCGTGGAGGGAGATTCACTCTGTGTCTGACCCCGGGAGTGTTTGATGGGACCGTTTAGAGGAATAATCACTGTCTGTCTGACACACGGAGTGTTTGATGCTACCGTGTAGAGGAATAATCACTCTGTATCTGACCCCGGGAGTGTGTGATGGGCCGGCGTGGAGTGAGATTCACTCTGTGTCTGACCCCGGGAGTGTTTGATGGGACCGTGTACAGGAATAATCACTCTGTGTCTGACCGCCGGGAGTGTTTGATGGGACCGTGTAGAGGAATAATCACTCTGTGTCTGACCCCGGGAGTGTTTGATGGGACCGTTTAGAGGAATAATCACTCTGTGTCTGACCATTGGAGTGTGTGATGGGACGGTGTGGAGGGAGATTCACTGTGTGTCTGACCCCGGGAGTGAGTGATGGGCCGTGTAGAGGGAGATTCACTCTGTGTCTGACCCAGGGCGTGTGTGATGGGACAGTGTAGAGAAATAATCACTCTGTGTCTGACCCCGGGAGTGTGTGATGGGACGGTGTGGAGGGAGATTCACTCTGTGTCTGAACCCGGGTGTGTTTGATGGGACCGAGTAGAGGAATAATCACTCTGTGTCTGACCCAGGGAGTGTGTGATGAGCCGGCGTTAAGGTAGTTTCACTCTGTGTCTGACCCCGGGTGAGTTTGATGGGAAGGTGTAGAGGAATAATCACTCTGTGTCTGACCCCGGGAGTGTTTGATGGGACCGTGTAGAGGAATAATCTCTCTGTGTCTGACCCCGGGAGTGTGTGATGGGACGGTGTGGAGGGAGATTAACTCTGTGTCTGACCCCGGGAGACTGTGATGGGCGGTGTAGAGGAATAATCTGTCTGTGTCTGACCCAGGGAGTTTGTGACGGGACGGTGTGGAGGGAGATTCACTCTGTGTCTGACCCCGGGAGTGTTTGATGGGAACGTGTAGAGGTATAATCACTCTGAGTCTGACCCCGGGAGTGTGTGTTGGGTCGGTGTGGACGGAGATTCACTTTGTGTCTGACCCCGGGAGTGTTTGATGTGACCGTGTAGAGGAATAATCACACTGTGTCTGACCCCGGGAGTGTGTGATGGGCCGGCGTGGAGGGAGATTCACTCTGTGTCTGACCCCGGGTGAGTTTGATGGGAAGGTGTAGAGGAATAATCACTCTGTGTCTGACCCCGGTAGTGTTTGATGGGACCGTGTGGAGGAATAATCACTCTGTGTCTGACCCCGGGTGAGTTTGATGGAAGGTGTAGAGGAATAATCACTCTGTGTCTGACCCCGGGAGTGTTTGATGGGACCGTGTAGAGGAATAATCTCTCTGTGTCTGACCCCGGGAGTGTGTGATGGGACGGTGTGGAGGGAGATTAACTCTGTGTCTGACCCCGGGAGACTGTGATGGGCGGTGTAGAGGAATAATCTGTCTGTGTCTGACCCAGGGAGTTTGTGACGGGACGGTGTGGAGGGAGATTCACTCTGTGTCTGACCCCGGGAGTGTTTGATGGGAACGTGTAGAGGTATAATCACTCTGAGTCTGACCCCGGGAGTGTGTGTTGGGTCGGTGTGGACGGAGATTCACTTTGTGTCTGACCCCGGGAGTGTTTGATGTGACCGTGTAGAGGAATAATCACACTGTGTCTGACCCCGGGAGTGTGTGATGGGCCGGCGTGGAGGGAGATTCACTCTGTGTCTGACCCCGGGTGAGTTTGATGGGAAGGTGTAGAGGAATAATCAGTCTGTGTCTGACCCTGTCAGAGTTTGATGGGACCGTGTAGAGGAATAATCTCTCTGTGTCTGACCCCGGGAGTGTGTGTTCGGACGGTGTGGAGGGAGATTAACTCTGTGTCTGACCCCGGGAGAGTGTGATGGGCGGTGTAGAGGAATAATCACTCTGTGTCTGACCCAGGGAGTTTGTGACGGGACGGTGTGAGGAATAATCACTCTGTGTCTGACCCCGGGAGTGTTTGATGGGACCGTGTAGAGGAATAATCACTCTGAGTCTGACCCCGGGTGTGTGTGTTGGGACGGTGTAGAGGAATAATCACTCTGTGTCTGACCCCGGGAGAGTTTGATGGGACCGTGTAGAGGAATAATCACTCCGAGTCTGACCCCGGGTGTGTGTGTTGGGACGGTGTAGAGGAATGATCACTCTGTGTCTGACCCAGGGCGTGTGTGATGGGACAGTGTAGAGAAATAATCACTCTGTGTCTGACCCCGGGAGTGTGTGATGGGACGGTGTGGAGGGAGATTCACTCTGTGTCTGAACCCGGGAGTGTTTGATGGGACCGAGTAGAGGAATAATCACTCTTTGTCTGACCCAGGGAGTGTGTGATGGGCCGGCGTTAAGGTAGATTCACTCTGTGTCTGACCCCGGGTGAGTTTGATGGGAAGGTGTAGAGGAATAATCACTCTGTGTCTGACCCCGGTAGTGTTTGATGGGACCGTGTGGAGGAATAATCACTCTGTGTCTGACCCCGGGTGAGTTTGATGGGAAGGTGTAGAGGAATAATCACTCTGTGTCTGACCCCGGGAGTGTTTGATGGGACCGTGTAGAGGAATAATCTCTCTGTGTCTGACCCCGGGAGTGTGTGATGGGACGGTGTGGAGGGAGATTAACTCTGTGTCTGACCCCGGGAGACTGTGATGGGCGGTGTAGAGGAATAATCTCTCTGTGTCTGACCCAGGGAGTTTGTGACGGGACGGTGTGGAGGGAGATTCAGTCTGTGTCTGACCCCGGGAGTGTTTGATGGGAACGAGTAGAGGTATAATCACTCTGAGTCTGACCCCGGGAGTGTGTGTTGGGACGGTGTGGACGGAGATTCACTTTGTGTCTGACCCCGGGAGTGTTTGATGTGACCGTGTAGAGGAATAATCACACTGTGTCTGACCCAGGGAGTTTGTGACGGGACGGTGTGGAGGAATAATTACTCTGTGTCTGACCCCTGGAGTGTTTGATGGGACCGTGTAGAGGAATAATCACTCTGAGTCTGACCCCGGGTGTGTGTGTTGGGACGGTGTAGAGGAATAATCACTCTGTGTCTGACCATTAGAATGTTTGATGGGACGGTGTGGAGGGAGATTCACTGTGTGTCCAAACCCGGGAGTATGTGATGGGCGGTGTAGAGGAATAATCACTCTGTGTCTGATCCCGGGAGTGTGTGATGGGCGGGCGTTAAGGGAGATTCACTCTGTGTCTGACCCCGGGTGAGTTTGATGGGAAGGTGTAGAGGAATAATCGCTCTGTGTCTGAACACGGGAGAGTTTGATGGGACCGTGTAGAGGAATACTCTGTGTCTGACCCCGGGTGAGTTTGATGGGACCGTGTAGAGGAATAATCACTCTGTGTCTGACCCAGTCAGAGTTTGATGGGAAGGTGTAGAGGAAAAATCACTCTGTGTCTGACTCCGGGAATGTTTGATGGGACCATGTAGAGGAATAATCTCTCTGTGTCTGACCCCGGGAGTGTGTGATGGGACGGTGTGGAGGGAGATTAACTCTGTGTCTGTCCCCGGGAGAGTGTGATGGGAGGTGTAGAGGAATAATCACTCTGTGTCTGACACAGGGAGTGTTTGATGGGAACGTGTAGAGGAATAATCACTCTGAGTCTGACCCCGGGAGTGTGTGTTGGGACGGTGTGGACGGAGATTCACTTTGTGTCTGACCCCGGGAGTGTTTGATGGACCGTGTAGAGGAATAATCACTCTGTGTCTGACCCCGGGAGTGTGTGATGGGACGGTGTGGAGGGAGATTCACTGTGTCTGACCCCGGGAGTGTTTGATGGGAAGGTGTAGAGGAATAATCACTCTGTATCTGACCCCGGGAGAGTTTGATGGGACCGTGTAGAGGAATAATCTCTCTGTGTCTGACCCCGGGAGTGTGTGATCGGACGGTGTGGAGGGAGATTCACTCTGTGTCTGACCCCGGGTGTGTGTGTTGGGACGGTGTAGAGGAATAATCACTCTGTGTCTGACCATTAGAATGTTTGATGGGACGGTGTGGAGGGAGATTCACTGTGTGTCTAAACCCGGGAGTATGTGATGGGCGGTGTAGAGGAATAATCACTCTGTGTCTGTTCCCGGGAGTGTGTGATGGGCGGGCGTTAAGGGAGATTCACTCTGTGTCTGACCCCGGGTGAGTTTGATGGGAAGGTGTAGAAGAATAATCGCTCTGTGTCTGAACACGGGAGAGTTTGATGGGACCGTGTAGAGGAATAATCACTCTGTGTCTGACCCCGGGTGAGTTTGATGGGACCGTGTAGAGGAATAATCACTCTGTGTCTGACCCCGGGTGATTTTGATGGGAAGGTGTAGAGGAATAATCACTCTGTGTCTGACTCCGGGAATGTTTGATGGGACCATGTAGAGGAATAATCTCTCTGTGTCTGACCCCGGGAGTGTGTGATGGGACGGTGTGGAGGGAGATTAACTCTGTGTCTGTCCCCGGGAGAGTGTGATGGGAGGTGTAGAGGAATAATCACTCTGTGTCTGACCCAGGGAGTGTTTGATGGGAACGTGTAGAGGAATAATCTCTCTGTGTCTGACCCCGGGAGTGTGTGTTGGGACGGTGTGGACGGAGATTCACTTTGTGTCTGACCCCGGGAGTGTTTGATGGACCGTGTAGAGGAATAATCACTCTGTGTCTGACCCCGGGAGTGTGTGATGGGACGGTGTGGAGGGAGATTCACTGTGTCTGACCCCGGGAGTGTTTGATGGGAAGGTGTAGAGGAATAATCACTCTGTATCTGACCCCGGGAGAGTTTGATGGGACCGTGTAGAGGAATAATCACTCTGTGTCTGACCCCGGGAGTGTTTGATGGGACCGTTTAGAGGAATAATCACTCTGTGTCTGACCATTGGAGTGTGTGATGGGACGGTGTGGAGGGAGATTCACTGTGTGTCTGACCCCGGGAGTGAGTGATGGGCCGTGTAGAGGGAGATTCACTCTGTGTCTGACCCAGGGCGTGTGTGATGGGACAGTGTAGAGAAATAATCACTCTGTGTCTGACCCCGGGAGTGTGTGATGGGACGGTGTGGAGGGAGATTCACTCTGTGTCTGAACCCGGGTGTGTTTGATGGGACCGAGTAGAGGAATAATCACTCTGTGTCTGACCCAGGGAGTGTGTGATGAGCCGGCGTTAAGGTAGATTCACTCTGTGTCTGACCCCGGGTGAGTTTGATGGGAAGGTGTAGAGGAATAATCACTCTGTGTCTGACCCCGGGAGTGTTTGATGGGACCGTGTAGAGGAATAATCTCTCTGTGTCTGACCCCGGGAGTGTGTGATGGGACGGTGTGGAGGGAGATTAACTCTGTGTCTGACCCCGGGAGACTGTGATGGGCGGTGTAGAGGAATAATCTGTCTGTGTCTGACCCAGGGAGTTTGTGACGGGACGGTGTGGAGGGAGATTCACTCTGTGTCTGACCCCGGGAGTGTTTGATGGGAACGTGTAGAGGTATAATCACTCTGAGTCTGACCCCGGGAGTGTGTGTTGGGTCGGTGTGGACGGAGATTCACTTTGTGTCTGACCCCGGGAGTGTTTGATGTGACCGTGTAGAGGAATAATCACACTGTGTCTGACCCCGGGAGTGTGTGATGGGCCGGCGTGGAGGGAGATTCACTCTGTGTCTGACCCCGGGTGAGTTTGATGGGAAGGTGTAGAGGAATAATCACTCTGTGTCTGACCCCGGTAGTGTTTGATGGGACCGTGTGGAGGAATAATCACTCTGTGTCTGACCCCGGGTGAGTTTGATGGAAGGTGTAGAGGAATAATCACTCTGTGTCTGACCCCGGGAGTGTTTGATGGGACCGTGTAGAGGAATAATCTCTCTGTGTCTGACCCCGGGAGTGTGTGATGGGACGGTGTGGAGGGAGATTAACTCTGTGTCTGACCCCGGGAGACTGTGATGGGCGGTGTAGAGGAATAATCTGTCTGTGTCTGACCCAGGGAGTTTGTGACGGGACGGTGTGGAGGGAGATTCACTCTGTGTCTGACCCCGGGAGTGTTTGATGGGAACGTGTAGAGGTATAATCACTCTGAGTCTGACCCCGGGAGTGTGTGTTGGGTCGGTGTGGACGGAGATTCACTTTGTGTCTGACCCCGGGAGTGTTTGATGTGACCGTGTAGAGGAATAATCACACTGTGTCTGACCCCGGGAGTGTGTGATGGGCCGGCGTGGAGGGAGATTCACTCTGTGTCTGACCCCGGGTGAGTTTGATGGGAAGGTGTAGAGGAATAATCAGTCTGTGTCTGACCCTGTCAGAGTTTGATGGGACCGTGTAGAGGAATAATCTCTCTGTGTCTGACCCCGGGAGTGTGTGTTCGGACGGTGTGGAGGGAGATTAACTCTGTGTCTGACCCCGGGAGAGTGTGATGGGCGGTGTAGAGGAATAATCACTCTGTGTCTGACCCAGGGAGTTTGTGACGGGACGGTGTGAGGAATAATCACTCTGTGTCTGACCCCGGGAGTGTTTGATGGGACCGTGTAGAGGAATAATCACTCTGAGTCTGACCCCGGGTGTGTGTGTTGGGACGGTGTAGAGGAATAATCACTCTGTGTCTGACCCCGGGAGAGTTTGATGGGACCGTGTAGAGGAATAATCACTCCGAGTCTGACCCGGGGTGTGTGTGTTGGGACGGTGTAGAGGAATGATCACTCTGTGTCTGACCCAGGGCGTGTGTGATGGGACAGTGTAGAGAAATAATCACTCTGTGTCTGACCCCGGGAGTGTGTGATGGGACGGTGTGGAGGGAGATTCACTCTGTGTCTGAACCCGGGAGTGTTTGATGGGACCGAGTAGAGGAATAATCACTCTTTGTCTGACCCAGGGAGTGTGTGATGGGCCGGCGTTAAGGTAGATTCACTCTGTGTCTGACCCCGGGTGAGTTTGATGGGAAGGTGTAGAGGAATAATCACTCTGTGTCTGACCCCGGTAGTGTTTGATGGGACCGTGTGGAGGAATAATCACTCTGTGTCTGACCCCGGGTGAGTTTGATGGGAAGGTGTAGAGGAATAATCACTCTGTGTCTGACCCCGGGAGTGTTTGATGGGACCGTGTAGAGGAATAATCTCTCTGTGTCTGACCCCGGGAGTGTGTGATGGGACGGTGTGGAGGGAGATTAACTCTGTGTCTGACCCCGGGAGACTGTGATGGGCGGTGTAGAGGAATAATCTCTCTGTGTCTGACCCAGGGAGTTTGTGACGGGACGGTGTGGAGGGAGATTCAGTCTGTGTCTGACCCCGGGAGTGTTTGATGGGAACGAGTAGAGGTATAATCACTCTGAGTCTGACCCCGGGAGTGTGTGTTGGGACGGTGTGGACGGAGATTCACTTTGTGTCTGACCCCGGGAGTGTTTGATGTGACCGTGTAGAGGAATAATCACACTGTGTCTGACCCAGGGAGTTTGTGACGGGACGGTGTGGAGGAATAATTACTCTGTGTCTGACCCCTGGAGTGTTTGATGGGACCGTGTAGAGGAATAATCACTCTGAGTCTGACCCCGGGTGTGTGTGTTGGGACGGTGTAGAGGAATAATCACTCTGTGTCTGACCATTAGAATGTTTGATGGGACGGTGTGGAGGGAGATTCACTGTGTGTCCAAACCCGGGAGTATGTGATGGGCGGTGTAGAGGAATAATCACTCTGTGTCTGATCCCGGGAGTGTGTGATGGGCGGGCGTTAAGGGAGATTCACTCTGTGTCTGACCCCGGGTGAGTTTGATGGGAAGGTGTAGAGGAATAATCGCTCTGTGTCTGAACACGGGAGAGTTTGATGGGACCGTGTAGAGGAATAATCACTCTGTGTCTGACCCCGGGTGAGTTTGATGGGACCGTGTAGAGGAATAATCACTCTGTGTCTGACCCCGGGTGATTTTGATGGGAAGGTGTAGAGGAAAAATCACTCTGTGTCTGACTCCGGGAATGTTTGATGGGACCATGTAGAGGAATAATCTCTCTGTGTCTGACCCCGGGAGTGTGTGATGGGACGGTGTGGAGGGAGATTAACTCTGTGTCTGTCCCCGGGAGAGTGTGATGGGAGGTGTAGAGGAATAATCACTCTGTGTCTGACACAGGGAGTGTTTGATGGGAACGTGTAGAGGAATAATCACTCTGAGTCTGACCCCGGGAGTGTGTGTTGGGACGGTGTGGACGGAGATTCACTTTGTGTCTGACCCCGGGAGTGTTTGATGGACCGTGTAGAGGAATAATCACTCTGTGTCTGACCCCGGGAGTGTGTGATGGGACGGTGTGGAGGGAGATTCACTGTGTCTGACCCCGGGAGTGTTTGATGGGAAGGTGTAGAGGAATAATCACTCTGTATCTGACCCCGGGAGAGTTTGATGGGACCGTGTAGAGGAATAATCTCTCTGTGTCTGACCCCGGGAGTGTGTGATCGGACGGTGTGGAGGGAGATTCACTCTGTGTCTGACCCCGGGTGTGTGTGTTGGGACGGTGTAGAGGAATAATCACTCTGTGTCTGACCATTAGAATGTTTGATGGGACGGTGTGGAGGGAGATTCACTGTGTGTCTAAACCCGGGAGTATGTGATGGGCGGTGTAGAGGAATAATCACTCTGTGTCTGATCCCGGGAGTGTGTGATGGGCGGGCGTTAAGGGAGATTCACTCTGTGTCTGACCCCGGGTGAGTTTGATGGGAAGGTGTAGAAGAATAATCGCTCTGTGTCTGAACACGGGAGAGTTTGATGGGACCGTGTAGAGGAATAATCACTCTGTGTCTGACCCCGGGTGAGTTTGATGGGACCGTGTAGAGGAATAATCACTCTGTGTCTGACCCCGGGTGATTTTGATGGGAAGGTGTAGAGGAATAATCACTCTGTGTCTGACTCCGGGAATGTTTGATGGGACCATGTAGAGGAATAATCTCTCTGTGTCTGACCCCGGGAGTGTGTGATGGGACGGTGTGGAGGGAGATTAACTCTGTGTCTGTCCCCGGGAGAGTGTGATGGGAGGTGTAGAGGAATAATCACTCTGTGTCTGACCCAGGGAGTGTTTGATGGGAACGTGTAGAGGAATAATCTCTCTGTGTCTGACCCCGGGAGTGTGTGTTGGGACGGTGTGGACGGAGATTCACTTTGTGTCTGACCCCGGGAGTGTTTGATGGACCGTGTAGAGGAATAATCACTCTGTGTCTGACCCCGGGAGTGTGTGATGGGACGGTGTGGAGGGAGATTCACTGTGTCTGACCCCGGGAGTGTTTGATGGGAAGGTGTAGAGGAATAATCACTCTGTATCTGACCCCGGGAGAGTTTGATGGGACCGTGTAGAGGAATAATCTCTCTGTGTCTGACCCCGGGAGTGTGTGATCGGACGGTGTGGAGGGAGATTCACTCTGTGTCTGACCCCGGGAGAGTGTGATGGGTGGTGTAGAGGAGTAATCACTCTGTGTCTGACCCCGGGAGAGATTGATGGGACCGTGTAGAGGAATAATCTCTCTGTGTCTGACCCCGGGAGTGTGTGATCGGACGGGGTGGAGGGAGATTAACTCTGTGTCTGACCCCGGGTGAGTTTGATGGGAACGTGTGGAGGTATAATCACTCTGAGTCTGACCCCGGGAGTGTGTGATGGGCCGGCGTGGAGGGAGATTCACTCTGTGTCTGACCCCGGGAGTGTTTGATGGGACCGTGTACAGGAATAATCACTCTGTGTCTGACCGCCGGGAGTGTTTGATGGGACCGTGTAGAGGAATAATCACTCTGTGTCTGACCCCGGGAGTGTTTGATGGGACCGTTTAGAGGAATAATCACTCTGTGTCTGACCATTGGAGTGAGTGATGGGCCGTGTAGAGGGAGATTCACTCTGTGTCTGACCCAGGGCGTGTGTGATGGGACAGTGTAGAGAAATAATCACTCTGTGTCTGACCCCGGGAGTGTGTGATGGGACGGTGTGGAGGGAGATTCACACTGTGTCTGAACCCGGGAGTGTTTGATGGGACCGAGTAGAGGAATAATCACTCTGTGTCTGACCCAGGGAGTGTGTGATGGGCCGGCGTTAAGGGAGATTCACTCTGTGTCTGACCCCGGGAGTGTTTGATGGGACCGTGTACAGGAATAATCACTCTGTGTCTGACCGCCGGGAGTGTTTGATGGAACCGTGTAGAGGAATAATCACACTGTGTCTGACCCCGGGAGTGTGTGATGGGACGGTGTGGAGGGAGATTCACACTGTGTCTGAACCCGGGAGTGTTTGATGGGACCGAGTAGAGGAATAATCACTCTGTGTCTGACCCAGGGAGTGTGTGATGGGCCGGCGTTAAGGTAGATTCACTCTGTGTCTGACCCCGGGTGAGTTTGATGGGAAGGTGTAGAGGAATAATCACTCTGTGTCTGACCCCGGTAGTGTTTGATGGGACCGTGTGGAGGAATAATCACTCTGTGTCTGACCCCGGGAGTGTTTGATGGGACCGTGTAGAGGAATAATCTCTCTGTGTCTGACCACAGGAGTGTGTGATGGGACGGAGTGGAGGGAGATTAACTCAGTTTCTGACCCCGGGAGACTGTGATGGGCGGTGTAGAGGAATAATCTCTCTGTGTCTGACCCAGGGAGTTTGTGACGGGACGGTGTGGAGGGAGATTCACTCTGTGTCTGACCCCGGGAGTGTTTGATGGGAACGTGTGGACGTATAATCACTCTGAGTCTGACCCCGGGAGTGTGTGTTGGGACGGTGTGGACGGAGATTCACTTTGTGTCTGACCCCGGGAGTGTTTGATGTGACCGTGTAGAGGAATAATCACACTGTGTCTGACCCAGGGAGTTTGTGACGGGACGGTGTGGAGGAATAATTACTCTGTGTCTGACCCCTGGAGTGTTTGATGGGACCGTGTAGAGGAATAATCACTCTGAGTCTGAACCCGGGTGTGTGTGTTGGGACGGTGTAGAGGAATAATCACTCTGTGTCTGACCATTAGAATGTTTGATGGGACGGTGTGGAGGGAGATTCACTGTGTGTCCAAACCCGGGAGTATGTGATGGGCGGTGTAGAGGAATAATCACTCTGTGTCTGATCCCGGGAGTGTGTGATGGGCGGGCGTTAAGGGAGATTCACTCTGTGTCTGACCCCGGGTGAGTTTGATGGGAAGGTGTAGAGGAATAATCGCTCTGTGTCTGAACACGGGAGAGTTTGATGGGACCGTGTAGAGGAATAATCACTCTGTGTCTGACCCCGGGTGAGTTTGATGGGACCGTGTAGAGGAATAATCACTCTGTGTCTGACCCCGGGTGATTTTGATGGGAAGGTGTAGAGGAAAAATCACTCTGTGTCTGACTCCGGGAATGTTTGATGGGACCATGTAGAGGAATAATCTCTCTGTGTCTGACCCCGGGAGTGTGTGATGGGACGGTGTGGAGGGAGATTAACTCTGTGTCTGTCCCCGGGAGAGTGTGATGGGAGGTGTAGAGGAATAATCACTCTGTGTCTGACACAGGGAGTGTTTGTTGGGAACGTGTAGAGGAATAATCACTCTGAGTCTGACCCCGGGAGTGTGTGTTGGGACGGTGTGGACGGAGATTCACTTTGTGTCTGACCCCGGGAGTGTTTGATGGACCGTGTAGAGGAATAATCACTCTGTGTCTGACCCCGGGAGTGTGTGATGGGACGGTGTGGAGGGAGATTCACTGTGTCTGACCCCGGGAGTGTTTGATGGGAAGGTGTAGAGGAATAATCACTCTGTATCTGACCCCGGGAGAGTTTGATGGGACCGTGTAGAGGAATAATCTCTCTGTGTCTGACCCCGGGAGTGTGTGATCGGACGGTGTGGAGGGAGATTCACTCTGTGTCTGACCCCGGGAGAGTGTGATGGGTGGTGTAGAGGAGTAATCACTCTGTGTCTGACCCCGGGAGAGATTGATGGGACCGTGTAGAGGAATAATCTCTCTGTGTCTGACCCCGGGAGTGTGTGATCGGACGGGGTGGAGGGAGATTAACTCTGTGTCTGACCCCGGGTGAGTTTGATGGGAACGTGTGGAGGTATAATCACTCTGAGTCTGACCCCGGGAGTGTGTGATGGGCCGGCGTGGAGGGAGATTCACTCTGTGTCTGACCCCGGGAGTGTTTGATGGGACCGTGTACAGGAATAATCACTCTGTGTCTGACCGCCGGGAGTGTTTGATGGGACCGTGTAGAGGAATAATCACTCTGTGTCTGACCCCGGGAGTGTTTGATGGGACCGTTTAGAGGAATAATCACTCTGTGTCTGACCATTGGAGTGAGTGATGGGCCGTGTAGAGGGAGATTCACTCTGTGTCTGACCCAGGGCGTGTGTGATGGGACAGTGTAGAGAAATAATCACTCTGTGTCTGACCCCGGGAGTGTGTGATGGGACGGTGTGGAGGGAGATTCACACTGTGTCTGAACCCGGGAGTGTTTGATGGGACCGAGTAGAGGAATAATCACTCTGTGTCTGACCCAGGGAGTGTGTGATGGGCCGGCGTTAAGGGAGATTCACTCTGTGTCTGACCCCGGGAGTGTTTGATGGGACCGTGTACAGGAATAATCACTCTGTGTCTGACCGCCGGGAGTGTTTGATGGAACCGTGTAGAGGAATAATCACACTGTGTCTGAACCCGGGAGTGTTTGATGGGACCGAGTAGAGGAATAATCACTCTGTGTCTGACCCAGGGAGTGTGTGATGGGCCGGCGTTAAGGTAGATTCACTCTGTGTCTGACCCCGGGTGAGTTTGATGGGAAGGTGTAGAGGAATAATCACTCTGTGTCTGACCCCGGTAGTGTTTGATGGGACCGTGTGGAGGAATAATCACTCTGTGTCTGACCCCGGGAGTGTTTGATGGGACCGTGTAGAGGAATAATCTCTCTGTGTCTGACCCCGGGAGTGTGTGATGGGACGGAGTGGAGGGAGATTAACTCAGTTTCTGACCCCGGGAGACTGTGATGGGCGGTGTAGAGGAATAATCTCTCTGTGTCTGACCCAGGGAGTTTGTGACGGGACGGTGTGGAGGGAGATTCACTCTGTGTCTGACCCCGGGAGTGTTTGATGGGAACGTGTGGACGTATAATCACTCTGAGTCTGACCCCGGGAGTGTGTGTTGGGACGGTGTGGACGGAGATTCACTTTGTGTCTGACCCCGGGAGTGTTTGATGTGACCGTGTAGAGGAATAATCACACTGTGTCTGACCCAGGGAGTTTGTGACGGGACGGTGTGGAGGAATAATTACTCTGTGTCTGACCCCGGGAGTGTGTGTTGGGACGGTGTGGACGGAGATTCACTTTGTGTCTGACCCCGGGAGTGTTTGATGGACCGTGTAGAGGAATAATCACTCTGTGTCTGACCCCGGGAGTGTGTGATGGGACGGTGTGGAGGGAGATTCACTGTGTCTGACCCCGGGAGTGTTTGATGGGAAGGTGTAGAGGAATAATCACTCTGTATCTGACCCCGGGAGAGTTTGATGGGACCGTGTAGAGGAATAATCTCTCTGTGTCTGACCCCGGGAGTGTGTGATCGGACGGTGTGGAGGGAGATTCACTCTGTGTCTGACCCCGGGTGTGTGTGTTGGGACGGTGTAGAGGAATAATCACTCTGTGTCTGACCATTAGAATGTTTGATGGGACGGTGTGGAGGGAGATTCACTGTGTGTCTAAACCCGGGAGTATGTGATGGGCGGTGTAGAGGAATAATCACTCTGTGTCTGATCCCGGGAGTGTGTGATGGGCGGGCGTTAAGGGAGATTCACTCTGTGTCTGACCCCGGGTGAGTTTGATGGGAAGGTGTAGAAGAATAATCGCTCTGTGTCTGAACACGGGAGAGTTTGATGGGACCGTGTAGAGGAATAATCACTCTGTGTCTGACCCCGGGTGAGTTTGATGGGACCGTGTAGAGGAATAATCATTCTGTGTCTGACCCCGGGTGATTTTGATGGGAAGGTGTAGAGGAATAATCACTCTGTGTCTGACTCCGGGAATGTTTGATGGGACCATGTAGAGGAATAATCTCTCTGTGTCTGACCCCGGGAGTGTGTGATGGGACGGTGTGGAGGGAGATTAACTCTGTGTCTGTCCCCGGGAGAGTGTGATGGGAGGTGTAGAGGAATAATCACTCTGTGTCTGACCCAGGGAGTGTTTGATGGGAACGTGTAGAGGAATAATCTCTCTGTGTCTGACCCCGGGAGTGTGTGTTGGGACGGTGTGGACGGAGATTCACTTTGTGTCTGACCCCGGGAGTGTTTGATGGACCGTGTAGAGGAATAATCACTCTGTGTCTGACCCCGGGAGTGTGTGATGGGACGGTGTGGAGGGAGATTCACTGTGTCTGACCCCGGGAGTGTTTGATGGGAAGGTGTAGAGGAATAATCACTCTGTATCTGACCCCGGGAGAGTTTGATGGGACCGTGTAGAGGAATAATCTCTCTGTGTCTGACCCCGGGAGTGTGTGATCGGACGGTGTGGAGGGAGATTCACTCTGTGTCTGACCCCGGGAGAGTGTGATGGGTGGTGTAGAGGAGTAATCACTCTGTGTCTGACCCCGGGAGAGATTGATGGGACCGTGTAGAGGAATAATCTCTCTGTGTCTGACCCCGGGAGTGTGTGATCGGACGGGGTGGAGGGAGATTAACTCTGTGTCTGACCCCGGGTGAGTTTGATGGGAACGTGTGGAGGTATAATCACTCTGAGTCTGACCCCGGGAGTGTGTGATGGGCCGGCGTGGAGGGAGATTCACTCTGTGTCTGACCCCGGGAGTGTTTGATGGGACCGTGTACAGGAATAATCACTCTGTGTCTGACCGCCGGGAGTGTTTGATGGGACCGTGTAGAGGAATAATCACTCTGTGTCTGACCCCGGGAGTGTTTGATGGGACCGTTTAGAGGAATAATCACTCTGTGTCTGACCATTGGAGTGAGTGATGGGCCGTGTAGAGGGAGATTCACTCTGTGTCTGACCCAGGGCGTGTGTGATGGGACAGTGTAGAGAAATAATCACTCTGTGTCTGACCCCGGGAGTGTGTGATGGGACGGTGTGGAGGGAGATTCACACTGTGTCTGAACCCGGGAGTGTTTGATGGGACCGAGTAGAGGAATAATCACTCTGTGTCTGACCCAGGGAGTGTGTGATGGGCCGGCGTTAAGGGAGATTCACTCTGTGTCTGACCCCGGGAGTGTTTGATGGGACCGTGTACAGGAATAATCACTCTGTGTCTGACCGCCGGGAGTGTTTGATGGAACCGTGTAGAGGAATAATCACACTGTGTCTGACCCCGGGAGTGTGTGATGGGACGGTGTGGAGGGAGATTCACACTGTGTCTGAACCCGGGAGTGTTTGATGGGACCGAGTAGAGGAATAATCACTCTGTGTCTGACCCAGGGAGTGTGTGATGGGCCGGCGTTAAGGTAGATTCACTCTGTGTCTGACCCCGGGTGAGTTTGATGGGAAGGTGTAGAGGAATAATCACTCTGTGTCTGACCCCGGTAGTGTTTGATGGGACCGTGTGGAGGAATAATCACTCTGTGTCTGACCCCGGGAGTGTTTGATGGGACCGTGTAGAGGAATAATCTCTCTGTGTCTGACCCCGGGAGTGTGTGATGGGACGGAGTGGAGGGAGATTAACTCAGTTTCTGACCCCGGGAGACTGTGATGGGCGGTGTAGAGGAATAATCTCTCTGTGTCTGACCCAGGGAGTTTGTGACGGGACGGTGTGGAGGGAGATTCACTCTGTGTCTGACCCCGGGAGTGTTTGATGGGAACGTGTGGACGTATAATCACTCTGAGTCTGACCCCGGGAGTGTGTGATGGGCCGGCGTGGAGGGAGATTCACTCTGTGTCTGACCCCGGGAGTGTTTGATGGGACCGTGTACAGGAATAATCACTCTGTGTCTGACCGCCGGGAGTGTTTGATGGGACCGTGTAGAGGAATAATCACACTGTGTCTGACCCCGGGAGTGTGTGATGGGCCGGCGTGGAGGGAGATTCACTCTGTGTCTGACCCCGGGTGAGTTTGATGGGAAGGTGTAGAGGAATAATCAGTCTGTGTCTGACCCAGTCAGAGTTTGATGGGACCGTGTAGAGGAATAATCTCTCTGTGTCTGACCCCGGGAGTGTGTGTTCGGACGGTGTGGAGGGAGATTAACTCTGTGTCTGACCCCGGGAGAGTGTGATGGGCGGTGTAGAGGAATAATCACTCTGTGTCTGACCCAGGGAGTTTGTGACGGGACGGTGTGGAGGAATAATCACTCTGTGTCTGACCCCGGGAGTGTTTGATGGGACCGTGTAGAGGAATAATCACTCCGACTCCTACCCCGGGTGTGTGTGTTGGGACGGTGTGGACGGAGATTCACTTTGTGTCTGACCCCGGGAGTGTTTGATGGACCGTGTAGAGGAATAATCACTCTGTGTCTGACCCCGGGAGTGTGTGATGGGACGGTGTGGAGGGAGATTCACTGTGTCTGACCCCGGGAGTGTTTGATGGGAAGGTGTAGAGGAATAATCACTCTGTATCTGACCCCGGGAGAGTTTGATGGACCGTGTAGAGGAATAATCTCTCTGTGTCTGACCCCGGGAGTGTGTGATCGGACGGTGTGGAGGGAGATTCACTCTGTGTCTGACCCCGGGTGTGTGTGTTGGGACGGTGTAGAGGAATAATCACTCTGTGTCTGACCATTAGAATGTTTGATGGGACGGTGTGGAGGGAGATTCACTGTGTGTCTAAACCCGGGAGTATGTGATGGGCGGTGTAGAGGAATAATCACTCTGTGTCTGATCCCGGGAGTGTGTGATGGGCGGGCGTTAAGGGAGATTCACTCTGTGTCTGACCCCGGGTGAGTTTGATGGGAAGGTGTAGAAGAATAATCGCTCTGTGTCTGAACACGGGAGAGTTTGATGGGACCGTGTAGAGGAATAATCACTCTGTGTCTGACCCCGGGTGAGTTTGATGGGACCGTGTAGAGGAATAATCACTCTGTGTCTGACCCCGGGTGATTTTGATGGGAAGGTGTAGAGGAATAATCACTCTGTGTCTGACTCCGGGAATGTTTGATGGGACCATGTAGAGGAATAATCTCTCTGTGTCTGACCCCGGGAGTGTGTGATGGGACGGTGTGGAGGGAGATTAACTCTGTGTCTGTCCCCGGGAGAGTGTGATGGGAGGTGTAGAGGAATAATCACTCTGTGTCTGACCCAGGGAGTGTTTGATGGGAACGTGTAGAGGAATAATCTCTCTGTGTCTGACCCCGGGAGTGTGTGTTGTGACGGTGTGGACGGAGATTCACTTAGTGTCTGACCCCGGGAGTGTTTGATGGACCGTGTAGAGGAATAATCACTCTGTGTCTGACCCCGGGAGTGTGTGATGGGACGGTGTGGAGGGAGATTCACTGTGTCTGACCCCGGGAGTGTTTGATGGGAAGGTGTAGAGGAATAATCACTCTGTATCTGACCCCGGGAGAGTTTGATGGGACCGTGTAGAGGAATAATCTCTCTGTGTCTGACCCCGGGAGTGTGTGATCGGACGGTGTGGAGGGAGATTCACTCTGTGTCTGACCCCGGGAGAGTGTGATGGGTGGTGTAGAGGAGTAATCACTCTGTGTCTGACCCCGGGAGAGATTGATGGGACCGTGTAGAGGAATAATCTCTCTGTGTCTGACCCCGGGAGTGTGTGATCGGACGGGGTGGAGGGCGATTAACTCTGTGTCTGACCCCGGGTGAGTTTGATGGGAACGTGTGGAGGTATAATCACTCTGAGTCTGACCCCGGGAGTGTGTGATGGGCCGGCGTGGAGGGAGATTCACTCTGTGTCTGACCCCGGGAGTGTTTGATGGGACCGTGTACAGGAATAATCACTCTGTGTCTGACCGCAGGGAGTGTTTGATGGGACCGTGTAGAGGAATAATCACTCTGTGTCTGACCCCGGGAGTGTTTGATGGGACCGTTTAGAGGAATAATCACTCTGTGTCTGACCATTGGAGTGAGTGATGGGCCGTGTAGAGGGAGATTCACTCTGTGTCTGACCCAGGGCGTGTGTGATGGGACAGTGTAGAGAAATAATCACTCTGTGTCTGACCCCGGGAGTGTGTGATGGGACGGTGTGGAGGGAGATTCGCACTGTGTCTGAACCCGGGAGTGTTTGATGGGACCGAGTAGAGGAATAATCACTCTGTGTCTGACCCAGGGAGTGTGTGATGGGCCGGCGTTAAGGTAGATTCACTCTGTGTCTGACCCCGGGTGAGTTTGATGGGAAGGTGTAGAGGAATAATCACTCTGTGTCTGACCCCGGTAGTGTTTGATGGGACCGTGTGGAGGAATAATCACTCTGTGTCTGACCCCGGGTGAGTTTGAAGGGAAGGTGTAGAGGAATAATCACTCTGTGTCTGACCCCGGGAGTGTTTGATGGGACCGTGTAGAGGAATAATCTCTCTGTGTCTGACCCCGGGAGTGTGTGATGGGACGGAGTGGAGGGAGATTAACTCTGTGTCTGACCCCGGGAGATTGTGATGGGCGGTGTAGAGGAATAATATCTCTGTGTCTGACCCAGGGAGTTTGTGACGGGACGGTGTGGAGGGAGATTCACTCTGTGTCTGACCCCGGGAGTGTTTGATGGGAACGTGTGGACGTATAATCACTCTGAGTCTGACCCCGGGAGTGTGTGATGGGCCGGCGTGGAGGGAGATTCACTCTGTGTCTGACCCCGGGAGTGTTTGATGGGACCGTGTACAGGAATAATCACTCTGTGTCTGACCGCCGGGAGTGTTTGATGGGACCGTGTAGAGGAATAATCACACTGTGTCTGACCCCGGGAGTGTGTGATGGGCCGGCGTGGAGGGAGATTCACTCTGTGTCTGACCCCGGGTGAGTTTGATGGGAAGGTGTAGAGGAATAATCAGTCTGTGTCTGACCCAGTCAGAGTTTGATGGGACCGTGTAGAGGAATAATCTCTCTGTGTCTGACCCCGGGAGTGTGTGTTCGGACGGTGTGGAGGGAGATTAACTCTGTGTCTGACCCCGGGAGAGTGTGATGGGCGGTGTAGAGGAATAATCACTCTGTGTCTGACCCAGGGAGTTTGCGACGGGACGGTGTGGAGGAATAATCACTCTGTGTCTGACCCCGGGAGTGTTTGATGGGACCGTGTAGAGGAATAATCACTCCGAGTCCTACCCCGGGTGTGTGTGTTGGGACGGTGTGGACGGAGATTCACTTTGTGTCTGACCCCGGGAGTGTTTGATGGACCGTGTAGAGGAATAATCACTCTGTGTCTGACCCCGGGAGTGTGTGATGGGACGGTGTGGAGGGAGATTCACTGTGTCTGACCCCGGGAGTGTTTGATGGGAAGGTGTAGAGGAATAATCACTCTGTATCTGACCCTGGGAGAGTTTGATGGGACCGTGTAGAGGAATAATCTCTCTGTGTCTGACCCCGGGAGTGTGTGATCGGACGGTGTGGAGGGAGATTCACTCTGTGTCTGACCCCGGGTGTGTGTGTTGGGACGGTGTAGAGGAATAATCACTCTGTGTCTGACCATTAGAATGTTTGATGGGACGGTGTGGAGGGAGATTCACTGTGTGTCTAAACCCGGGAGTATGTGATGGGCGGTGTAGAGGAATAATCACTCTGTGTCTGATCCCGGGAGTGTGTGATGGGCGGGCGTTAAGGGAGATTCACTCTGTGTCTGACCCCGGGTGAGTTTGATGGGAAGGTGTAGAAGAATAATCGCTCTGTGTCTGAACACGGGAGAGTTTGATGGGACCGTGTAGAGGAATAATCACTCTGTGTCTGACCCCGGGTGAGTTTGATGGGACCGTGTAGAGGAATAATCACTCTGTGTCTGACCCCGGGTGATTTTGATGGGAAGGTGTAGAGGAATAATCACTCTGTGTCTGACTCCGGGAATGTTTGATGGGACCATGTAGAGGAATAATCTCTCTGTGTCTGACCCCGGGAGTGTGTGATGGGACGGTGTGGAGGGAGATTAACACTGTGTCTGTCCCCGGGAGAGTGTGATGGGAGGTGTAGAGGAATAATCACTCTGTGTCTGACCCAGGGAGTGTTTGATGGGAACGTGTAGAGGAATAATCTGTCTGTGTCTGACCCCGGGAGTGTGTGTTGGGACGGTGTGGACGGAGATTCACTTTGTGTCTGACCCCGGGAGTGTTTGATGGACCGTGTAGAGGAATAATCACTCTGTGTCTGACCCCGGGAGTGTGTGATGGGACGGTGTGGAGGGAGATTCACTGTGTCTGACCCCGGGAGTGTTTGATGGGAAGGTGTAGAGGAATAATCACTCTGTATCTGACCCCGGGAGAGTTTGATGGGACCGTGTAGAGGAATAATCTCTCTGTGTCTGACCCCGGGAGTGTGTGATCGGACGGTGTGGAGGGAGATTCACTCTGTGTCTGACCCCGGGAGAGTGTGATGGGTGGTGTAGAGGAGTAATCACTCTGTGTCTGACCCCGGGAGAGATTGATGGGACCGTGTAGAGGAATAATCTCTCTGTGTCTGACCCCGGGAGTGTGTGATCGGACGGGGTGGAGGGAGATTAACTCTGTGTCTGACCCCGGGTGAGTTTGATGGGAACGTGTGGAGGTATAATCACTCTGAGTCTGACCCCGGGAGTGTGTGATGGGCCGGCGTGGAGGGAGATTCACTCTGTGTCTGACCCCGGGAGTGTTTGATGGGACCGTGTACAGGAATAATCACTCTGTGTCTGACCGCCAGGAGTGTTTGATGGGACCGTGTAGAGGAATAATCACTCTGTGTCTGACCCCGGGAGTGTTTGATGGGACCGTTTAGAGGAATAATCACTCTGTGTCTGACCATTGGAGTGAGTGATGGGCCGTGTAGAGGGAGATTCACTCTGTGTCTGACCCAGGGCGTGTGTGATGGGACAGTGTAGAGAAATAATCACTCTGTGTCTGACCCCGGGAGTGTGTGATGGGACGGTGTGGAGGGAGATTCACACTGTGTCTGAACCCGGGAGTGTTTGATGGGACCGAGTAGAGGAATAATCACTCTGTGTCTGACCCAGGGAGTGTGTGATGGGCCGGCGTTAAGGTAGATTCACTCTGTGTCTGACCCCGGGTGAGTTTGATGGGAAGGTGTAGAGGAATAATCACTCTGTGTCTGACCCCGGTAGTGTTTGATGGGACCGTGTGGAGGAATAATCACTCTGTGTCTGACCCCGGGTGAGTTTGATGGGAAGGTGTAGAGGAATAATCACTCTGTGTCTGACCCCGGGAGTGTTTGATGGGACCGTGTAGAGGAATAATCTCTCTGTGTCTGACCCCGGGAGTGTGTGATGGGACGGAGTGGAGGGAGATTAACTCTGTGTCTGACCCCGGGAGACTGTGATGGGCGGTGTAGAGGAATAATATCTCTGTGTCTGACCCAGGGAGTTTGTGACGGGACGGTGTGGAGGGAGATTCACTCTGTGTCTGACCCCGGGAGTGTTTGATGGGAACGTGTGGACGTATAATCACTCTGAGTCTGACCCCGGGAGTGTGTGATGGGCCGGCGTGGAGGGAGATTCACTCTGTGTCTGACCCCGGGAGTGTTTGATGGGACCGTGTACAGGAATAATCACTCTGTGTCTGACCGCCGGGAGTTTTTGATGGGACCGTGTAGAGGAATAATCACACTGTGTCTAACCCCGGGAGTGTGTGATGGGCCGGCGTGGAGGGAGATTCACTCTGTGTCTGACCCCGGGTGAGTTTGATGGGAAGGTGTAGAGGAATAATCAGTCTGTGTCTGACCCAGTCAGAGTTTGATGGGACCGTGTAGAGGAATAATCTCTCTGTGTCTGACCCCGGGAGTGTGTGTTCGGACGGTGTGGAGGGAGATTAACTCTGTGTCTGACCCCGGGAGAGTGTGATGGGCGGTGTAGAGGAATAATCACTCTGTGTCTGACCCAGGGAGTTTGTGACGGGACGGTGTGGAGGAATAATCACTCTGTGTCTGACCCCGGGAGTGTTTGATGGGACCGTGTAGAGGAATAATCACTCCGAGTCTGACCCCGGGTGTGTGTGTTTGGACGGTGTAGAGGAATAATCACTCTGTGTCTGACCCCGGGAGTGTTTGATGGGACCGTATAGAGGAATAATCTCTCTGTGTCTGACCCCGGGAGTATGTGATGGGACGGTGTGGAGGGAGATTAACTCTGTGTCTGACCCCGGGAGACTGTGATGGGCGGTGTAGAGGAATAATCTCTCTGTGTCTGACCCAGGGAGTTTGTGACGGGACGGTGTGGAGGGAGATTCACTCTGTGTCTGACACCGGGAGTGTTTGATGGGACCGAGTAGAGGAATAATCACTCTGTGTCTGACCCAGGGAGTGTGTGATCGGCCGGCGTTAAGGTAGATTCACTCTGTGTCAGACTCCGGGTGAGTTTGATGCGACGGTGTAGAGGAATAATCACTCTGTGTCTGACCCCGGTAGTGTTTGATGGGACCGTGTGGAGGAATAATCACTCTGTGTCTGACCCCGGGAGAGTTTGATGGGAAGGTGTAGAGGAATAATCACTCTGTGTCTGACCCCGGGAGTGTGTGATGGGACGGTGTAGAGGAATAATCACTCTGTGTCTGACCCAGGGAGTTTGTGACGGGACGGTGTGGAGGAATAATCACTCTGTGTCTGACCCCGGGAGTGTTTGATGGGACCGTGTAGAGGAATAATCTCTCTGTGTCTGACCCCGGGAGTGTGTGATCGGACGGGGTGGAGGGAGATTAACTCTGTGTCTGACCCCGGGTGAGTTTGATGGGAACGTGTGGAGGTATAATCACTCTGAGTCTGACCCCGGGAGTGTGTGATGGGCCGGCGTGGAGGGAGATTCACTCTGTGTCTGACCCCGGGAGTGTTTGATGGGACCGTGTACAGGAATAATCACTCTGTGTCTGACCGCCAGGAGTGTTTGATGGGACCGTGTAGAGGAATAATCACTCTGTGTCTGACCCCGGGAGTGTTTGATGGGACCGTTTAGAGGAATAATCACTCTGTGTCTGACCATTGGAGTGAGTGATGGGCCGTGTAGAGGGAGATTCACTCTGTGTCTGACCCAGGGCGTGTGTGATGGGACAGTGTAGAGAAATAATCACTCTGTGTCTGACCCCGGGAGTGTGTGATGGGACGGTGTGGAGGGAGATTCACACTGTGTCTGAACCCGGGAGTGTTTGATGGGACCGAGTAGAGGAATAATCACTCTGTGTCTGACCCAGGGAGTGTGTGATGGGCCGGCGTTAAGGTAGATTCACTCTGTGTCTGACCCCGGGTGAGTTTGATGGGAAGGTGTAGAGGAATAATCACTCTGTGTCTGACCCCGGTAGTGTTTGATGGGACCGTGTGGAGGAATAATCACTCTGTGTCTGACCCCGGGTGAGTTTGATGGGAAGGTGTAGAGGAATAATCACTCTGTGTCTGACCCCGGGAGTGTTTGATGGGACCGTGTAGAGGAATAATCTCTCTGTGTCTGACCCCGGGAGTGTGTGATGGGACGGAGTGGAGGGAGATTAACTCTGTGTCTGACCCCGGGAGACTGTGATGGGCGGTGTAGAGGAATAATATCTCTGTGTCTGACCCAGGGAGTTTGTGACGGGACGGTGTGGAGGGAGATTCACTCTGTGTCTGACCCCGGGAGTGTTTGATGGGAACGTGTGGACGTATAATCACTCTGAGTCTGACCCCGGGAGTGTGTGATGGGCCGGCGTGGAGGGAGATTCACTCTGTGTCTGACCCCGGGAGTGTTTGATGGGACCGTGTACAGGAATAATCACTCTGTGTCTGACCGCCGGGAGTTTTTGATGGGACCGTGTAGAGGAATAATCACACTGTGTCTAACCCCGGGAGTGTGTGATGGGCCGGCGTGGAGGGAGATTCACTCTGTGTCTGACCCCGGGTGAGTTTGATGGGAAGGTGTAGAGGAATAATCAGTCTGTGTCTGACCCAGTCAGAGTTTGATGGGACCGTGTAGAGGAATAATCTCTCTGTGTCTGACCCCGGGAGTGTGTGTTCGGACGGTGTGGAGGGAGATTAACTCTGTGTCTGACCCCGGGAGAGTGTGATGGGCGGTGTAGAGGAATAATCACTCTGTGTCTGACCCAGGGAGTTTGTGACGGGACGGTGTGGAGGAATAATCACTCTGTGTCTGACCCCGGGAGTGTTTGATGGGACCGTGTAGAGGAATAATCACTCCGAGTCTGACCCCGGGTGTGTGTGTTTGGACGGTGTAGAGGAATAATCACTCTGTGTCTGACCCCGGGAGTGTTTGATGGGACCGTATAGAGGAATAATCTCTCTGTGTCTGACCCCGGGAGTATGTGATGGGACGGTGTGGAGGGAGATTAACTCTGTGTCTGACCCCGGGAGACTGTGATGGGCGGTGTAGAGGAATAATCTCTCTGTGTCTGACCCAGGGAGTTTGTGACGGGACGGTGTGGAGGGAGATTCACTCTGTGTCTGACACCGGGAGTGTTTGATGGGACCGAGTAGAGGAATAATCACTCTGTGTCTGACCCAGGGAGTGTGTGATCGGCCGGCGTTAAGGTAGATTCACTCTGTGTCAGACTCCGGGTGAGTTTGATGCGACGGTGTAGAGGAATAATCACTCTGTGTCTGACCCCGGTAGTGTTTGATGGGACCGTGTGGAGGAATAATCACTCTGTGTCTGACCCCGGGAGAGTTTGATGGGAAGGTGTAGAGGAATAATCACTCTGTGTCTGACCCCGGGAGTGTGTGATGGGACGGTGTAGAGGAATAATCACTCTGTGTCTGACCCAGGGAGTTTGTGACGGGACGGTGTGGAGGAATAATCACTCTGTGTCTGACCCCGGGAGTGTTTGATGGGACCGTGTAGAGGAATAATCACTCCGAGTCTGACCCCGGGTGTGTGTGTTCGGACGGTGTGGAGGGAGATTAACTCTGTGTCTGACCCCGGGAGAGTGTGATGGGCGGTGTAGAGGAATAATCACTCTGTGTCTGACCCAGGGAGTTTGTGACGGGACGGTGTGGAGGAATAATCACTCTGTGTCTGACCCCGGGAGTGTTTGATGGGACCGTGTAGAGGAATAATCACTCCGAGTCTGACCCCGGGTGTGTGTGTTGGGACGGTGTAGAGGAATAATCACTCTGTGTCTGACCCCGGGAGTGTTTGATGGGACCGTGTAGAGGAATAATCTCTCTGTGTCTGACCCCGGGAGTGTGTGATGGGACGGTGTGGAGGGAGATTAACTCTGTGTCTGACCCCTGGAGACTGTGATGGGTGGTGTAGAGGAATAATCTCTCTGTGTCTGACCCAGGGAGTTTGTGACGGGACGGTGTGGAGGGAGATTCACTCTGTGTCTGACACCGGGAGTGTTTGATGGGACCGAGTAGAGGAATAATCACTCGGTGTCTGACCCAGGGAGTGTGTGATCGGCCGGCGTTAAGGTAGATTCACTCTGTGTCAGACCCCGGGTGAGTTTGATGCGAAGGTGTAGAGGAATAATCACTCTGTGTCTGACCCCGGTAGTGTTTGATGGGACCGTGTGGAGGAATAATCACTCTGTGTCTGACCCCGGGAGAGTTTGATGGGAAGGTGTAGAGGAATAATCACTCTGTGTCTGACCCCGGGAGTGTGTGATGGGACGGTGTGGAGGGAGATTAACTCTGTGTCTGACCCCGGGGGAGTGTGATGGGCGGTGTAGAGGAATAATCTCTCTGTGTCTGACCCCGGGAGTTTTTGATGGGGACGTGTAGAGGTATAATCACTCTGAGTCTGACACCGGGAGTGTGTGATCGGACGGCGTGGAGGGAGATTCACTCTGTGTCTGACCCCGGGTGAGTTTGATGGGAAGGTGTAGAGGAATAATCAGTATGTGTCTGACCCAGTCAGAGTTTGATGGGACCTTGTAGAGGAATAATCACTCTGTGTCTGACCCAGGGAGTGTGTGATGGGACTGTGTAGAGGAATAATCACTCTGTGTCTGACCATCAGAATGTGTGATGGGACGGTGTGAGGGAGATTCACTGTGTGTCTGACCCCGGGAGTGTGTGATGGGCGGTGTAGAGGAATAATCACTCTGTGTCTGACCCCGGGAGTGTGTGCTGGGACGATGTGGAGGGTGGTTCACTATGTGTCTGATCCCGGGAGTGTGTGATGGGCCGGCGTTAAGGGAGATTCACTCTGTGTCTGACCGCCGGGAGTGTTAGATGGGACCGTGTAGAGGAATAATCACTCTGTGTCTGACCCCGGGAGTGTTTGATGGGACCGTTTAGAGGAATAATCACTCTGTTTCTGACCATTGGAGTGTGTGATGGGACGTTGTGGAGGGAGATTCACTGTGTGTCTGACCCCGGGAGTGAGTGATGGGCCGTGTAGAGGGAGATTCACTCTGTGTCTGACCCAGGGCGTGTGTGATGGGACGGTGTGGAGGGAGATTTACTCTGTGTCTGAACCCGGGAGTGTTTGATGGGACCGAGTAGAGGAATAATCACTCTGTGTCTGACCCAGGGAGTGTGTGATGGGCCGGCGTTAAGGTAGATTCACTCTGTGTCTGACCCCGGGTGAGTTTGATGGGAAGGTGTAGAGGAATAATCACTCTGTGTCTGACCCCGGTAGTGTTTGATGGGACCGTGTGGAGGAATAATCACTCTGTGTCTGACCCCGGGTGAGTTTGATGGGAAGGTGTAGAGGAATAATCACTCTGTGTCTGACCCCGGGAGTGTTTGATGGGACCGTGTAGAGGAATAATCTCTCTGTGTCTGACCCCGGGAGTGTGTGATGGGACGGTGTGGAGGGAGATTATCTCTGTGTCTGACCCCGGGAGACTATGATGGGCGGTGTAGAGGAATAATCTCTCTGTGTCTGACCCAGGGAGTTTGTGACGGGACGGTGTGGAGGGAGATTCACTCTGTGTCTGACCCCGGGAGTGTTTGATGGGAACGTGTAGAGGTATAATCACTCTGAGTCTGACCCCGGGAGACTGTGATGGGCGGTGTAGAGGAATAATCTCTCTGTGTCTGACCCAGGGAGTTTGTGACGGGACGGTGTGGAGGGAGATTCACTCTGTGTCTGACCCCGGGAGTGTTTGATGGGAACGTGTAGAGGTATAATCACTCTGAGTCTGACCCCGGGAGTGTGTGATGGGCCGGCGTGGAGGGAGATTCACTCTGTGTCTGACCCCGGGAGTGTTTGATGGGACCGTGTACAGGAATAATCACTCTGTGTCTGACCGCCGGGAGAGTTTGATGGGACCGTGTAGAGGTATAATCGCACTGTGTCTGACCCCGGGAGTGTGTGATGGGCCGGCGTGGAGGGAGATTCACTCTGTGTCTGACCCCGGGTGAGTTTGATGGGAAGGTGTAGAGGAATAATCAGTCTGTGTCTGACACAGTCAGAGTTTGATGGGACCGTGTGGAGGAATAATCACTCTGTGTCTGACCCCGGGAGTGTTTGATGGGACCGTGTAGAGGAATAATCACTCTGAGTCTGACCCCGGGTGAGTGAGTTGGGACGGTGTAGAGGAATAATCACTCTGTGTCTGACCCCGGGAGTGTTTGATGGGACCGTGTAGAGGAATAATCTCTCTGTGTCTGACCCCGGGAGTGTGTGATGGGACGGTGTGGAGGGAGATTAACTCTGTGTCTGACCCCGGGAGACTGTGATGGGCGGTGTAGAGGAATAATCTCTCTGTGTCTGACCCAGGGAGTTTGTGACGGGACGGTGTGGAGGGAGATTCACTCTGTGTCTGACCCCGGGAGTGTTTGATGGGAACGTGTAGAGGTATAATCACTCTGAGTCTGACCCCGGGAGTGTGTGTTGGGACGGTGTGGACGGAGATTCACTTTGTGTCTGACCCCGGGAGTGTTTGATGTGACCGTGTAGAGGAATAATCACACTGTGTCTGACCCCGGGAGTGTGTGATGGGACGGTGTGGACGGAGATTCACTTTGTGTCTGACCCCGGGAGTGTTTGATGTGACCGTGTAGAGGAATAATCACACTGTGTCTGACCCCGGGAGTGTGTGATGGGCCGGCGTGGAGGGAGATTCACTCTGTGTCTGACCCCGGGTGAGTTTGATGGGAAGGTGTAGAGGAATAATTAGTCTGTGTCTGACCCAGTCAGAGTTTGATGGGACCGTGTAGAGGAATAATCTCTCTGTGTCTGACCCCGGGAGTGTGTGTTCGGACGGTGTGGAGGGAGATTAACTCTGTGTCTGACCCCGGGAGAGTGTGATGGGCGGTGTAGAGGAATAATCACTCTGTGCCTGACCCAGGGAGTTTGTGACGGGACGGTGTGGAGGAATAATCACTCTGTGTCTGACCCCGGGAGTGTTTGATGGGACCGTGTAGAGGAATAATCACTCTGAGTCTGACCCCGGGTGTGTGTGTTGGGACGGTGTAGAGGAATAATCACTCTGTGTCAGACCCCGGGAGTGTTCGATGGGACCGTGTAGAGGAATAATCTCTCTGTGTCTGACCCCGGGAGTGTGTGATGGGACGGTGTGGAGGGAGATTAACTCTGTGTCTGACCCCGGGAGACTGTGATGGGCGGTGTAGAGGAATAATCTCTCTGTGTCTGACCCAGGGAGTTTGTGACGGGACGGTGTGGAGGGAGATTCACTCTGTGTCTGACCCCGGGAGTGTTTGCTGGGACCGAGTAGAGGAATAATCACTCTGTGTCTGACCCAGGGAGTGTGTGATGGGCCGGCGTTAAGGTAGATTCACTCTGTGTCTGACCCCGGGAGTGTGTGATGGGACGGTGTGGAGGGAGATTCACACTGTGTCTGAACCCGGGAGTGTTTGATGGGACCGAGTAGAGGAATAATCACTCTGTGTCAGACCCAGGGAGTGTGTGATGGGCCGGCGTTAAGGTAGATTCACTCTGTGTCTGACCCCGGGTGAGTTTGATGGGAAGGTGTAGAGGAATAATCACTCTGTGTCTGACCCCAGTAGTGTTTGATGGGACCGTGTGGAGGAATAATCACTCTGTGTCTGACCCGGGTGAGTTTGATGGGAAGGTGTAGAGGAATAATCACTCTGTGTCTGACCCCGGGAGTGTTTGATGGGACCGTGTAGAGGAATAATCTCTCTGTGTCTGACCCCGGGAGACTGTGATGGGCGGTGTAGAGGAATAATCTCTCTGTGTCTGACCCAGGGAGTTTGTGACGGGACGGTGTGGAGGGAGATTCACTCTGTGTCTGACCCCGGGAGTGTTTGATGGGAACGTGTAGAGGTATAATCCCTCTGAGTCTGACCCCGGGAGTGTGTGTTGGGACGGTGTGGACGGAGAATCACTTTGTGTCTGACCCCGGGAGTGTTTGATGTGACCGTGTAGAGGAATAATCACACTGTGTCTGACCCCGGGAGTGTGTGATGGGCCGGCGAGGAGGGAGATTCACTCTGTGTCTGACCCAGGGTGAGTTTGATGGGAAGGTGTAGAGGAATAATCAGTCTGTGTCTGACCCAGTCAGAGTTTGATGGGACCGTGTAGAGGAATAATCTCTCTGTGTCTGACCCCGGGAGTGTGTGTTCGGACGGTGTGGAGGGAGATTAACTCTGTGTCTGACCCCGGGAGAGTTTGATGGGAGGTGCAGAGGAATAATCACACTGTGTCTGACCCAGGGAGTTTGTGACGGGACGGTGTGGAGGGAGATTCACTCTGTGTCTGACCCCGGGAGTGTTTGATGGGACCGTGTAGAGGAATAATCACTCTGAGTCTGACCCTGGGTGTGTGTGTTGGGACGGTGTAGAGGAATAATCACTCTGTGTCTGACCCCGGGAGTGTGTGATGGGAAGGTGTAGAGGAATAATCACTCTGTGTCTGAACCCGGGAGAGTTTGATGGGACCGTGTAGAGGAATAATCTCTCTGTGTCTGACCCCGGGAGTGTGTGATGGGTGGTGTAGAGGAATAATCACTCTGTGTCTGACCCAGGGAATTAGGACGGGACGGTGTGGAGGGAGATTCACTCTGTGTCTGACCCCGGGAGAGTGTGATGTGACCGTGTAGAGGAATAATCACTCTGTGTCTGACCCCGGGAGAGTGTGATGGGACGGTGTGGAGGGAGATTCACTGTGTCTGACCCCGGGAATGTTTGATGGGACCGTGTAGAGGAATAATCTCTCTGTTTCCGACCCCGGGAGTGTGTGATGGGACGGTGTGGAGGGAGATTAACTCTGTGTCTGTCCCCGGGAGAGTGTGATGGGCGGTGTAGAGGAATAATCACTCTGTGTCTGACCCAGGGCGTGTTTGATGGGAACGTGTAGAGGAGTAATCACTCTGAGTCTGACCCCGGGAGTGTGTGTTGGGACGGTGTGGACGGAGATTCACTTTGTGTCTGACCCCGGGAGTGTTTGATGGGACCGTGTAGAGGAATAATCACTGTGTGTCTGACCCCGGGTGTGTGTGATGGGACGGTGTGGAGGGAGATTCACTGTGTCTGACCCCGGGAGTGTTTGATGGGACCGTGTAGAGGAATAATCACTCTGTGTCTGACCCCGGGAGTGTGTGATGGGCCGGCGTGGAGGGAGATTCACTCTGTCTCTGACGCCGGGTGAGTTTGATGGGAAGGTGTAGAGGAATAATCACTCTGTGTCTGACCCCGGGAGAGTTTGATGGGACCGTGTAGAGGAATAATCACTCTGTGTCTGACCCCGGGTGAGTTTGATGGGAAGGTGTAGAGGAATAATCACTCTCTGTCTGACCCCGGTAATGTTTGATGGGACCGTGTAGAGGAATAATCTCTCTGTGTCTGACCCCGGGAGTGTGTGATGGGACGTGTGGAGGGAGATTAACTCTGTGTCTGTCCCCGGGAGAGTGTGATGGGAGGTGTAGAGGAATAATCACTCTGTGTCTGACCCAGGGAGTGTTTGATGGGAACGTGTAGAGGAATAATCACTCTGAGTCTGACCCCGGGAGTGTGTGATCGGACGGTGTGGAGGGAGATTAACTCTGTGTCTGACCCCGGGAGACTGTGATGGGCGGTGTAGAGGAATAATCTCTCTGTGTCTGACCCAGGGAGTTTGTGACGGGACGGTGTGGAGGGAGATTCACTCTGTGTCTGACACCGGGAGTGTTTGATGGGACCGAGTAGAGGAATAATCACTCTGTGTCTGACCCAGGGAGTGTGTGATCGGCCGGCGTTAAGGTAGATTCACTCTGTGTCAGACTCCGGGTGAGTTTGATGCGACGGTGTAGAGGAATAATCACTCTGTGTCTGACCCCGGTAGTGTTTGATGGGACCGTGTGGAGGAATAATCACTCTGTGTCTGACCCCGGGAGAGTTTGATGGGAAGGTGTAGAGGAATAATCACTCTGTGTCTGACCCCGGGAGTGTGTGATGGGACGGTGTAGAGGAATAATCACTCTGTGTCTGACCCAGGGAGTTTGTGACGGGACGGTGTGGAGGAATAATCACTCTGTGTCTGACCCCGGGAGTGTTTGATGGGACCGTGTAGAGGAATAATCACTCCGAGTCTGACCCCGGGTGTGTGTGTTCGGACGGTGTGGAGGGAGATTAACTCTGTGTCTGACCCCGGGAGAGTGTGATGGGCGGTGTAGAGGAATAATCACTCTGTGTCTGACCCAGGGAGTTTGTGACGGGACGGTGTGGAGGAATAATCACTCTGTGTCTGACCCCGGGAGTGTTTGATGGGACCGTGTAGAGGAATAATCACTCCGAGTCTGACCCCGGGTGTGTGTGTTGGGACGGTGTAGAGGAATAATCACTCTGTGTCTGACCCCGGGAGTGTTTGATGTGACCGTGTAGAGGAATAATCTCTCTGTGTCTGACCCCGGGTGTGTGTGATGGGACGGTGTGGAGGGAGATTAACTCTGTGTCTGACCCCGGGAGACTGTGATGGGTGGTGTAGAGGAATAATCTCTCTGTGTCTGACCCAGGGAGTTTGTGACGGGACGGTGTGGAGGGAGATTCACTCTGTGTCTGACACCGGGAGTGTTTGATGGGACCGAGTAGAGGAATAATCACTCGGTGTCTGACCCAGGGAGTGTGTGATCGGCCGGCGTTAAGGTAGATTCACTCTGTGTCAGACCCCGGGTGAGTTTGATGCGAAGGTGTAGAGGAATAATCACTCTGTGTCTGACCCCGGTAGTGTTTGATGGGACCGTGTGGAGGAATAATCACTCTGTGTCTGACCCCGGGAGAGTTTGATGGGAAGGTGTAGAGGAATAATCACTCTGTGTCTGACCCCGGGAGTGTGTGATGGGACGGTGTGGAGGGAGATTAACTCTGTGTCTGACCCCGGGGGAGTGTGATGGGCGTGTAGAGGAATAATCTCTCTCTGTCTGACCCCGGGAGTGTTTGATGGGGACGTGTAGAGGTATAATCACTCTGAGTCTGACCCCGGGAGTGTGTGATCGGACGGCGTGGAGGGAGATTCACTCTGTGTCTGACCCCGGGTGAGTTTGATGGGAAGGTGTAGAGGAATAATCAGTATGTGTCTGACCCAGTCAGAGTTTGATGGGACCTTGTAGAGGAATAATCACTCTGTGTCTGACCCAGGGAGTGTGTGATGGGACGGTGTAGAGGAATAATCACTCTGTGTCTGACCATCAGAATGTGTGATGGGACGGTGTGAGGGAGATTCACTGTGTGTCTGACCCCGGGAGTGTGTGATGGGCGGTGTAGAGGAATAATCACTCTGTGTCTGACCCCGGGAGTGTGTGCTGGGACGATGTGGAGGGTGGTTCACTATCTGTCTGATCCCGGGAGTGTGTGATGGGCCGGCGTTAAGGGAGATTCACTCTGTGTCTGACCGCCGGGAGTGTTTGATGGGACCGTGTAGAGGAATAATCACTCTGTGTCTGACCCCGGGAGTGTTTGATGGGACCGTTTAGAGGAATAATCACTCTGTTTCTGACCATTGGAGTGTGTGATGGGACGTTGTGGAGGGAGATTCACTGTGTGTCTGACCCCGGGAGTGAGTGATGGGCCGTGTAGAGGGAGATTCACTCTGTGTCTGACCCAGGGCGTGTGTGATGGGACGGTGTGGAGGGAGATTTACTCTGTGTCTGAACCCGGGAGTGTTTGATGGGACCGAGTAGAGGAATAATCACTCTGTGTCTGACCCAGGGAGTGTGTGATGGGCCGGCGTTAAGGTAGATTCACTCTGTGTCTGACCCCGGGTGAGTTTGATGGGAAGGTGTAGAGGAATAATCACTCTGTGTCTGACCCCGGTAGTGTTTGATGGGACCGTGTGGAGGAATAATCACTCTGTGTCTGACCCCGGGTGAGTTTGATGGGAAGGTGTAGAGGAATAATCACTCTGTGTCTGACCCCGGGAGTGTTTGATGGGACCGTGTAGAGGAATAATCTCTCTGTGTCTGACCCCGGGAGTGTGTGATGGGACGGTGTGGAGGGAGATTAACTCTGTGTCTGACCCCGGGAGACTATGATGGGCGGTGTAGAGGAATAATCTCTCTGTGACTGACCCAGGGAGTTTGTGACGGGACGGTGTGGAGGGAGATTCACTCTGTGTCTGACCCCGGGAGTGTTTGATGGGAACGTGTAGAGGTATAATCACTCTGAGTCTGACCCCGGGAGACTGTGATGGGCGGTGTAGAGGAATAATCTCTCTGTGTCTGACCCAGGGAGTTTGTGACGGGACGGTGTGGAGGGAGATTCACTCTGTGTCTGACCCCGGGAGTGTTTGATGGGAACGTGTAGAGGTATAATCACTCTGAGTCTGACCCCGGGAGTGTGTGATGGGCCGGCGTGGAGGGAGATTCACTCTGTGTCTGACCCCGGGAGTGTTTGATGGGACCGTGTACAGGAATAATCACTCTGTGTCTGACCGCCGGGAGAGTTTGATGGGACCGTGTAGAGGTATAATCACACTGTGTCTGACCCCGGGAGTGTGTGATGGGCCGGCGTGGAGGGAGATTCACTCTGTGTCTGACCCCGGGTGAGTTTGATGGGAAGGTGTAGAGGAATAATCAGTCTGTGTCTGACACAGTCAGAGTTTGATGGGACCGTGTGGAGGAATAATCACTCTGTGTCTGACCCCGGGAGTGTTTGATGGGACCGTGTAGAGGAATAATCACTCTGAGTCTGACCCCGGGTGAGTGAGTTGGGACGGTGTAGAGGAATAATCACTCTGTGTCTGACCCCGGGAGTGTTTGATGGGACCGTGTAGAGGAATAATCTCTCTGTGTCTGACCCCGGGAGTGTGTGATGGGACGGTGTGGAGGGAGATTAACTCTGTGTCTGACCCCGGGAGACTGTGATGGGCGGTGTAGAGGAATAATCTCTCTGTGTCTGACCCAGGGAGTTTGTGACGGGACGGTGTGGAGGGAGATTCACTCTGTGTCTGACCCCGGGAGTGTTTGATTGGAACGTGTAGAGGTATAATCACTCTGAGTTTGACCCCGGGAGTGTGTGTTGGGACGGTGTGGACGGAGATTCACTTTGTGTCTGACCCCGGGAGTGTTTGATGTGACCGTGTAGAGGAATAATCACACTGTGTCTGACCCCGGGAGAGTGTGATGGGACGGTGTGGACGGAGATTCACTTTGTGTCTGACCCCGGGAGTGTTTGATGTGACCGTGTAGAGGAATAATCACACTGTGTCTGACCCCGGGAGTGTGTGATGGGCCGGCGTGGAGGGAGATTCACTCTGTGTCTGACCCCGGGTGAGTTTGATGGGAAGGTGTAGAGGAATAATTAGTCTGTGTCTGACCCAGTCAGAGTTTGATGGGACCGTGTAGAGGAATAATCTCTCTGTGTCTGACCCCGGGAGTGTGTGTTCGGACGGTGTGGAGGGAGATTAACTCTGTGTCTGACCCCGGGAGAGTGTGATGGGCGGTGTAGAGGAATAATCACTCTGTGCCTGACCCAGGGAGTTTGTGACGGGACGGTGTGGAGGAATAATCACTCTGTGTCTGACCCCGGGAGTGTTTGATGGGACCGTGTAGAGGAATAATCACTCTGAGTCTGACCCCGGGTGTGTGTGTTGGGACGGTGTAGAGGAATAATCACTCTGTGTCTGACCCCGGGAGTGTTCGATGGGACCGTGTAGAGGAATACTCTCTCTGTGTCTGACCCCGGGAGTGTGTGATGGGACGGTGTGGAGGGAGATTAACTCTGTGTCTGACCCCGGGAGACTGTGATGGGCGGTGTAGAGGAATAATCTCTCTGTGTCTGACCCAGGGAGTTTGTGACGGGACGGTGTGGAGGGAGATTCACTCTGTGTCTGACCCCGGGAGTGTTTGCTGGGACCGAGTAGAGGAATAATCACTCTGTGTCTGACCCAGGGAGTGTGTGATGGGCCGGCGTTAAGGTAGATTCACTCTGTGTCTGACCCCGGGAGTGTGTGATGGGACGGTGTGGAGGGAGATTCACACTGTGTCTGAACCCGGGAGTGTTTGATGGGACCGAGTAGAGGAATAATCACTCTGTGTCAGACCCAGGGAGTGTGTGATGGGCCGGCGTTAAGGTAGATTCACTCTGTGTCTGACCCCGGGTGAGTTTGATGGGAAGGTGTAGAGGAATAATCACTCTGTGTCTGACCCCAGTAGTGTTTGATGGGACCGTGTGGAGGAATAATCACTCTGTGTCTGACCCGGGTGAGTTTGATGGGAAGGTGTAGAGGAATAATCACTCTGTGTCTGACCCCGGGAGTGTTTGATGGGACCGTGTAGAGGAATAATCTCTCTGTGTCTGACCCCGGGAGACTGTGATGGGCGGTGTAGAGGAATAATCTCTCTGTGTCTGACCCAGGGAGTTTGTGACGGGACGGTGTGGAGGGAGATTCACTCAGTGTCTGACCCCGGGAGTGTTTGATGGGAACGTGTAGAGGTATAATCACTCTGAGTCTGACCCCGGGAGTGTGTGTTGGGACGGTGTGGACGGAGAATCACTTTGTGTCTGACCCCGGGAGTGTTTGATGTGACCGTGTAGAGGAATAATCACACTGTGTCTGACCCCGGGAGTGTGTGATGGGCCGGCGAGGAGGGAGATTCACTCTGTGTCTGACCCCGGGTGAGTTTGATGGGAAGGTGTAGAGGAATAATCAGTCTGTGTCTGACCCAGTCAGAGTTTGATGGGACCGTGTAGAGGAATAATCTCTCTGTGTCTGACCCCGGGAGTGTGTGCTGGGACGATGTGGAGGGTGGTTCACTATGTGTCTGATCCCGGGAGTGTGTGATGGGCCGGCGTTAAGGGAGATTCACTCTGTGTCTGACCGCCGGGAGTGTTTGATGGGACCGTGAAGAGGAATAATCACTCTGTGTCTGACCCCGGGAGTGTTTGATGGGACCGTTTAGAGGAATAATCACTCTGTTTCTGACCATTGGAGTGTGTGATGGGACGTTGTGGAGGGAGATTCACTGTGTGTCTGACACCGGGAGTGAGTGATGGGCCGTGTAGAGGGAGATTCACTCTGTGTCTGACCCAGGGCGTGTGTGATGGGACGGTGTGGAGGGAGATTTACTCTGTGTCTGAACCCGGGAGTGTTTGATGGGACCGAGTAGAGGAATAATCACTCTGTGTCTGACCCAGGGAGTGTGTGATGGGCCGGCGTTAAGGTAGATTCACTCTGTGTCTGACCCCGGGTGAGTTTGATGGGAAGGTGTAGAGGAATAATCACTCTGTGTCTGACCCCGGTAGTGTTTGATGGGACCGTGTGGAGGAATAATCACTCTGTGTCTGACCCCGGGTGAGTTTGATGGGAAGGTGTAGAGGAATAATCACTCTGTGTCTGACCCCGGGAGTGTTTGATGGGACCGTGTAGAGGAATAATCTCTCTGTGTCTGACCCCGGGAGTGTGTGATGGGACGGTGTGGAGGGAGATTAACTCTGTGTCTGACCCCGGGAGACTATGATGGGCGGTGTAGAGGAATAATCTCTCTGTGACTGACCCAGGGAGTTTGTGACGGGACGGTGTGGAGGGAGATTCACTCTGTGTCTGACCCCGGGAGTGTTTGATGGGAACGTGTAGAGGTATAATCACTCTGAGTCTGACCCCGGGAGACTGTGATGGGCGGTGTAGAGGAATAATCTCTCTGTGTCTGACCCAGGGAGTTTGTGACGGGACGGTGTGGAGGGAGATTCACTCTGTGTCTGACCCCGGGAGTGTTTGATGGGAACGTGTAGAGGTATAATCACTCTGAGTCTGACCCCGGGAGTGTGTGATGGGCCGGCGTGGAGGGAGATTCACTCTGTGTCTGACCCCGGGAGTGTTTGATGGGACCGTGTACAGGAATAATCACTCTGTGTCTGACCGCCGGGAGAGTTTGATGGGACCGTGTAGAGGTATAATCACACTGTGTCTGACCCCGGGAGTGTGTGATGGGCCGGCGTGGAGGGAGATTCACTCTGTGTCTGACCCCGGGTGAGTTTGATGGGAAGGTGTAGAGGAATAATCAGTCTGTGTCTGACACAGTCAGAGTTTGATGGGACCGTGTGGAGGAATAATCACTCTGTGTCTGACCCCGGGAGTGTTTGATGGGACCGTGTAGAGGAATAATCACTCTGAGTCTGACCCCGGGTGAGTGAGTTGGGACGGTGTAGAGGAATAATCACTCTGTGTCTGACCCCGGGAGTGTTTGATGGGACCGTGTAGAGGAATAATCTCTCTGTGTCTGACCCCGGGAGTGTGTGATGGGACGGTGTGGAGGGAGATTAACTCTGTGTCTGACCCCGGGAGACTGTGATGGGCGGTGTAGAGGAATAATCTCTCTGTGTCTGACCCAGGGAGTTTGTGACGGGACGGTGTGGAGGGAGATTCACTCTGTGTCTGACCCCGGGAGTGTTTGATGGGAACGTGTAGAGGTATAATCACTCTGAGTCTGACCCCGGGAGTGTGTGTTGGGACGGTGTGGACGGAGATTCACTTTGTGTCTGACCCCGGGAGTGTTTGATGTGACCGTGTAGAGGAATAATCACACTGTGTCTGACCCCGGGAGTGTGTGATGGGACGGTGTGGACGGAGATTCACTTTGTGTCTGACCCCGGGAGTGTTTGATGTGACCGTGTAGAGGAATAATCACACTGTGTCTGACCCGGGGAGTGTGTGATGGGCCGGCGTGGAGGGAGATTCACTCTGTGTCTGACCCCGGGTGAGTTTGATGGGAAGGTGTAGAGGAATAATTAGTCTGTGTCTGACCCAGTCAGAGTTTGATGGGACCGTGTAGAGGAATAATCTCTCTGTGTCTGACCCCGGGAGTGTGTGTTCGGACGGTGTGGAGGGAGATTAACTCTGTGTCTGACCCCGGGAGAGTGTGATGGGCGGTGTAGAGGAATAATCACTCTGTGCCTGACCCAGGGAGTTTGTGACGGGACGGTGTGGAGGAATAATCACTCTGTGTCTGACCCCGGGAGTGTTTGATGGGACCGTGTAGAGGAATAATCACTCTGAGTCTGACCCCGGGTGTGTGTGTTGGGACGGTGTAGAGGAATAATCACTCTGTGTCTGACCCCGGGAGTGTGTGCTGGGACGATATGGAGGGTGGTTCACTATGTGTCTGATCCCGGGAGTGTGTGATGGGCCGGCGTTAAGGGAGATTCACTCTGTGTCTGACCGCCGGGAGTGTTTGATGGGACCGTGTAGAGGAATAATCACTCTGTGTCTGACCCCGGGAGTGTTTGATGGGACCGTTTAGAGGAATAATCACTCTGTTTCTGACCATTGGAGTGTGTGATGGGACGTTGTGGAGGGAGATTCACTGTGTGTCTGACCCCGGGAGTGAGTGATGGGCCGTGTAGAGGGAGATTCACTCTGTGTCTGACCCAGGGCGTGTGTGATGGGACGGTGTGGAGGGAGATTTACTCTGTGTCTGAACCCGGGAGTGTTTGATGGGACCGAGTAGAGGAATAATCACTCTGTGTCTGACCCAGGGAGTGTGTGATGGGCCGGCGTTAAGGTAGATTCACTCTGTGTCTGACCCCGGGTGAGTTTGATGGGAAGGTGTAGAGGAATAATCACTCTGTGTCTGACCCCGGTAGTGTTTGATGGGACCGTGTGGAGGAATAATCACTCTGTGTCTGACCCCGGGTGAGTTTGATGGGAAGGTGTAGAGGAATAATCACTCTGTGTCTGACCCCGGGAGTGTTTGATGGGACCGTGTAGAGGAATAATCTCTCTGTGTCTGACCCCGGGAGTGTGTGATGGGACGGTGTGGAGGGAGATTAACTCTGTGTCTGACCCCGGGAGACTATGATGGGCGGTGTAGAGGAATAATCTCTCTGTGACTGACCCAGGGAGTTTGTGACGGGACGGTGTGGAGGGAGATTCACTCTGTGTCTGACCCCGGGAGTGTTTGATGGGAACGTGTAGAGGTATAATCACTCTGAGTCTGACCCCGGGAGACTGTGATGGGCGGTGTAGAGGAATAATCTCTCTGTGTCTGACCCAGGGAGTTTGTGACGGGACGGTGTGGAGGGAGATTCACTCTGTGTCTGACCCCGGGAGTGTTTGATGGGAACGTGTAGAGGTATAATCACTCTGAGTCTGACCCCGGGAGTGTGTGATGGGCCGGCGTGGAGGGAGATTCACTCTGTGTCTGACCCCGGGAGTGTTTGATGGGACCGTGTACAGGAATAATCACTCTGTGTCTGACCGCCGGGAGAGTTTGATGGGACCGTGTAGAGGTATAATCACACTGTGTCTGACCCCGGGAGTGTGTGATGGGCCGGCGTGGAGGGAGATTCACTCTGTGTCTGACCCCGGGTGAGTTTGATGGGAAGGTGTAGAGGAATAATCAGTCTGTGTCTGACACAGTCAGAGTTTGATGGGACCGTGTGGAGGAATAATCACTCTGTGTCTGACCCCGGGAGTGTTTGATGGGACCGTGTAGAGGAATAATCACTCTGAGTCTGACCCCGGGTGAGTGAGTTGGGACGGTGTAGAGGAATAATCACTCTGTGTCTGACCCCGGGAGTGTTTGATGGGACCGTGTAGAGGAATAATCTCTCTGTGTCTGACCCCGGGAGTGTGTGATGGGACGGTGTGGAGGGAGATTAACTCTGTGTCTGACCCCGGGAGACTGTGATGGGCGGTGTAGAGGAATAATCTCTCTGTGTCTGACCCAGGGAGTTTGTGACGGGACGGTGTGGAGGGAGATTCACTCTGTGTCTGACCCCGGGAGTGTTTGATGGGAACGTGTAGAGGTATAATCACTCTGAGTCTGACCCCGGGAGTGTGTGTTGGGACGGTGTGGACGGAGATTCACTTTGTGTCTGACCCCGGGAGTGTTTGATGTGACCGTGTAGAGGAATAATCACACTGTGTCTGACCCCGGGAGTGTGTGATGGGACGGTGTGGACGGAGATTCACTTTGTGTCTGACCCCGGGAGTGTTTGATGTGACCGTGTAGAGGAATAATCACACTGTGTCTGACCCGGGGAGTGTGTGATGGGCCGGCGTGGAGGGAGATTCACTCTGTGTCTGACCCCGGGTGAGTTTGATGGGAAGGTGTAGAGGAATAATTAGTCTGTGTCTGACCCAGTCAGAGTTTGATGGGACCGTGTAGAGGAATAATCTCTCTGTGTCTGACCCCGGGAGTGTGTGTTCGGACGGTGTGGAGGGAGATTAACTCTGTGTCTGACCCCGGGAGAGTGTGATGGGCGGTGTAGAGGAATAATCACTCTGTGCCTGACCCAGGGAGTTTGTGACGGGACGGTGTGGAGGAATAATCACTCTGTGTCTGACCCCGGGAGTGTTTGATGGGACCGTGTAGAGGAATAATCACTCTGAGTCTGACCCCGGGTGTGTGTGTTGGGACGGTGTAGAGGAATAATCACTCTGTGTCTGACCCCGGGAGTGTTCGATGGGACCGTGTAGAGGAATACTCTCTCTGTGTCTGACCCCGGGAGTGTGTGATGGGCGGTGTAGAGGAATAATCTCTCTGTGTCGGACCCAGGGAGTTTGTGACGGGACGGTGTGGAGGGAGATTCACTCTGTGTCTGACCCCGGGAGTGTTTGCTGGGACCGAGTAGAGGAATAATCACTCTGTGTCTGACCCAGGGAGTGTGTGATGGGCCGGCGTTAAGGTAGATTCACTCTGTGTCTGACCCCGGGAGTGTGTGATGGGACGGTGTGGAGGGAGATTCACACTGTGTCTGAACCCGGGAGTGTTTGATGGGACCGAGTAGAGGAATAATCACTCTGTGTCAGACCCAGGGAGTGTGTGATGGGCCGGCGTTAAAGTAGATTCACTCTGTGTCTGACCCCGGGTGAGTTTGATGGGAAGGTGTAGAGGAATAATCACTCTGTGTCTGACCCCAGTAGTGTTTGATGGGACCGTGTGGAGGAATAATCACTCTGTGTCTGACCCGGGTGAGTTTGATGGGAAGGTGTAGAGGAATAATCACTCTGTGTCTGACCCCGGGAGTGTTTGATGGGACCGTGTAGAGGAATAATCTCTCTGTGTCTGACCCCGGGAGACTGTGATGGGCGGTGTAGAGGAATAATCTCTCTGTGTCTGACCCAGGGAGTTTGTGACGGGACGGTGTGGAGGGAGATTCACTCTGTGTCTGACCCCGGGAGTGTTTGATGGGAACGTGTAGAGGTATAATCACTCTGAGTCTGACCCCGGGAGTGTGTGTTGGGACGGTGTGGACGGAGAATCACTTTGTGTCTGACCCCGGGAGTGTTTGATGTGACCGTGTAGAGGAATAATCACACTGTGTCTGACCCCGGGAGTGTGTGATGGGCCGGCGAGGAGGGAGATTCACTCTGTGTCTGACCCCGGGTGAGTTTGATGGGAAGGTGTAGAGGAATAATCAGTCTGTGTCTGACCCAGTCAGAGTTTGATGGGACCGTGTAGAGGAATAATCTCTCTGTGTCTGACCCCGGGAGTGTGTGTTCGGACGGTGTGGAGGGAGATTAACTCTGTGTCTGACCCCGGGAGAGTTTGATGGGCGGTGCAGAGGAATAATCACACTGTGTCTGACCCAGGGAGTTTGTGACGGGACGGTGTGGAGGGAGATTCACTCTGTGTCTGACCCCGGGATTGTTTGATGGGACCGTGTAGAGGAATAATCACTCTGAGTCTGACCCTGGGTGTGTGTGTTGGGACGGTGTAGAGGAATAATCACTCTGTGTCTGACCCCGGGAGTGTGTGATGGGAAGGTGTAGAGGAATAATCACTCTGTGTCTGAACCCGGGAGAGTTTGATGGGACCGTGTAGAGGAATAATCTCTCTGTGTCTGACCCCGGGAGTGTGTGATCGGACGGTGTGGAGGGAGATTCACTCTGTGTCTGACCCCGGGAGTGTGTGATGGGTGGTGTAGAGGAATAATCACTCTGTGTCTGACCCAGGGAATTAGGACGGGACGGTGTGGAGGGAGATTCACTCTGTGTCTGACCCCGGGAGAGTGTGATGTGACCGTGTAGAGGAATAATCACTCTGTGTCTGACCCCGGGAGTGTGTGATGGGACGGTGTGGAGGGAGATTCACTGTGTCTGACCCCTGGAATGTTTGATGGGACCGTGTAGAGGAATAATCTCTCTGTTTCCGACCCCGGGAGTGTGTGATGGGACGGTGTGGAGGGAGATTAACTCTGTGTCTGTCCCCGGGAGAGTGTGATGGGCGGTGTAGAGGAATAATCACTCTGTGTCTGACCCAGGGCGTGTTTGATGGGAACGTGTAGAGGAGTAATCACTCTGAGTCTGACCCCGGGAGTGTGTGTTGGGACGGTGTGGACGGAGATTCACTTTGTGTCTGACCCCGGGAGTGTTTGATGGGACCGTGTAGAGGAATAATCACTGTGTGTCTGACCCCGGGAGTGTGTGATGGGACGGTGTGGAGGGAGATTCACTCTGTGTCTGACCCCGGGTGAGTTTGATGGGAAGGTGTAGAGGAATAATCTCTCTCTGTCTGACCCCGGTAATGTTTGATGGGACCGTGTAGAGGAATAATCACTCTGTGTCTGACCCCGGGTGAGTTTGATGGGAAGGTGTAGAGGAATAATCTCTCTCTGTCTGACCCCGGTAATGTTTGATGGGACCGTGTAGAGGAATAATCTCTCTGTGTCTGACCCCGGGAGTGTGTGATGGGACGTGTGGAGGGAGATTAACTCTGTGTCTGTCCCCGGGAGAGTGTGATGGGAGGTGTAGAGGAATAATCACTCTGTGTCTGACCCAGGGAGTGTTTGATGGGAACGTGTAGAGGAATAATCACTCTGAGTCTGACCCCGGGAGTGTGTGATCGGACGGTGTGGAGGGAGATTAACTCTGTGTCTGACCCCGGGGGAGTGTGATGTGCGGAGTAGAGGAATAATCACTCTGTGTCTGACCCTGGGAATTTGGACGGGACGGTGTGGAGGGAGATTCACTATGTGTCTGACCCCGGGAGTGTTTGATGGTAACGTGTAGCGGAATAATCACTCCGTGTCTGACACCGGGAGTTTGTGATGGGACGGCGTGGAGGGAGATTCATTCTGTGTCTGACCCCGGTAGTGTTTGATGGGACCGTGTGGAGGAATAATCACTCTGTGTCTGACCCCGGGAGAGTTTGATGGGAAGGTGTAGAGGAATAATCACTCTGTGTCTGACCCCGGGAGTGTGTGATGGGACGGTGTGGAGGGAGATTAACTCTGTGTCTGACCCCGGGGGAGTGTGATGGGCGGTGTAGAGGAATAATCTCTCTGTGTCTGACCCCGGGAGTGTTTGATGGGGACGTGTAGAGGTATAATCACTCTGAGTCTGACCCCGGGAGTGTGTGATCGGACGGCGTGGAGGGAGATTCACTCTGTGTCTGACCCCGGGTGAGTTTGATGGGAAGGTGTAGAGGAATAATCAGTATCTGTCTGACCCAGTCAGAGTTTGATGGGACCTTGTAGAGGAATAATCACTCTGTGTCTGACCCAGGGAGTGTGTGATGGGACGGTGTAGAGGAATAATCACTCTGTGTCTGACCATCAGAATGTGTGATGGGACGGTGTGAGGGAGATTCACTGTGTGTCTGACCCCGGGAGTGTGTGATGGGCGGTGTAGAGGAATAATCACTCTGTGTCTGACCCCGGGAGTGTGTGCTGGGACGATGTGGAGGGTGGTTCACTATGTGTCTGATCCCGGGAGTGTGTGATGGGCCGGCGTTAAGGGAGATTCACTCTGTGTCTGACCGCCGGGAGTGTTTGATGGGACCGTGTAGAGGAATAATCACTCTGTGTCTGACCCCGGGAGTGTTTGATGGGACCGTTTAGAGGAATAATCACTCTGTTTCTGACCATTGGAGTGTGTGATGGGACGTTGTGGAGGGAGATTCACTGTGTGTCTGACCCCGGGATTGAGTGATGGGCCGTGTAGAGGGAGATTCACTCTGTGTCTGACCCAGGGCGTGTGTGATGGGACGGTGTGGAGGGAGATTTACTCTGTGTCTGAACCCGGGAGTGTTTGATGGGACCGAGTAGAGGAATAATCACTCTGTGTCTGACCCAGGGAGTGTGTGATGGGCCGGCGTTAAGGTAGATTCACTCTGTGTCTGACCCCGGGTGAGTTTGATGGGAAGGTGTAGAGGAATAATCACTCTGTGTCTGACCCCGGTAGTGTTTGATGGGACCGTGTGGAGGAATAATCACTCTGTGTCTGACCCCGGGTGAGTTTGATGGGAAGGTGTAGAGGAATAATCACTCTGTGTCTGACCCCGGGAGTGTTTGATGGGACCGTGTAGAGGAATAATCTCTCTGTGTCTGACCCCGGGAGTGTGTGATGGGACGGTGTGGAGGGAGATTAACTCTGTGTCTGACCCCGGGAGACTATGATGGGCGGTGTAGAGGAATTGTGTCTGACCCAGGGAGTTTGTGACGGGACGGTGTGGAGGGAGATTCACTCTGTGTCTGACCCCGGGAGTGTTTGATGGGAACGTGTAGAGGTATAATCACTCTGAGTCTGACCCCGGGAGACTGTGATGGGCGGTGTAGAGGAATAATCTCTCTGTGTCTGACCCAGGGAGTTTGTGACGGGACGGTGTGGAGGGAGATTCACTCTGTGTCTGACCCCGGGAGTGTTTGATGGGAACGTGTAGAGGTATTATCACTCTGAGTCTGACCCCGGGAGTGTGTGATGGGCCGGCGTGGAGGGAGATTCACTCTGTGTCTGACCCCGGGAGTGTTTGATGGGACCGTGTACAGGAATAATCACTCTGTGTCTGACCGCCGGGAGAGTTTGATGGGACCGTGTAGAGGAATAATCACACTGTGTCTGACCCCGGGAGTGTGTGATGGGCCGGCGTGGAGGGAGATTCACTCTGTGTCTGACCCCGGGTGAGTTTGATGGGAAGGTGTAGAGGAATAATCAGTCTGTGTCTGACACAGTCAGAGTTTGATGGGACCGTGTGGAGGAATAATCACTCTGTGTCTGACCCCGGGAGTGTTTGATGGGACCGTGTAGAGGAATAATCACTCTGAGTCTGACCCCGGGTGAGTGAGTTGGGACGGTGTAGAGGAATAATCACTCTGTGTCTGACCCCGGGAGTGTTTGATGGGACCGTGTAGAGGAATAATCTCTCTGTGTCTGACCCCGGGAGTGTGTGATGGGACGGTGTGGAGGGAGATTAACTCTGTGTCTGACCCCGGGAGACTGTGATGGGCGGTGTAGAGGAATAATCTCTCTGTGTCTGACCCAGGGAGTTTGTGACGGGACGGTGTGGAGGGAGATTCACTCTGTGTCTGACCCCGGGAGTGTTTGATGGGAACGTGTAGAGGTATAATCACTCTGAGTCTGACCCCGGGAGTGTGTGTTGGGACGGTGTGGACGGAGATTCACTTTGTGTCTGACCCCGGGAGTGTTTGATGTGACCGTGTAGAGGAATAATCACACTGTGTCTGACCCCGGGAGTGTGTGATGGGACGGTGTGGACGGAGATTCACTTTGTGTCTGACCCCGGGAGTGTTTGATGTGACCGTGTAGAGGAATAATCACACTGTGTCTGACCCCGGGAGTGTGTGATGGGCCGGCGTGGAGGGAGATTCACTCTGTGTCTGACCCCGGGTGAGTTTGATGGGAAGGTGTAGAGGAATAATTAGTCTGTGTCTGACCCCGTCAGAGTTTGATGGGACCGTGTAGAGGAATAATCTCTCTGTGTCTGACCCCGGGAGTGTGTGTTCGGACGGTGTGGAGGGAGATTAAATCTGTGTCTGACCCCGGGAGAGTGTGATGGGCGGTGTAGAGGAATAATCACTCTGTGTCTGACCCAGGGAGTTTGTGACGGGACGGTGTGGAGGAATAATCACTCTGTGTCTGACCCCGGGAGTGTTTGATGGGACCGTGTAGAGGAATAATCACTCTGAGTCTGACCCCGGGTGTGTGTGTTGGGACGGTGTAGAGGAATAATCACTCTGTGTCTGACCCCGGGAGTGTTCGATGGGACCGTGTAGAGGAATACTCTCTCTGTGTCTGACCCCGGGAGTGTGTGATGGGACGGTGTGGAGGGAGATTAACTCTGTGTCTGACCCCGGGAGACTGTGATGGGCGGTGTAGAGGAATAATCTCTCTGTGTCTGACCCAGGGAGTTTGTGACGGGACGGTGTGGAGGGAGATTCACTCTGTGTCTGACCCCGGGAGTGTTTGCTGGGACCGAGTAGAGGAATAATCACTCTGTGTCTGACCCAGGGAGTGTGTGATGGGCCGGCGTTAAGGTAGATTCACTCTGTGTCTGACCCCGGGAGTGTGTGATGGGACGGTGTGGAGGGAGATTCACACTGTGTCTGAACCCGGGAGTGTTTGATGGGACCGTGTGGAGGAATAATCACTCTGTGTCTGACCCGGGTGAGTTTGATGGGAAGGTGTAGAGGAATAATCACTCTGTGTCTGACCCCGGGAGTGTTTGATGGGACCGTGTAGAGGAATAATCTCTCTGTGTCTGACCCCGGGAGACTGTGATGGGCGGTGTAGAGGAATAATCTCTCTGTGTCTGACCCAGGGAGTTTGAGACGGGACGGTGTGGAGGGAGATTCACTCTGTGTCTGACCCCGGGAGTGTTTGATGGGAACGTGTAGAGGTATAATCACTCTGAGTCTGACCCCGGGAGTGTGTGTTGGGACGGTGTGGACGGAGAATCACTTTGTGTCTGACCCCGGGAGTGTTTGATGTGACCGTGTAGAGGAATAATCACACTGTGTCTGACCCCGGGAGTGTGTGATGGGCCGGCGAGGAGGGAGATTCACTCTGTGTCTGACCCCGGGTGAGTTTGATGGGAAGGTGTAGAGGAATAATCAGTCTGTGTCTGACCCAGTCAGAGTTTGATGGGACCGTGTAGAGGAATAATCTCTCTGTGTCTGACCCCGGGAGTGTGTGTTCGGACGGTGTGGAGGGAGATTAACTCTGTGTCTGACCCCGGGAGAGTTTGATGGGACCGTGTAGAGGAATAATCACTCTGAGTCTGACCCTGGGTGTGTGTGTTGGGACGGTGTAGAGGAATAATCACTCTGTGTCTGACCCCGGGAGTGTGTGATGGGAAGGTGTAGAGGAATAATCACTCTGTGTCTGAACCCGGGAGAGTTTGATGGGACCGTGTAGAGGAATAATCTCTCTGTGTCTGACCCCGGGAGTGTGTGATCGGACGGTGTGGAGGGAGATTCACTCTGTGTCTGACCCCGGGAGTGTGTGATGGGTGGAGTAGAGGAATAATCACTCTGTGTCTGACCCAGGGAATTAGGACGGGACGGTGTGGAGGGAGATTCACTCTGTGTCTGACCCCGGGAGAGTGTGATGTGACCGTGTAGAGGAATAATCACTCTGTGTCTGACCCCGGGAGTGTGTGATGGGACGGTGTGGAGGGAGATTCACTGTGTCTGACCCCGGGAATGTTTGATGGGACCGTGTAGAGGAATAATCTCTCTGTTTCCGACCCCGGGAGTGTGTGATGGGACGGTGTGGAGGGAGATTAACTCTGTGTCTGTCCCCGGGAGAGTGTGATGGGCGGTGTAGAGGAATAATCACTCTGTGTCTGACCCAGGGCGTGTTTGATGGGAACGTGTAGAGGAGTAATCACTCTGAGTCTGACCCCGGGAGTGTGTGTTGGGACGGTGTGGACGGAGATTCACTTTGTGTCTGACCCCGGGAGTGTTTGATGGGACCGTGTAGAGGAATAATCACTCTGTGTCTGACCCCGGGTGTGTGTGATGGGACGGTGTGGAGGGAGATTCACTGTGTCTGACCCCGGGAGTGTTTGATGGGACCGTGTAGAGGAATAATCACTCTGTGTCTGACCCCGGGAGTGTGTGATGGGCCGGCGTGGAGGGAGATTCACTCTGTCTCTGACGCCGGGTGAGTTTGATGGGAAGGTGTAGAGGAATAATCACTCTGTGTCTGACCCCGGGAGAGTTTGATGGGACCGTGTAGAGGAATAATCACTCTGTGTCTGACCCCGGGTGAGTTTGATGGGAAGGTGTAGAGGAATAATCACTCTCTGTCTGACCCCGGTAATGTTTGATGGGACCTTGTAGAGGAATAATCTCTCTGTGTCTGACCCCGGGAGTGTGTGAAGGGACGTGTGGAGGGAGATTAACTCTGTGTCTGTCCCCGGGAGAGTGTGATGGGAGGTGTAGAGGAATAATCACTCTGTGTCTGACCCAGGGAGTGTTTGATGGGAACGTGTAGAGGAATAATCACTCTGAGTCTGACCCCGGGAGTGTGTGATCGGACGGTGTGGAGGGAGATTAACTCTGTGTCTGACCCCGGGGGAGTGTGATGTGCGGTGTAGAGGAATAATCACTCTGTGTCTGACCCTGGGAATTTGGACGGGACGGTGTGGAGGGAGATTCACTATGTGTCTGACCCCGGGAGTGTGTGTTGGGACGGTGTAGAGGAATAATCACTCTGTGTCTGACCCCGGGAGTGTGTGTTGGGACCGTGTAGAGGAATAATCACTCTGTGTCTGACCCCGGGATTGTTTGATGGTACCGTGTAGCGGAATAATCACTCCGTGTCTGACACCGGGAGTTTGTGATGGGACGGCGTGGAGGGAGATTCATTCTGTGTCTGACCCCGGGAGTGTTTGATGGGACCGTTTAGAGGAATAATCACTGTCTGTCTGACACACGGAGTGTTTGATGCTGCCGTGTAGAGGAATAATCACTCTGTTTCTGACCCCGGGAGTGTGTGATGGGCCGGCGTGTAGGGAGATTCACTCTGTGTCTGACCGCGGGTGAGTTTGATGGGAAGGTGTAGAGGAATAATCACTCTGTGTCTGAACCCGGGAGTGTTTGATGGGACCGTGTAGAGGAATAATCTCTCTGTGTCTGACCCCGGGAGTGTGTGATGGGACGGTGTGGAGGGACATTAACTCTGTGTCTGACCCCGGGAGAGTGTGATGGGCGGTGCAGAGGAATAATCACTCTGAGTCTGAACCCGGGAGTGTGTGATGGGACGGTGTGGAGGGAGATTCACTGTGTCTCACCCCGGGAGTGTTTGATGGGACCGTGTAGAGGAATAATCACTCTGTGTCTGACCACGGGAGTGTGTGATGGGCCGGAGTGGAGGGAGATTCACTCTGTGTCTGACCCCGGGTGAGTTTGATGGGACCGTGTAGAGGAATAATCATTCTGAGTCTGACCCCGGGAGTGTGTTTTGGGACGGTGTGGACTTAGATTCACTTTCTGTCTGACCCCGGGAGTGTTTGATTGGACCGTGTACAGGAATAATCACTCTGTGTCTGACCGCCGGGAGTGTTTGATGGGACCGTGTAGAGGAATAATCACACTGTGTCTGACCCCGGGAGTGTTTGATGGGCCGTGTAGAGGAATAATCACTCTGTGTCTGACCCCGGGAGTGTGTGATGGGCCGTGTAGAGGGAGATTCACTCTGTGTCTGACCCAGGGCGTGTGTGATGGGACAGTGTAGAGAAATAATCACTCTGTGTCTGACCCCGGGAGTGTGTGATGGGACGGTGTGGAGGAAGATTCACTCTGTGTCTGAACCCGGGAGTGGTTGATGGGACCGAGTAGAGGAATAATCACTCTGTGTCTGACCCAGGGAATTTGGACGGGACGGTGTGGAGGGAGATTCACTCTGTGTCTGACCCCGGGTGAGTTTGATGGGAAGGTGTAGAGGAATAATCACTCTGTGTCTGACCCCGGGAGAGATTGATGGGACCGTGTAGAGGAATAATCTCTCTGTGTCTGACCCCGGGAGTGTGTGATCGGACGGGGTGGAGGGAGATTAACTCTGTGTCTGACCCCGGGAGAGTGTGATGGGCGGTGTAGTGGAATAATCACTCAGTGTCTGACCCAGGGAATTTGGACGGGACGGTGTGGAGGGAGATTCACTCTGTGTCTGACCCCGGGAGTGTTTGATGGCACCGTGTAGAGGAATAATCACTCTGAGTCTGACCCCGGGAGTGTGTGTTGGGACGGTGTAGAGGAATAATCACTCTGTGTCTGACCCCGGGAGTATGTGATGGGATGGCGTGGAGGGAGATTCACTCTGTGTCTGACCCCGGGAGTGTTTGATGGGACCGTTTAGAGGAATAATCACTGTCTGTCTGACACACGGAGTGTTTGATGCTACCGTGTAGAGGAATAATCACTCTGTATCTGACCCCGGGAGTGTGTGATGGGCCGGCGTGGAGTGAGATTCACTCTGTGTCTGACCCCGGGAGTGTTTGATGGGACCGTGTACAGGAATAATCACTCTGTGTCTGACCGCCGGGAGTGTTTGATGGGACCGTGTAGAGGAATAATCACTCTGTGTCTGACCCCGGGAGTGTTTGATGGGACCGTTTAGAGGAATAATCACTCTGTGTCTGACCATTGGAGTGTGTGATGGGACGGTGTGGAGGGAGATTCACTGTGTGTCTGACCCCGGGAGTGAGTGATGGGCCGTGTAGAGGGAGATTCACTCTGTGTCTGACCCAGGGCGTGTGTGATGGGACAGTGTAGAGAAATAATCACTCTGTGTCTGACCCCGGGAGTGTGTGATGGGACGGTGTGGAGGGAGATTCACTCTGTGTCTGAACCAGGGTGTGTTTGATGGGACCGAGTAGAGGAATAATCACTCTGTGTCTGACCCAGGGAGTGTGTGATGAGCCGGCGTTAAGGTAGATTCACTCTGTGTCTGACCCCGGGTGAGTTTGATGGGACGGCGTGGAGGGAGATTCATTCTGTGTCTGACCCCGGGAGTGTTTGATGGGACCGTTTAGAGGAATAATCACTGTCTGTCTGACACACGGAGTGTTTGATGCTGCCGTGTAGAGGAATAATCACTCTGTTTCTGACCCCGGGAGTGTGTGATGGGCCGGCGTGTAGGGAGATTCACTCTGTGTCTGACCGCGGGTGAGTTTGATGGGAAGGTGTAGAGGAATAATCACTCTGTGTCTGAACCCGGGAGTGTTTGATGGGACCGTGTAGAGGAATAATCTCTCTGTGTCTGACCCCGGGAGTGTGTGATGGGACGGTGTGGAGGGACATTAACTCTGTGTCTGACCCCGGGAGAGTGTGATGGGCGGTGCAGAGGAATAATCACTCTGAGTCTGAACCCGGGAGTGTGTGATGGGACGGTGTGGAGGGAGATTCACTGTGTCTCACCCCGGGAGTGTTTGATGGGACCGTGTAGAGGAATAATCACTCTGTGTCTGACCACGGGAGTGTGTGATGGGCCGGAGTGGAGGGAGATTCACTCTGTGTCTGACCCCGGGTGAGTTTGATGGGACCGTGTAGAGGAATAATCATTCTGAGTCTGACCCCGGGAGTGTGTTTTGGGACGGTGTGGACTTAGATTCACTTTCTGTCTGACCCCGGGAGTGTTTGATTGGACCGTGTACAGGAATAATCACTCTGTGTCTGACCGCCGGGAGTGTTTGATGGGACCGTGTAGAGGAATAATCACACTGTGTCTGACCCCGGGAGTGTTTGATGGGCCGTGTAGAGGAATAATCACTCTGTGTCTGACCCCGGGAGTGTGTGATGGGCCGTGTAGAGGGAGATTAACTCTGTGTCTGACCCAGGGCGTGTGTGATGGGACAGTGTAGAGAAATAATCACTCTGTGTCTGACCCCGGGAGTGTGTGATGGGACGGTGTGGAGGAAGATTCACTCTGTGTCTGAACCCGGGAGTGGTTGATGGGACCGAGTAGAGGAATAATCACTCTGTGTCTGACCCAGGGAATTTGGACGGGACGGTGTGGAGGGAGATTCACTCTGTGTCTGACCCCGGGTGAGTTTGATGGGAAGGTGTAGAGGAATAATCACTCTGTGTCTGACCCCGGGAGAGATTGATGGGACCGTGTAGAGGAATAATCTCTCTGTGTCTGACCCCGGGAGTGTGTGATCGGACGGGGTGGAGGGAGATTAACTCTGTGTCTGACCCCGGGAGAGTGTGATGGGCGGTGTAGTGGAATAATCACTCAGTGTCTGACCCAGGGAATTTGGACGGGACGGTGTGGAGGGAGATTCACTCTGTGTCTGACCCCGGGAGTGTTTGATGGCACCGTGTAGAGGAATAATCACTCTGAGTCTGACCCCGGGAGTGTGTGTTGGGACGGTGTAGAGGAATAATCACTCTGTGTCTGACCCCGGGAGTATGTGATGGGATGGCGTGGAGGGAGATTCACTCTGTGTCTGACCCCGGGAGTGTTTGATGGGACCGTTTAGAGGAATAATCACTGTCTGTCTGACACACGGAGTGTTTGATGCTACCGTGTAGAGGAATAATCACTCTGTATCTGACCCCGGGAGTGTGTGATGGGCCGGCGTGGAGTGAGATTCACTCTGTGTCTGACCCCGGGAGTGTTTGATGGGACCGTGTACAGGAATAATCACTCTGTGTCTGACCGCCGGGAGTGTTTGATGGGACCGTGTAGAGGAATAATCACTCTGTGTCTGACCCCGGGAGTGTTTGATGGGACCGTTTAGAGGAATAATCACTCTGTGTCTGACCATTGGAGTGTGTGATGGGACGGTGTGGAGGGAGATTCACTGTGTGTCTGACCCCGGGAGTGAGTGATGGGCCGTGTAGAGGGAGATTCACTCTGTGTCTGACCCAGGGCGTGTGTGATGGGACAGTGTAGAGAAATAATCACTCTGTGTCTGACCCCGGGAGTGTGTGATGGGACGGTGTGGAGGGAGATTCACTCTGTGTCTGAACCCGGGTGTGTTTGATGGGACCGAGTAGAGGAATAATCACTCTGTGTCTGACCCAGGGAGTGTGTGATGAGCCGGCGTTAAGGTAGATTCACTCTGTGTCTGACCCCGGGTGAGTTTGATGGGAAGGTGTAGAGGAATAATCACTCTGTGTCTGACCCCGGTAGTGTTTGATGGGACCGTGTGGAGGAATAATCACTCTGTGTCTGACCCCGGGTGAGTTTGATGGGAAGGTGTAGAGGAATAATCACTCTGTGTCTGACCCCGGGAGTGTTTGATGGGACCGTGTAGAGGAATAATCTCTCTGTGTCTGACCCCGGGAGTGTGTGATGGGACGGTGTGGAGGGAGATTAACTCTGTGTCTGACCCCGGGAGACTGTGATGGGCGGTGTAGAGGAATCATCTGTCTGTGTCTAACCCAGGGAGTTTGTGACGGGACGGTGTGGAGGGAGATTCACTCTGTGTCTGACCCCGGGAGTGTTTGATGGGAACGTGTAGAGGTATAATCACTCTGAGTCTGACCCCGGGAGTGTGTGTTGGGTCGGTGTGGACGGAGATTCACTTTGTGTCTGACCCCGGGAGTGTTTGATGTGACCGTGTAGAGGAATAATCACACTGTGTCTGACCCCGGGAGTGTGTGATGGGCCGGCGTGGAGGGAGATTCACTCTGTGTCTGACCCCGGGTGAGTTTGATGGGAAGGTGTAGAGGAATAATCAGTCTGTGTCTGACCCAGTCAGAGTTTGATGGGACCGTGTAGAGGAATAATCTCTCTGTGTCTGACCCCGGGAGTGTGTGTTCGGACGGTGTGGAGGGAGATTAACTCTGTGTCTGACCCCGGGAGAGTGTGATGGGCGGTGTAGAGGAATAATCACTCTGTGTCTGACCCAGGGAGTTTGTGACTGGACGGTGTGGAGGAATAATCACTCTGTGTCTGACCCCGGGAGTGTTTGATGGGACCGTGTAGAGGAATAATCACTCTGAGTCTGACCCCGGGTGTGTGTGTTGGGACGGTGTAGAGGAATAATCACTCTGTGTCTGACCCCGGGAGTGTTTGATGGGACCGTGTAGAGGAATAATCACTCTGAGTCTGACCCCGGGTGTGTGTGTTGGGACGGTGTAGAGGAATAATCACTCTGTGTCTGACCTAGGGCGTGTGTGATGGGACAGTGTAGAGAAATAATCACTCTGTGTCTGACCCCGGGAGTGTGTGATGGGACGGTGTGGAGGGAGATTCACTCTGTGTCTGACCCCGGGAGTGTTTGATGGGACCGAGTAGAGGAATAATCACTCTTTGTCTGACCCAGGGAGTGTGTGATGGGCCGGCGTTAAGGTAGATTCACTCTGTGTCTGACCCCGGGTGAGTTTGATGGGAAGGTGTAGAGGAATAATCACTCTGTGTCTGACCCCGGTAGTGTTTGATGGGACCGTGTGGAGGAATAATCACTCTGTGTCTGACCCCGGGTGAGTTTGATGGGAAGGTGTCGAGGAATAATCACTCTGTGTCTGACCCCGGGAGTGTTTGATGGGACCGTGTAGAGGAATAATCTCTCTGTGTCTGACCCCGGGAGTGTGTGATGGGACGGTGTGGAGGGAGATTAACTCTGTGTCTGACCCCGGGAGACTGTGATGGGCGGTGTAGAGGAATAATCTCTCTGTGTCTGACCCAGGGAGTTTGTGACGGGACGGTGTGGAGGGAGATTCACTCTGTGTCTGACCCCGGGAGTGTTTGATGGGACGGTGTGGACGGAGATTCACTTTGTGTCTGACCCCGGGAGTGTTTGATGTGACCGTGTAGAGGAATAATCACACTGTGTTTGACCCAGGGAGTTTGTGACGGGACGGTGTGGAGGAATAATTACTCTGTGTCTGACCCCTGGAGTGTTTGATGGGACCGTGTAGAGGAATAATCACTCTGAGTCTGACCCCGGGTGTGTGTGTTGGGACGGTGTAGAGGAATAATCACTCTGTGTCTGACCATTAGAATGTTTGATGGGACGGTGTGGAGGGAGATTCACTGTGTGTCTAAACCCGGGAGTATGTGATGGGCGGTGTAGAGGAATAATCACTCTGTGTCTGATCCCGGGAGTGTGTGATGGGCGGGCGTTAAGGGAGATTCACTCTGTGTCTGACCCCGGGTGAGTTTGATGGGAAGGTGTAGAGGAATAATCGCTCTGTGTCTGAACACGGGAGAGTTTGATGGGACCGTGTAGAGGAATAATCACTCTGTGTCTGACCCCGGGTGAGTTTGATGGGACCGTGTAGAGGAATAATCACTCTGTGTCTGACCCCGGGTGATTTTGATGGGAAGGTGTAGAGGAAAAATCACTCTGTGTCTGACTCCGGGAATGTTTGATGGGACCATGTAGAGGAATAATCTCTCTGTGTCTGACCCCGGGAGTGTGTGATGGGACGGTGTGGAGGGAGATTAACTCTGTGTCTGTCCCCGGGAGAGTGTGATGGGAGGTGTAGAGGAATAATCACTCTGTGTCTGACCCAGGGAGTGTTTGATGGGAACGTGTAGAGGAATAATCACTCTGTATCTGACCCCGGGAGAGTTTGATGGGACCGTGTAGAGGAATAATCTCTCTGTGTCTGACCCCGGGAGTGTGTGATCGGACGGTGTGGAGGGAGATTCACTCTGTGTCTGACCCCGGGTGTGTGTGTTGGGACGGTGTAGAGGAATAATCACTCTGTGTCTGACCATTAGAATGTTTGATGGGACGGTGTGGAGGGAGATTCACTGTGTGTCTAAACCCCGGAGTATGTGATGGGCGGTGTAGAGGAATAATCACTCTGTGTCTGATCCCGGGAGTGTGTGATGGGCGGGCGTTAAGGGAGATTCACTCTGTGTCTGACCCCGGGTGAGTTTGATGGGAAGGTGTAGAGGAATAATCGCTCTGTGTCTGAACACGGGAGAGTTTGATGGGACCGTGTAGAGGAATAATCACTCTGTGTCTGACCCCGGGTGAGTTTGATGGGACCGTGTAGAGGAATAATCACTCTGTGTCTGACCCCGGGTGATTTTGATGGGAAGGTGTAGAGGAATAATCACTCTGTGTCTGACTCCGGGAATGTTTGATGGGACCATGTAGAGGAATAATCTCTCTGTGTCTGACCCCGGGAGTGTGTGATGGGACGGTGTGGAGGGAGATTCACTCTGTGTCTGAACCCGGGTGTGTTTGATGGGACCGAGTAGAGGAATAATCACTCTGTGTCTGACCCAGGGAGTGTGTGATGAGCCGGCGTTAAGGTAGATTCACTCTGTGTCTGACCCCGGGTGAGTTTGATGGGAAGGTGTAGAGGAATAATCACTCTGTGTCTGACCCCGGTAGTGTTTGATGGGACCGTGTGGAGGAATAATCACTCTGTGTCTGACCCCGGGTGAGTTTGATGGGAAGGTGTAGAGGAATAATCACTCTGTGTCTGACCCCGGGAGTGTTTGATGGGACCGTGTAGAGGAATAATCTCTCTGTGTCTGACCCCGGGAGTGTGTGATGGGACGGTGTGGAGGGAGATTAACTCTGTGTCTGACCCCGGGAGACTGTGATGGGCGGTGTAGAGGAATCATCTGTCTGTGTCTAACCCAGGGAGTTTGTGACGGGACGGTGTGGAGGGAGATTCACTCTGTGTCTGACCCCGGGAGTGTTTGATGGGAACGTGTAGAGGTATAATCACTCTGAGTCTGACCCCGGGAGTGTGTGTTGGGTCGGTGTGGACGGAGATTCACTTTGTGTCTGACCCCGGGAGTGTTTGATGTGACCGTGTAGAGGAATAATCACACTGTGTCTGACCCCGGGAGTGTGTGATGGGCCGGCGTGGAGGGAGATTCACTCTGTGTCTGACCCCGGGTGAGTTTGATGGGAAGGTGTAGAGGAATAATCAGTCTGTGTCTGACCCAGTCAGAGTTTGATGGGACCGTGTAGAGGAATAATCTCTCTGTGTCTGACCCCGGGAGTGTGTGTTCGGACGGTGTGGAGGGAGATTAACTCTGTGTCTGACCCCGGGAGAGTGTGATGGGCGGTGTAGAGGAATAATCACTCTGTGTCTGACCCAGGGAGTTTGTGACTGGACGGTGTGGAGGAATAATCACTCTGTGTCTGACCCCGGGAGTGTTTGATGGGACCGTGTAGAGGAATAATCACTCTGAGTCTGACCCCGGGTGTGTGTGTTGGGACGGTGTAGAGGAATAATCACTCTGTGTCTGACCCCGGGAGTGTTTGATGGGACCGTGTAGAGGAATAATCACTCTGAGTCTGACCCCGGGTGTGTGTGTTGGGACGGTGTAGAGGAATAATCACTCTGTGTCTGACCCAGGGCGTGTGTGATGGGACAGTGTAGAGAAATAATCACTCTGTGTCTGACCCCGGGAGTGTGTGATGGGACGGTGTGGAGGGAGATTCACTCTGTGTCTGACCCCGGGAGTGTTTGATGGGACCGAGTAGAGGAATAATCACTCTTTGTCTGACCCAGGGAGTGTGTGATGGGCCGGCGTTAAGGTAGATTCACTCTGTGTCTGACCCCGGGTGAGTTTGATGGGAAGGTGTAGAGGAATAATCACTCTGTGTCTGACCCCGGTAGTGTTTGATGGGACCGTGTGGAGGAATAATCACTCTGTGTCTGACCCCGGGTGAGTTTGATGGGAAGGTGTAGAGGAATAATCACTCTGTGTCTGACCCCGGGAGTGTTTGATGGGACCGTGTAGAGGAATAATCTCTCTGTGTCTGACCCCGGGAGTGTGTGATGGGACGGTGTGGAGGGAGATTAACTCTGTGTCTGACCCCGGGAGACTGTGATGGGCGGTGTAGAGGAATAATCTCTCTGTGTCTGACCCAGGGAGTTTGTGACGGGACGGTGTGGAGGGAGATTCACTCTGTGTCTGACCCCGGGAGTGTTTGATGGGACGGTGTGGACGGAGATTCACTTTGTGTCTGACCCCGGGAGTGTTTGATGTGACCGTGTAGAGGAATAATCACACTGTGTTTGACCCAGGGAGTTTGTGACGGGACGGTGTGGAGGAATAATTACTCTGTGTCTGACCCCTGGAGTGTTTGATGGGACCGTGTAGAGGAATAATCACTCTGAGTCTGACCCCGGGTGTGTGTGTTGGGACGGTGTAGAGGAATAATCACTCTGTGTCTGACCATTAGAATGTTTGATGGGACGGTGTGGAGGGAGATTCACTGTGTGTCTAAACCCGGGAGTATGTGATGGGCGGTGTAGAGGAATAATCACTCTGTGTCTGATCCCGGGAGTGTGTGATGGGCGGGCGTTAAGGGAGATTCACTCTGTGTCTGACCCCGGGTGAGTTTGATGGGAAGGTGTAGAGGAATAATCGCTCTGTGTCTGAACACGGGAGAGTTTGATGGGACCGTGTAGAGGAATAATCACTCTGTGTCTGACCCCGGGTGAGTTTGATGGGACCGTGTAGAGGAATAATCACTCTGTGTCTGACCCCGGGTGATTTTGATGGGAAGGTGTAGAGGAAAAATCACTCTGTGTCTGACTCCGGGAATGTTTGATGGGACCATGTAGAGGAATAATCTCTCTGTGTCTGACCCCGGGAGTGTGTGATGGGACGGTGTGGAGGGAGATTAACTCTGTGTCTGTCCCCGGGAGAGTGTGATGGGAGGTGTAGAGGAATAATCACTCTGTGTCTGACCCAGGGAGTGTTTGATGGGAACGTGTAGAGGAATAATCACTCTGTATCTGACCCCGGGAGAGTTTGATGGGACCGTGTAGAGGAATAATCTCTCTGTGTCTGACCCCGGGAGTGTGTGATCGGACGGTGTGGAGGGAGATTCACTCTGTGTCTGACCCCGGGTGTGTGTGTTGGGACGGTGTAGAGGAATAATCACTCTGTGTCTGACCATTAGAATGTTTGATGGGACGGTGTGGAGGGAGATTCACTGTGTGTCTAAACCCCGGAGTATGTGATGGGCGGTGTAGAGGAATAATCACTCTGTGTCTGATCCCGGGAGTGTGTGATGGGCGGGCGTTAAGGGAGATTCACTCTGTGTCTGACCCCGGGTGAGTTTGATGGGAAGGTGTAGAGGAATAATCGCTCTGTGTCTGAACACGGGAGAGTTTGATGGGACCGTGTAGAGGAATAATCACTCTGTGTCTGACCCCGGGTGAGTTTGATGGGACCGTGTAGAGGAATAATCACTCTGTGTCTGACCCCGGGTGATTTTGATGGGAAGGTGTAGAGGAATAATCACTCTGTGTCTGACTCCGGGAATGTTTGATGGGACCATGTAGAGGAATAATCTCTCTGTGTCTGACCCCGGGAGTGTGTGATGGGACGGTGTGGAGGGAGATTAACTCTGTGTCTGTCCCCGGGAGAGTGTGATGGGAGGTGTAGAGGAATAATCACTCTGTGTCTGACCCAGGGAGTGTTTGATGGGAACGTGTAGAGGAATAATCTCTCTGTGTCTGACCCCGGGAGTGTGTGTTGGGACGGTGTGGACGGAGATTCACTTTGTGTCTGACCCCGGGAGTGTTTGATGGACCGTGTAGAGGAATAATCACTCTGTGTCTGACCCCGGGAGAGTGTGATGGGTGGTGTAGAGGAATAATCACTCTGTGTCTGACCCCGGGAGAGATTGATGGGACCGTGTAGAGGAATAATCTCTCTGTGTCTGACCCCGGGAGTGTGTGATCGGACGGGGTGGAGGGAGATTAACTCTGTGTCTGACCCCGGGAGAGTGTGATGGGCGGTGTAGAGGAATAATCACTCATTGTCTGACCCAGGGAATTTGGACGGGACGGTGTGGAGGGAGATTCACTCTGTGTCTGACCCCGGGAGTGTTTGATGGCACCGTGTAGAGGAATAATCACTCTGAGTCTGACCCCGGGAGTGTGTGTTGGGACGGTGTAGAGGAATAATCACTCTGTGTCTGACCCCGGGAGTATGTGATGGGATGGCGTGGAGGGAGATTCACTCTGTGTCTGACCCCTGGAGTGTTTGATGGGACCGTTTAGAGGAATAATCACTGTCTGTCTGACACACGGAGTGTTTGATGCTACCGTGTAGAGGAATAATCACTCTGTATCTGACCCCGGGAGTGTGTGATGGGCCGGCGTGGAGTGAGATTCACTCTGTGTCTGACCCCGGGAGTGTTTGATGGGACCGTGTACAGGAATAATCACTCTGTGTCTGACCGCCGGGAGTGTTTGATGGGACCGTGTAGAGGAATAATCACTCTGTGTCTGACCCCGGGAGTGTTGGATGGGACCGTTTAGAGGAATAATCACTCTGTGTCTGACCATTGGAGTGTGTAATGGGACGGTGTGGAGGGAGATTCACTGTGTGTCTGACCCCGGGAGTGAGTGATGGGCCGTGTAGAGGGAGATTCACTCTGTGTCTGAACCAGGGCGTGAGTGATGGGACAGTGTAGAGAAATAATCACTCTGTGTCTGACCCCGGGTGAGTTTGATGGGAAGGTGTAGAGGAATAATCACTCTGTGTCTGACCCCGGTAGTGTTTGATGGGACCGTGTTGAGGAATAATCACTCTGTGTCTGACCCCGGGTGAGTTTGATGGGAAGGTGTAGAGGAATAATCACTCTGTGTCTGACCCCGGTAGTGTTTGATGGGACCGTGTAGAGGAATAATCTCTCTGTGTCTGACCCCGGGAGTGTGTGATGGGACGGTGTGGAGGGAGATTAACTCTGTGTCTGACCCCGGGAGACTGTGATGGGCGGTGTAGAGGAATAATCTGTCTGTGTCTGACCCAGGGAGTTTGTGACGGGACGGTGTGGATTGAGATTCACTCTGTGTCTGACCCCGGGTGTGTTTGATGGGAAAGTGTAGAGGTATAATCACTCTGAGTCTGACCCCGGGAGTGTGTGTTGGGTCGGTGTGGACGGAGATTCACATTGTGTCTGACCCCGGGAGTGTTTGATGTGACCGTGTAGAGGAATAATCACACTGTGTCTGACCCCGGGAGTGTGTGATGGGCCGGCGTGGAGGGAAATTCACTCTGTGTCTGACCCCGTGTGAGTTTGATGGGAAGGTGTAGAGGAATAATCAGTCTGTGTCTGACCCAGTCAGAGTTTGATGGGACCGTGTAGAGGAATAATCTCTCTGTGTCTGACCCCGGGAGTGTGTGTTCGGACGGTGTGGAGGGAGATTAACTCTGTGTCTGACCCCGGGAGAGTGTGATGGGCGGTGTAGAGGAATAATCACTCTGTGTCTGACCCAGGGAGTTTGTGACGGGACGGTGTGGAGGAATAATCACTCTGTGTCTGACCCCGGGAGTGTTTGGTGGGACCGTGTAGAGGAATAATCACTCTGAGTCTGACCCCGGGTGTGTGTGTTGGGACGGTGTAGAGGAATAATCACTCTGTGTCTGACCCCGGGAGTGTTTGATGGGACCGTGTAGAGGAATAATCACTCTGAGTCTGACCCCGGGTGTGTGTGTTGGGACGGTGTAGAGGAATAATCACTCTGTGTCTGACCCAGGGCGTGTGTGATGGGACAGTGCAGAGAAATAATCACTCTGTGTCTGACCCCGGGAGTGTGTGATGGGACGGTGTGGAGGGAGATTCACTCTGTGTCTGAACCCGGGAGCGTTTGATGGGACCGAGTAGAGGAATAATCACTCTTTGTCTGACCCAGGGAGTGTGTGATGGGCCGGCGTTAAGGTAGATTCACTCTGTGTCTGACCCCGGGTGAGTTTGATGGGAAGGTGTAGAGGAATAATCACTCTGTGTCTGACCCCGGTAGTGTTTGATGGGACCGTGTGGAGAAATAATCACTCTGTGTCTGACCCCGGGTGAGTTTGATGGGAAGGTGTAGAGGAATAATCACTCTGTGTCTGACCCCGGGAGTGTTTGATGGGACCGTGTAGAGGAATAATCTCTCTGTGTCTGACCCCGGGAGTGTGTGATGGGACGGTGTGGAGGGAGATTATCTCTGTGTCTGACCCCGGGAGACTGTGATGGGCGGTGTAGAGGAATAATCTCTCTGTGTCTGACCCAGGGAGTTTGTGACGGGACAGTGTGGAGGGAGATTCACTCTGTGTCTGACCCCGGGATTGTTTGATGGGAACGAGTAGAGGTATAATCACTCTGAGTCTGACCCCGGGAGTGTGTGTTGGGACGGTGTGGACGGAGATTCACTTTGTGTCTGACCCCGGGAGTGTTTGATGTGACCGTGTAGAGGAATAATCACACTGTGTCTGACCCTGGGAGTTTGTGACGGGACGGTGTGGAGGAATAATTACTCTGTGTCTGACCCCGGGAGTGTTTGATGGGACCGTGTAGAGGAATAATCACTCTGAGTCTGACCCCGGGTGTGTGTGTTGGGACGGTGTAGAGGAATAATCACTCTGTGTCTGACCATTAGAATGTTTGATGGGACGGTGTGGAGGGAGATTCACTGTGTGTCTAAACCCGGGAGTATGTGATGGGCGGTGTAGAGGAATAATCACTCTGTGTCTGACCCCGGGAGTGTGTGCTGGGACGATGTGGAGGGTGGTTCACTATGTGTCTGATCCCGGGAGTGTGTGATGGGCGGGCGTTAAGGGAGATTCACTCTGTGTCTGACCCCGGGTGAGTTTGATGGGAAGGTGTAGAGGAATAATCGCTCTGTGTCTGAACACGGGTGAGTCTGATGGGACCGTGTAGAGGAATAATCACTCTGTGTCTGACCCCGGGTGATTTTGATGGGAAGGTGTAGAGGAATAATCACTCTGTGTCTGACTCCGGGAATGTTTGATGGGACCATGTAGAGGAATAATCTCTCTGTGTCTGACCCCGGGAGTGTGTGATGGAACGGTGTGGAGGGAGATTAACTCTGTGTCTGTCCCCGGGAGAGTGTGATGGGTGGTGTAGAGGAATAATCACTCTGTGTCTGACCCAGGGAGTGTTTGATGGGAACGTGTAGAGGAATAATCACTCTGAGTCTGACCCCGGGAGTGTGTGTTGCGACGGTGTGGACGGAGATTCACTTTGTGTCTGACCCCGGGAGTGTTTGATGGACCGTGTAGAGGAATTATCACTCTGTGTCTGACCCCGGGAGTGTGTGATGGGACGGTGTGGAGGGAGATTCACTGTGTCTGACCCCGGGAGTGTTTGATGGGAAGGTGTAGAGGAATAATCACTCTGTATCTGACCCCGGGAGAGTTTGATGGGACCGTGTAGAGGAATAATCTCTCTGTGTCTGACCCCGGGAGTGTGTGATCGGACGGTCTGGAGGGAGATTCTCTCTGTGTCTGACCCCGGGAGAGTGTGATGGGTGGCGTAGAGGAATAATCACTCTGTGTCTGACCCCGGGAGAGATTGATGGGACCGTGTAGAGGAATAATCTCTCTGTGTCTGACCCCGGGAGTGTGTGATCGGACGGGGTGGAGGGAGATTATCTCTGTGTCTGACCCCGGGAGAGTGTGATGGGCGGTGTAGAGGAATAATCACTCAGTGTCTGACCCAGGGAATTTGGACGGGACGGTGTGGAGGGAGATTCACTCTGTGTCTGACCCCGGGAGTGTTTGATGGCACCGTGTAGAGGAATAATCACTCTGAGTCTGACCCCGGGAGTGTGTGTTGGGACGGTGTAGAGGAATAATCACTCTGTGTCTGACCCCGGGAGTATGTGATGGGATGGCGTGGAGGGAGATTCACTCTGTGTCTGACCCCGGGAGTGATTGATGGGACCGTTTAGAGGAATAATCACTGTCTGTCTGACACACGGAGTGTTTGATGCTACCGTGTAGAGGAATAATCACTCTGTATCTGACCCCGGGAGTGTGTGATGGGCCGGCGTGGAGTGAGATTCACTCTGTGTCTGACCCCGGGAGTGTTTGATGGGACCGTGTACAGGAATAATCACTCTGTGTCTGACCGCCGGGAGTGTTTGATGGGACCGTGTAGAGGAATAATCACTCTGTGTCTGACCCCGGGAGTGTTTGATGGGACCGTTTAGAGGAATAATCACTCTGTGTCTGACCATTGGAGTGTGTAATGGGACGGTGTGGAGGGAGATTCACTGTGTGTCTGACCCCGGGAGTGAGTGATGGGCCGTGTAGAGGGAGATTCACTCTGTGTCTGACCCAGGGCGTGTGTGATGGGACAGTGTAGAGAAATAATCACTCTGTGTCTGACCCCGGGAGTGTGTGATGGGACGGTGTGGAGGGAGATTCACTCTGTGTCTGAACCCGGGAGTGTTTGATGGGACCGAGTAGAGGAATAATCACTCTGTGTCTGACCCAGGGAGTGTGTGATGGGCCGTCGTTAAGGTAGATTCACTCTGTGTCTGACCCCGGGTGAGTTTGATGGGAAGGTGTAGAGGAATAATCGCTCTGTGTCTGACCCCGGTAGTGTTTGATGGGACCGTGTGGAGGAATAATCACTCTGTGTCTGACCCCGGGTGAGTTTGATGGGAAGGTGTAGAGGAATAATCACTCTGTGTCTGACCCCGGGAGTGTTTGATGGGACCGTGTAGAGGAATAATCTCTCTGTGTCTGACCCCGGGAGTGTGTGATGGGACGGTGTGGAGGGAAATTAACTCTGTGTCTGACCCCGGGAGACTGTGATGGGCGTTGTAGAGGAATAATCTGTCTGTGTCTGAACAAGGGAGTTTGTGACGGGACGGTGTGGAGGGAGATTCACTCTGTGTCTGACCCCGGGAGTGTTTGATGGGAACGTGTAGAGGTATAATCACTCTGAGTCTGTCCCCGGGAGTGTGTGTTGGGTCGGTGTGGACGGAGATTCACTTTGTGTCTGACCCCGGGAGTGTTTGATGTGACCGTGTAGAGGAATAATCACACTGTGTCTGACCCCGGGATTGTGTGATGGGCCGGCGTGGAGGGAGATTCACTCTGTGTCTGACCCCGGGTGAGTTTGATGGGAAGGTGTAGAGGAATAATCAGTCTGTGTCTGACCCAGTCAGAGTTTGATGGGACCGTGTAGAGGAATAATCTCTCTGTGTCTGACCCCGGGAGTGTGTGTTCGGACGGTGTGGAGGGAGATTAACTCTGTGTCTGACCCCGGGAGAGTGTGATGGGCGGTGTAGAGGAATAATCACTCTGTGTCTGACCCAGGGAGTTTGTGACGGGACGGTGTGGAGGAATAATCACTCTGTGTCTGACCCCGGGAGTGTTTGATGGGACCGTGTAGAGGAATAATCACTCTGAGTCTGACCCCGGGTGTGTGTGTTGGGACGGTGTAGAGGAATAATCACTCTGTGTCTGACCCCGGGAGTGTTTGATGGGACCGTGTAGAGGAATAATCACTCTGAGTCTGACCCCGGGTGTGTGTGTTGGGACGGTGTAGAGGAATAATCACTCTGTGTCTGACCCAGGGCGTGTGTGATGGGACAGTGTAGAGAAATAATCACTCTGTGTCTGACCCCGGGAGTGTGTGATGGGACGGTGTGGAGGGAGATTCACTCTGTGTCTGAACCCGGGAGTGTTTGATGGGACCGAGTAGAGGAATAATCACTCTTTGTCTGACCCAGGGAGTGTGTGATGGGCCGGCGTTAAGGTAGATTCACTCTGTGTCTGACCCCGGGTGAGTTTGATGGGAAGGTGTAGAGGAATAATCACTCTGTGTCTGACCCCGGTAGTGTTTGATGGGACCGTGTGGAGGAATAATCACTCTGTCTCTGACCCCGGGTGAGTTTGATGGGAAGGTGTAGAGGAATAATCACTCTGTGTCTGACCCCGGGAGTGTTTGATGGGACCGTGTAGAGGAATAATCTCTCTGTGTCTGACCCCGGGAGTGTGTGATGGGACGGTGTGGAGGGAGATTAACTCTGTGTCTGACCCCGGGAGACTGTGATGGGCGGTGTAGAGGAATAATCTCTCTGTGTCTGACCCAGGGAATTTGGACGGGACGGTGTGGAGGGAGATTCACTCTGTGTCTGACCCCGGGAGTGTTTGATGGCACCGTGTAGAGGAATAATCACTCTGAGTCTGACCCCGGGAGTGTGTGTTGGGACGGTGTAGAGGAATAATCACTCTGTGTCTGACCCCGGGAGTATGTGATGGGATGGCGTGGAGGGAGATTCACTCTGTGTCTGACCCCGGGAGTGATTGATGGGACCGTTTAGAGGAATAATCACTGTCTGTCTGACACACGGAGTGTTTGATGCTACCGTGTAGAGGAATAATCACTCTGTATCTGACCCCGGGAGTGTGTGATGGGCCGGCGTGGAGTGAGATTCACTCTGTGTCTGACCCCGGGAGTGTTTGATGGGACCGTGTACAGGAATAATCACTCTGTGTCTGACCGCCGGGAGTGTTTGATGGGACCGTGTAGAGGAATAATCACTCTGTGTCTGACCCCGGGAGTGTTTGATGGGAACGTTTAGAGGAATAATCACTCTGTGTCTGACCATTGGAGTGTGTAATGGGACGGTGTGGAGGGAGATTCACTGTGTGTCTGACCCCGGGAGTGAGTGATGGGCCGTGTAGAGGGAGATTCACTCTGTGTCTGACCCAGGGCGTGTGTGATGGGACAGTGTAGAGAAATAATCACTCTGTGTCTGACCCCGGGAGTGTGTGATGGGACGGTGTGGAGGGAGATTCACTCTGTGTCTGAACCCGGGAGTGTTTGATGGGACCGAGTAGAGGAATAATCACTCTGTGTCTGACCCAGGGAGTGTGTGATGGGCCGTCGTTAAGGTAGATTCACTCTGTGTCTGACCCCGGGTGAGTTTGATGGGAAGGTGTAGAGGAATAATCGCTCTGTGTCTGACCCCGGTAGTGTTTGATGGGACCGTGTGGAGGAATAATCACTCTGTGTCTGACCCCGGGTGAGTTTGATGGGAAGTTGTAGAGGAATAATCACTCTGTGTCTGACCCCGGGAGTGTTTGATGGGACCGTGTAGAGGAATAATCTCTCTGTGTCTGACCCCGGGAGTGTGTGATGGGACGGTGTGGAGGGAAATTAACTCTGTGTCTGACCCCGGGAGACTGTGATGGGCGTTGTAGAGGAATAATCTGTCTGTGTCTGAACAAGGGAGTTTGTGACGGGACGGTGTGGAGGGAGATTCACTCTGTGTCTGACCCCGGGAGTGTTTGATGGGAACGTGTAGAGGTATAATCACTCTGAGTCTGTCCCCGGGAGTGTGTGTTGGGTCGGTGTGGACGGAGATTCACTTTGTGTCTGACCCCGGGAGTGTTTGATGTGACCGTGTAGAGGAATAATCACACTGTGTCTGACCCCGGGATTGTGTGATGGGCCGGCGTGGAGGGAGATTCACTCTGTGTCTGACCCCGGGTGAGTTTGATGGGAAGGTGTAGAGGAATAATCAGTCTGTGTCTGACCCAGTCAGAGTTTGATGGGACCGTGTAGAGGAATAATCTCTCTGTGTCTGACCCCGGGAGTGTGTGTTCGGACGGTGTGGAGGGAGATTAACTCTGTGTCTGACCCCGGGAGAGTGTGATGGGCGGTGTAGAGGAATAATCACTCTGTGTCTGACCCAGGGAGTTTGTGACGGGACGGTGTGGAGGAATAATCACTCTGTGTCTGACCCCGGGAGTGTTTGATGGGACCGTGTAGAGGAATAATCACTCTGAGTCTGACCCCGGGTGTGTGTGTTGGGACGGTGTAGAGGAATAATCACTCTGTGTCTGACCCCGGGAGTGTTTGATGGGACCGTGTAGAGGAATAATCACTCTGAGTCTGACCCCGGGTGTGTGTGTTGGGACGGTGTAGAGGAATAATCACTCTGTGTCTGACCCAGGGCGTGTGTGATGGGACAGTGTAGAGAAATAATCACTCTGTGTCTGACCCCGGGAGTGTGTGATGGGACGGTGTGGAGGGAGATTCACTCTGTGTCTGAACCCGGGAGTGTTTGATGGGACCGAGTAGAGGAATAATCACTCTTTGTCTGACCCAGGGAGTGTGTGATGGGCCGGCGTTAAGGTAGATTCACTCTGTGTCTGACCCCGGGTGAGTTTGATGGGAAGGTGTAGAGGAATAATCACTCTGTGTCTGACCCCGGTAGTGTTTGATGGGACCGTGTGGAGGAATAATCACTCTGTCTCTGACCCCGGGTGAGTTTGATGGGAAGGTGTAGAGGAATAATCACTCTGTGTCTGACCCCGGGAGTGTTTGATGGGACCGTGTAGAGGAATAATCTCTCTGTGTCTGACCCCGGGAGTGTGTGATGGGACGGTGTGGAGGGAGATTAACTCTGTGTCTGACCCCGGGAGACTGTGATGGGCGGTGTAGAGGAATAATCTCTCTGTGTCTGACCCAGGGAGTTTGTGACGGGACGGTGTGGAGGGAGATTCACTCTGTGTCTGACCCCGGGAGTGTTTGATGGGAACGAGTAGAGGTATAATCACTCTGAGTCTGACCCCGGGAGTGTGTGTTGGGACGGTGTGGACGGAGATTCACTTTGTGTCTGACCCCGGGAGTGTTTGATGTGACCGTGTAGAGGAATAATCTCTCTGTATCTGACCCCGGGAGTGTGTGATCGGACGGGGTGGAGGGAGATTAACTCTGTGTCTGACCCCGGGAGAGTGTGATGGGCGGTGTAGAGGAATAATCACTCAGTGTCTGACCCAGGGAATTTGGACGGGACGGTGTGGAGGGAGATTCACTCTGTGTCTGACCCCGGGAGTGTTTGATGGCACCGTGTAGAGGAATAATCACTCTGAGTCTGACCCCGGGAGTGTGTGTTGGGACGGTGTAGAGGAATAATCACTCTGTGTCTGACCCCGGGAGTATGTGATGGGATGGCGTGGAGGGAGATTCACTCTGTGTCTGACCCCGGGAGTGTTTGATGGGACCGTTTAGAGGAATAATCACTGTCTGTCTGACACACGGAGTGTTTGATGCTACCGTGTAGAGGAATAATCACTCTGTATCTGACCCCGGGAGTGTGTGATGGGCCGGCGTGGAGTGAGATTCACTCTGTGTCTGACCCCGGGAGTGTTTGATGGGACCGTGTACAGGAATAATCACTCTGTGTCTGACCGCCGGGAGTGTTTGATGGGACCGTGTAGAGGAATAATCACTCTGTGTCTGACCCCGGGAGTGTTTGATGGGACCGTTTAGAGGAATAATCACTCTGTGTCTGACCATTGGAGTGTGTAATGGGACGGTGTGGAGGGAGATTCACAGTGTGTCAGACCACGGGAGTGAGTGATGGGCCGTGTAGAGGGAGATTCACTCTGTGTCTGACCCAGGGCGTGTGTGATGGGACAGTGTAGAGAAATAATCTCTCTGTGTCTGACCCCGGGAGTGTGTGATGGGACGGTGTGGAGGGAGATTCACTCTGTGTCTGAACCCGGGAGTGTTTGATGGGACCGAGTAGAGGAATAATCACTCTGTATCTGACCCAGGGAGTGTGTGATGGGCCGGCGTTAAGGTAGATTCACTCTGTGTCTGACCCCGGGTGAGTTTGATGGGAAGGTGTAGAGGAATAATCACTCTGTGTCTGACCCCGGTAGTGTTTGATGGGACCGTGTGGAGGAATAATCACTCAGTGTCTGACCCCGGGTGAGTTTGATGGGAAGGTGTAGAGGAATAATCACTCTGTGTCTGACCCCGGTAGTGTTTGATGGGACCGTGTGGAGGAATAATCACTCTGTGTCTGACCCCGGGTGAGTTTGATGGGAAGGTGTAGAGGAATAAACACTCTGTGTCTGACCCCGGGAGTGTGTGATGGGACGGTGTGGAGGGAGATTAACTCTGTGTCTGTCCCCGGGAGAGTGTGATGGGAGGTGTAGAGGAATAATCACTCTGTGTCTGACCCAGGGAGTTTGTGACGGGACGGTGTGGAGGGAGATTCACTCTGTGTCTGACCCCGGGAGTGTTTGATGGGAACGCGTAGAGGTATTATCACTCTGAGTCTGACCCCGGGAGTGTGTGTTGGGAAGGTGTGGACGGAGATTCACTTTGTGTCTGACCCAGGGAGTGTTTGATGTGACCGTGTAGAGGAATAATCACACTGTGTCTGACCCCGGGAGTTTGTGACGGGACGGTGTGGAGGGAGATTCACTCTGTGTCTGACCCCGGGTGTGTTTGATGGGACCGTGTAGAGGAATAATCACTCTGAGTCTGACCCCGGGTGTGTGTGTTGGGACGGTGTAGAGGAATAATCACTCTGTGTCTGACCATTAGAAAGTGTGATGGGACGGTGTGGAGGGAGATTCACTGTGTGTCTGACCCCGGGAGTGTGTGATGGGCGGTGTAGAGGAATAATCACTCTGTGTCTGACCCCGGGAGTGTGTGCAGGGACGATGTGGAGGGTGGTTCACTATGTGTCTGATCCCGGGAGTGTGTGATGGGCCGGCGTTAAGGGAGATTCACAATGTGTCTGACCCGGGGTGAGTTTGATGGGAAGGTGTAGAGGAATAATCTCTCTGTGTATGACCCCGGGAGTGTGTGATGGGACGGTGTGGAGGGAGATTAACTCTGTGTCTGACCCCGGGAGACTGTGATGGGCGGTGTAGAGGAATAATCACTCTGTGTCTGACCCAGGGAGTTTGTGACGGTACGGTGTGGAGGGAGATTCACTCTGTGTCTGACCCCGGGAGTGTTTGATGGGAACGTGTAGAGGTATAATCACTCTGAGTCTGACCCCGGGAGTGTGTGTTGGGACGGTGTGGACGGAGATTCACTTTGTGTCTGACCCCGGGAGTGTTTGATGTGACCGTGTAGAGGAATAAAGACACTGTGTCTGACCCCGGGAGTGTGTGATGGGCCGGCGTGGAGGGAGATTCACTCTGTATCTGACCCCGGGTGAGTTTGATGGGAAGGTGTAGAGGAATAATCAGTCTGTGTCTGACCCAGTCAGAGTTTGATGGGACCGTGTAGAGGAATAATCTCTCTGTGTCTGACCCCGGGATTGTGTGTTCGGACGGTGTGGAGGGAGATTAACTCTGTGTCTGACCCCGGGAGAGTGTGATGTGCGGTGTAGAGGAATAATCACTCTGTGTCTGACCCAGGGAGTTTGTGACGGGACGGTGTGGAGGGAGATTCACTCTGTGTCTGACCCCGGGAGTGTTTGATGGGACCGTGTAGAGGAATAATCACTCTGAGTCTGACCCCGGGTGTGTGTGTTGGGACGGTGTAGAGGAATAATCACTCTGTGTCTGACCATTAGAAAGTGTGATGGGACTGGGTGGAGGGAGATTCACTGTGTGTCTGACCACGGGAGTGTGTGATGGGCGGTGTAGAGGAATAATCACTCTGTGTCTGACCCCGGGAGTGTGTGCAGGGACGATGTGGAGGGTGGTTCACTATGTGTCTGATCCCGGGAGTGTGTGATGGGCCGGCGTTAAGGGAGATTCACACTGTGTCTGACCCCGGGTGAGTTTGATGGGAAGGTGTAGAGGAATAATCGCTCTGTGTCTGAACCCGGGTGAGTTTGATGGGAAGGTGTAGAGGAATAATCACTCTGTGTCTGACCCCGGGAATGTTTGATGGACCGTGCAGAGGAATAATCACTCTGTGTCTGACCCCGGGAGTGTGTGATGGGACGGTGTGGACGGAGATTCACTTTGTGTCTGACCCCGGGAGTGTTTGATGGACCGTGTAGCGGAATAATCACTCTGTGTCTGACCCCGGGAGTGTGTGATGGGACGGTGTGGAGGGAGATTCACTGTGTCTGACCCCGGGAGTGTTTGATGGGAAGGTGTAGAGGAATAATCACTCTGTGTCTGACCCCGGGAGAGTTTGATGGGACCGTGTAGAGGAATAATCTCTCTGTGTCTGACCCCGGGAGTGTGTGATCGGACGGTGTGGAGGGAGATTCACTCTGTGTCTGACCCCGGGAGAGTGTGATGGGTGGTGTAGAGGAATAATCACTCTGTTTCTGACCCAGGGAATTTGGACGGGACGGTGTGGAGGGAGATTCACTCTGTGTCTGACCCCGGGAGAGTGTGATATGACCGTGTAGAGGAATAATCACTCTGTGTCTGGCCCCGGGAGTGTGTGATGGGACGGTGTGGAGGGAGATTCACTGTGTCTGACCCCGGGAATGTTTGATGGGACCGTGTACAGGAATAATCTCTCTGTGTCTGACCCCGGGAGTGTGTGATGGGACGGTGTGGAGGGAGATTAACTCTGTGTCTGTCCCCGGGAGAGTGTGATGGGCGGTGTCGAGGAATAATTACTCTGTGTCTGACCCAGGGAGTGTTTGATGGGAACGTGTAGAGGAATAATCACTCTGAGTCTGACCCCGGGAGTGTGTGTTGGGACGGTGTGGACGGAGATTCACTTTGTGTCTGACCCCGGGAGTGTTTGATGGGACCGTGTAGAGGAATAATCACTCTGTGTCTGACCCCGGGAGTGTGTGATGGGACGGTGTGGAGGGAGATTCACTGTGTCTGACCCGGGAGTGTTTGATGGGACCGTGTAGAGGAATAATCACTCTGTGTCTGACCCCGGGAGTGTGTGATGGGCCGGCGTGGAGGGAGATTCACTCTGACTCTGACGCCGGGTGAGTTTGATGGGAAGGTGCAGAGGAATAATCAATCTGTGTCTGACCCCGGGAGAGTTTGATGGGACCGTGTAGAGGAATAATCACTCTGTGTCTGACCCCGGGAGTGTGTGATGGGCCGGCGTGGAGGGAGATTCACTCTGTGTCTGACCCCGGGTGAGTTTGATGGGAAGGTGTAGAGGAATAATCACTCTGTGTCTGACCCCGGGAGTGTGTGATCGGACGGTGTGGAGGGAGATTAACTCTGTGTCTGACCCCGGGGGCGTGTGATGTGCGGTGTAGAGGAATAATCACTCTGTGTCTGACCCAGGGAATTTGGACGGGACGGTGTGGAGGGAGATCAATCTGTGTCTGACCCCGGGAGTGTTTGATGGGACCGTGTAGAGGAATAATCACTCTGAGTCTGACCCCGGGAGTGTGTTTTGGGACGGTGTAGAGGAATAATCACTCCGTGTCTGACCCCGGGAGTGTGTGATGGGACGGCGTGGTGGGAGATTCACTCTGTGTCTGACCCCGGGAGTGTTTGATGCTGCCGTGTAGAGGAATAATCACTCTGTATCTGACCCCGGGAGTGTGTGATGGGCCGGCGTGTAGGGAGATTCACTCTGTGTCTGACCGCGGGTGAGATTGATGGGAAGGTGTAGAGGAATAATCACTCTGTGTCTGACCCCGGGAGTGTGTGCTGGGACGATGTGGAGGGTGGTTCACTATGTGTCTGATCCCGGGAGTGTGTGATGGGCCGGCGTTAAGGGAGATTCACACTGTGTCTGACCCCGGGAATGTTTGATGGACCGTGTAGAGGAATAATCACTCTGTGTCTGACCCCGGGAGTGTGTGATGGGACGGTGTGGACGGAGATTCACTTTGTGTCTGACCCCGGGAGTGTTTGATGGACCGTGTAGAGGAATAATCACTCTGTGTCTGACCCCGGGAGTGTGTGATGGGACGGTGTGGAGGGAGATTCACTGTGTCTGACGCCGGGAGTGTTTGATGGGAAGGTGTAGAGGAATAATCACTCTGTGTCTGACCCCGGGAGAGTTTGATGGGACCGTGTAGAGGAATAATCTGTCTGTGTCTGACCCCGGGAGTGTGTGATCGGACGGTGTGGAGGGAGATTCACTCTGTGTCTGACCCCGGGAGAGTGTGATGTGACCGTGTAGAGGAATAATCACTCTGTGTCTGACCCCGGGAGTGTGTGGATGGACGGTGTGGAGGGAGATTCACTGTGTCTGACCCCGGGAATGTTTGATGGGACCGTGTAGAGGAATAATCTCTCTGTGTCTGACCCCGGGAGTGTGTGATGGGACTGTGTGGAGGGAGATTAACTCTGTGTCTGTCCCCGGGAGAGTGTGATGGGCGGTGTAGAGGAATAATCTCTCTGTGACTGACCCAGGGAGTGTTTGATGGGAACGTGTAGAGGAATAATCACTCTGAGTCTGACCCCGGGAGTGTGTGTTGGGACGGTGTGGACGGAGATTCACTCTGTGTCTGACCCCGGGAGTGTGTGATGGGCCGGCGTGGAGGGAGATTCACTCTGTGTCTGACCCCGGAGTGTTTGATGGGACCGTGTACAGGAATAATCACTCTGTGTCTGACCGCCGGGAGTGTTTGATGGGACCGTGTAGAGGAATAATCACTCTGTGTCTGACCCCGGGAGTGTTTGATGGGACCGTTTAGAGGAATAATCACTCTGTGTCTGACCATTGGAGTGTGTGATGGGACGGTGTGGAGGGAGATTCACTCTGTGTCTGACCCCGGGTGAGTTTGATGGGAAGGTGTAGAGGAATAATCAGTCTGTGTCTGACCCAGTCAGAGTATGATGGGACCGTGTAGAGGAATAATCTCTCTGTGTCTGACCCCGGGAGTGTGTGTTCGGACGGTGTGGAGGGAGATTAACTCTGTGTCTGACCCCGGGAGAGTGTGATGGGCGGTGTAGAGGAATAATCACTCTGTGTCTGACCCAGGGAGTTTGTGACGGGACGGTGTGGAGGAATAATCACTCTGTGTCTGACCCCGGGAGTGTTTGATGGGACCGTGTAGAGGAATAATCACTCTGTGTATGACCCCGGGTGAGTTTGATGGGAAGGTGTAGAGGAATAATCACTCTGTGTCTGACCCCGGTAGTGTTTGATGGGACCGTGTGGAGGAATAATCACTCTGTGTCTGACCCCGGGTGAGTTTGATGGGAAGGTGTAGAGGAATAATCACTCTGTGTCTGACCCCGGGAGTGTTTGATGGGACAGTGTAGAGGAATAATCTCTCTGTGTCTGACCCCGGGAGTGTGTGATGGGACGGTGTGGAGGGAGATTAACTCTGTGTCTGACCCCGGGAGACTGTGATGGGCGGTGTAGAGGAATAATCTCTCTGTGTCTGACCCAGGGAGTTTGTGACGGGACGGTGTGGACGGAGATTCACTCTGTGTCTGACCCCGGGAGTGTTTGATGGGAACGAGTAGAGGAATAATCACACTGTGTCTGACCCAGGGAGTTTGTGACGGGACGGTGTGGAGGAATAATCACTCTGAGTCTGACCCCGGGTGTGTGTGTTGGGACGGTGTAGAGGAATAATCACTCTGTGTCTGACCATTAGAATGTGTGATGGGACGGTGTGGAGGGAGATTCACTGTGTGTCTAACCCCGGGAGTATTTGATGGGCGGTGTAGAGGAATAATCACTCTGTGTCTGACCCCGGGAGTGTGTGCTGGGACGATGTGGAGGGTGGTTCACTATGTGTCTGATCCAGGGAGTGTGTGATGGGCGGGCGTTAAGGGAGATTCACTCTGTGTCTGACCCCGGGTGAGTTTGATGGGAAGGTGTAGAGGAATAATCGCTCTGTGTCTGAACCCGGGAGAGTTTGATGGGACCGTGTAGAGGAATAATCACTCTGTGTCTGACCCCGGGTGAGTTTGATGGGACCGTGTAGAGGAATAATCACTCTGTGTCTGACCCCGGGTGAGTTTGATGGGAAGGTGTAGAGGAATAATCACTCTGTGTCTGACCCCGGGAATGTTTGATGGGACCGTGTAGAGGAATAATCTCTCTGTGTCTGACCCCGGGAGTGTGTGATGGGACGGTGTGGAGGGAGATTAACTCTGTGTCTGTCCCCGGGAGAGTGTGATGGGAGGTGTAGAGGAATAATCACTCTGTGTCTGACCCAGGGAGTTTGTGACGGGACGGTGTGGAGGGAGATTCACTCTGTGTCTGACCCCGGGAGTGTTTGATGGGAACGCGTAGAGGTATTATCACTCTGAGTCTGACCCCGGGAGTGTGTGTTGGGAAGGTGTGGACGGAGATTCACTTTGTGTCTGACCCAGGGAGTGTTTGATGTGACCGTGTAGAGGAATAATCACACTGTGTCTGACCCCGGGAGTTTGTGACGGGACGGTGTGGAGGGAGATTCACTCTGTGTCTGACCCCGGGTGTGTTTGATGGGACCGTGTAGAGGAATAATCACTCTGAGTCTGACCCCGGGTGTGTGTGTTGGGACGGTGTAGAGGAATAATCACTCTGTGTCTGACCATTAGAAAGTGTGATGGGACGGTGTGGAGGGAGATTCACTGTGTGTCTGACCCCGGGAGTGTGTGATGGGCGGTGTAGAGGAATAATCACTCTGTGTCTGACCCCGGGAGTGTGTGCAGGGACGATGTGGAGGGTGGTTCACTATGTGTCTGATCCCGGGAGTGTGTGATGGGCCGGCGTTAAGGGAGATTCACAATGTGTCTGACCCGGGGTGAGTTTGATGGGAAGGTGTAGAGGAATAATCGCTCTGTGTCTGGACCCGGGAGAGTTTGATGGGACCGTGTAGAGGAATAATCACTCTGTGTCTGACCCCGGGTGAGTTTGATGGGAAGGTGTAGAGGAATAATCACTCTGTGTCTGACCCCGGGAATGTTTGATGGACCGTGTAGAGGAATAATCACTGTGTCTGACCCCGGGAGTGTGTGATGGGACGGTGTGGACGGAGATTCACTTTGTGTCTGACCCCGGGAGTGTTTGATGGACCGTGTAGAGGAATAATCACTCTGTGTCTGACCCCGGGAGTGTGTGATGGGACGGTGTGGAGGGAGATTCACTGTGTCTGACCCCGGGAGTGTTTGATGGGAAGGTGTAGAGGAATAATCACTCTGTGTCTGACCCCGGGAGAGTTTGATGGGACCGTGTAGAGGAATAATCTCTCTGTGTCTGACCCCGGGAGTGTGTGATCGGACGGTGTGGAGGGAGATTCACTCTGTGTCTGACCCCGGGAGAGTGTGATGGGTGGTGTAGAGGAATAATCACTCTGTGTCTGACCCAGGGAATTTGGACGGGACGGTGTGGAGGGAGATTCACTCTGTGTCTGACCCCGGGAGAGTGTGATGTGACCGTGTAGAGGAATAATCACTCTGTGTCTGGCCCCGGGAGTGTGTGATGGGACGGTGTGGAGGGAGATTCACTGTGTCTGACCCCGGGAATGTTTGATGGGACCGTGTAGAGGAATAATCTCTCTGTGTCTGACCCCGGGAGTGTGTGATGGGACGGTGTGGAGGGAGATTAACTCTGTGTCTGTCCCCGGGAGAGTGTGATGGGCGGTGTAGAGGAATAATCACTCTGTGTCTGACCCAGGGAGTGTTTGATGGGAACGTGTAGAGGAATAATCACTCTGAGTCTGACCCCGGCAGTGTGTGTTGGGACGGTGTGGACGGAGATTCACTTTGTGTCTGACCCCGGGAGTGTTTGATGGTACCGTGTAGAGGAATAATCACTCTGTGTCTGACCCCGGGAGTGTGTAATGGGACGGTATGAAGGGAGATTCACTGTGTCTGACCCGGGAGTGTTTGATGGGACCGTGTAGAGGAATAATCACTCTGTGTCTGACCCCGGGTGAGTTTGATGGGAAGGTGTAGAGGAATAATCACTCTGTGTCTGACCCCGGGAATGTTTGATGGACCGTGTAGAGGAATAATCACTGTGTCTGACCCCGGGAGTGTGTGATGGGACGGTGTGGACGGAGATTCACTTTGTGTCTGACCCCGGGAGTGTTTGATGGACCGTGTAGAGGAATAATCACTCTGTGTCTGACCCCGGGAGTGTGTGATGGGACGGTGTGGAGGGAGATTCACTGTGTCTGACCCCGGGAGTGTTTGATGGGAAGGTGTAGAGGAATAATCACTCTGTGTCTGACCCCGGGAGAGTTTGATGGGACCGTGTAGAGGAATAATCTCTCTGTGTCTGACCCCGGGAGTGTGTGATCGGACGGTGTGGAGGGAGATTCACTCTGTGTCTGACCCCGGGAGAGTGTGATGGGTGGTGTAGAGGAATAATCACTCTGTGTCTGACCCAGGGAATTTGGACGGGACGGTGTGGAGGGAGATTCACTCTGTGTCTGACCCCGGGAGAGTGTGATGTGACCGTGTAGAGGAATAATCACTCTGTGTCTGGCCCCGGGAGTGTGTGATGGGACGGTGTGGAGGGAGATTCACTGTGTCTGACCCCGGGAATGTTTGATGGGACCGTGTAGAGGAATAATCTCTCTGTGTCTGACCCCGGGAGTGTGTGATGGGACGGTGTGGAGGGAGATTAACTCTGTGTCTGTCCCCGGGAGAGTGTGATGGGCGGTGTAGAGGAATAATCACTCTGTGTCTGACCCAGGGAGTGTTTGATGGGAACGTGTAGAGGAATAATCACTCTGAGTCTGACCCCGGCAGTGTGTGTTGGGACGGTGTGGACGGAGATTCACTTTGTGTCTGACCCCGGGAGTGTTTGATGGTACCGTGTAGAGGAATAATCACTCTGTGTCTGACCCCGGGAGTGTGTAATGGGACGGTATGAAGGGAGATTCACTGTGTCTGACCCGGGAGTGTTTGATGGGACCGTGTAGAGGAATAATCACTCTGTGTCTGACCCCGGGAGTGTGTGATGGGAAGGCGTGGAGGGAGATTCACTCTGACTCTGACGCCGGGTGAGTTTGATGGGAAGGTGCAGAGGAATAATCAATCTGTGTCTGACCCCGGGAGAGTTTGATGGGACCGTGTAGAGGAATAATCACTCTGTGTCTTACCCCGGGAGTGTGTGATGGGCCGGCGTGGAGGGAGATTCACTCTGTGTCTGTCCCCGGGTGAGTTTGATGGGAAGGTGTAGAGGAATAATCACTCTGTGTCTGACCCCGGGAGTGTGTGATCGGACGGTGTGGAGGGAGATTAACTCTGTGTCTGACCCCGGGGGCGTGTGATGTGCGGTGTAGAGGAATAATCACTCTGTGTCTGACCCAGGGAATTTGGACGGGACGGTGTGGAGGGAGATCACTCTGTGTCTGACCCCGGGAGAGTTTGATGGGACCGTGTAGAGGAATAATCTCTCTGTGTCTGACCCCGGGAGTGTGTGATCGGACGGCGTTAAGGGAGATTCACTCTGTGTCTGACCCCGGGTGAGTTTGATGGGAAGGTGTAGAGGAATAATCGCTCTGTGTCTGGACCCGGGAGAGTTTGATGGGACCGTGTAGAGGAATAATCACTCTGTGTCTGACCCCGGGTGAGTTTGATGGGAAGGTGTAGAGGAATAATCACTCTGTGTCTGACCCCGGGAATGTTTGATGGACCGTGTAGAGGAATAATCACTGTGTCTGACCCCGGGAGTGTGTGATGGGACGGTGTGGACGGAGATTCACTTTGTGTCTGACCCCGGGAGTGTTTGATGGACCGTGTAGAGGAATAATCACTCTGTGTCTGACCCCGGGAGTGTGTGATGGGACGGTGTGGAGGGAGATTCACTGTGTCTGACCCCGGGAGTGTTTGATGGGAAGGTGTAGAGGAATAATCACTCTGTGTCTGACCCCGGGAGAGTTTGATGGGACCGTGTAGAGGAATAATCTCTCTGTGTCTGACCCCGGGAGTGTGTGATCGGACGGTGTGGAGGGAGATTCACTCTGTGTCTGACCCCGGGAGAGTGTGATGGGTGGTGTAGAGGAATAATCACTCTGTGTCTGACCCAGGGAATTTGGACGGGACGGTGTGGAGGGAGATTCACTCTGTGTCTGACCCCGGGAGAGTGTGATGTGACCGTGTAGAGGAATAATCACTCTGTGTCTGGCCCCGGGAGTGTGTGATGGGACGGTGTGGAGGGAGATTCACTGTGTCTGACCCCGGGAATGTTTGATGGGACCGTGTAGAGGAATAATCTCTCTGTGTCTGACCCCGGGAGTGTGTGATGGGACGGTGTGGAGGGAGATTAACTCTGTGTCTGTCCCCGGGAGAGTGTGATGGGCGGTGTAGAGGAATAATCACTCTGTGTCTGACCCAGGGAGTGTTTGATGGGAACGTGTAGAGGAATAATCACTCTGAGTCTGACCCCGGCAGTGTGTGTTGGGACGGTGTGGACGGAGATTCACTTTGTGTCTGACCCCGGGAGTGTTTGATGGTACCGTGTAGAGGAATAATCACTCTGTGTCTGACCCCGGGAGTGTGTAATGGGACGGTATGAAGGGAGATTCACTGTGTCTGACCCGGGAGTGTTTGATGGGACCGTGTAGAGGAATAATCACTCTGTGTCTGACCCCGGGAGTGTGTGATGGGAAGGCGTGGAGGGAGATTCACTCTGACTCTGACGCCGGGTGAGTTTGATGGGAAGGTGCAGAGGAATAATCAATCTGTGTCTGACCCCGGGAGAGTTTGATGGGACCGTGTAGAGGAATAATCACTCTGTGTCTTACCCCGGGAGTGTGTGATGGGCCGGCGTGGAGGGAGATTCACTCTGTGTCTGTCCCCGGGTGAGTTTGATGGGAAGGTGTAGAGGAATAATCACTCTGTGTCTGACCCCGGGAGTGTGTGATCGGACGGTGTGGAGGGAGATTAACTCTGTGTCTGACCCCGGGGGCGTGTGATGTGCGGTGTAGAGGAATAATCACTCTGTGTCTGACCCAGGGAATTTGGACGGGACGGTGTGGAGGGAGATCACTCTGTGTCTGACCCCGGGAGAGTTTGATGGGACCGTGTAGAGGAATAATCTCTCTGTGTCTGACCCCGGGAGTGTGTGATCGGACGGTGTGGAGGGAGATTCACTCTGTGTCTGACCCCGGGAGAGTGTGATGGGTGGTGTAGAGGAATAATCACTCTGTGTCTGACCCCGGGAATTTGGACGGGACGGTGTGGAGGGAGATTCACTCTGTGTCTGACCCCGGGAGAGTGTGATGTGACCGTGTAGAGGAATAATCACTCTGTGTCTGGCCCCGGGAGTGTGTGATGGGACGGTGTGGAGGGAGATTCACTGTGTCTGACCCCGGGAATGTTTGATGGGACCGTGTAGAGGAATAATCTCTCTGTGTCTGACCCCGGGAGTGTGTGCTGGGACGATGTGGAGGGTGGTTCACTATGTGTCTGATCCCGGGAGTGTGTGATGGGCCGGCGTTAAGGGAGATTCACACTGTGTCTGACCCCGGGAGTGTGTTTTGGGACGGTGTAGAGGAATAATCACTCCGTGTCTGACCCCGGGAGTGTGTGATGGGACGGCGTGGAGGGAGATTCACTCTGTGTCTGACCCCGGGAGTGTTTGATGGGACCGTTTAGAGGAATAATCACTGTCTGTCTGATACACGGAGTGTTTGATGCTGCCGTGTAGAGGAATAATCACTCTGTATCTGACCCCGGGAGTGTGTGATGGGCCGGCGTGTAGGGAGATTCACTCTGTGTCTGACCGCGGGTGAGTTTGATGGGAAGGTGTAGAGGAATAATCACTCTGTGTCTGACCCCGGGAGTGTGTGCTGGGACGATGTGGAGGGTGGTTCACTATGTGTCTGATCCCGGGAGTGTGTGATGGGCCGGCGTTAAGGGAGATTCACACTGTGTCTGACCCCGGGTGAGTTTGATGGGAAGGTGTAGAGGAATAATCGCTCTGTGTCTGAACCCGGGAGAGTTTGATGGGACCGTGTAGAGGAATAATCACTCTGTGTCTGACCCCGGGTGAGTTTGATGGGAAGGTGTAGAGGAATAATCACTCTGTGTCTGACCCCGGGAGTGTTTGATGGGACCGTGTAGAGGAATAATCTCTCTGTGTCTGACCCCGGGAGTGTGTGATGGGACGGTGTGGAGGGAGATTAACTCTGTGTCTGACCCCGGGAGACTGTGATGGGCGGTGTAGAGGAATAATCTCTCTGTGTCTGACCCAGGGAGTTTGTGACGGGACGGTGTGGAGGGAGATTCACTCTGTGTCTGACCCCGGGAGTGTTTGATGGGAACGAGTAGAGGTATAATCACTCTGAGTCTGACCCCGGGAGTGTGTGTTGGGACGGTGTGGACGGAGATTCACTTTGTGTCTGACCCCGGGAGTGTTTGATGTGACCGTGTAGAGGAATAATCACACTGTGTCTGACCCAGGGAGTTTGTGACGGGACGGTGTGGAGGAATAATCACTCTGAGTCTGACCCCGGGTGTGTGTGTTGGGACGGTGTAGAGGAATAATCACTCTGTGTCTGACCATTAGAATGTGTGATGGGACGGTGTGGAGGGAGATTCACTGTGTGTCTAACCCCGGGAGTATGTGATGGGCGGTGTAGAGGAATAATCACTCTGTGTCTGACCCCGGGAGTGTGTGCTGGGACGATGTGGAGGGTGGTTCACTATGTGTCTGATCCAGGGAGTGTGTGATGGGCGGGCGTTAAGGGAGATTCACTCTGTGTCTGACCCCGGGTGAGTTTGATGGGAAGGTGTAGAGGAATAATCGCTCTGTGTCTGAACCCGGGAGAGTTTGATGGGACCGTGTAGAGGAATAATCACTCTGTGTCTGACCCCGGGTGAGTTTGATGGGACCGTGTAGAGGAATAATCACTCTGTGTCTGACCCCGGGTGAGTTTGATGGGAAGGTGTAGAGGAATAATCACTCTGTGTCTGACCCCGGGAATGTTTGATGGGACCGTGTAGAGGAATAATCTCTCTGTGTCTGACCCCGGGAGTGTGTGATGGGACGGTGTGGAGGGAGATTAACTCTGTGTCTGTCCCCGGGAGAGTGTGATGGGAGGTGTAGAGGAATAATCACTCTGTGTCTGACTCAGGGAGTTTGTGACGGGACGGTGTGGAGGGAGATTCACTCTGTGTCTGACCCCGGGAGTGTTTGATGGGAACGCGTAGAGGTATTATCACTCTGAGTCTGACCCCGGGAGTGTGTGTTGGGAAGGTGTGGACGGAGATTCACTTTGTGTCTGACCCCGGGAGTGTTTGATGTGACCGTGTAGAGGAATAATCACACTGTGTCTGACCCCGGGAGTTTGTGACGGGACGGTGTGGAGGGAGATTCACTCTGTGTCTGACCCCGGGTGTGTTTGATGGGACCGTGTAGAGGAATAATCACTCTGAGTCTGACCCCGGGTGTGTGTGTTGGGACGGTGTAGAGGAATAATCACTCTGTGTCTGACCATTAGAAAGTGTGATGGGACGGTGTGGAGGGAGATTCACTGTGTGTCTGACCCCGGGAGTGTGTGATGGGCGGTGTAGAGGAATAATCACTCTGTGTCTGACCCCGGGAGTGTGTGCAGGGACGATGTGGAGGGTGGTTCACTATGTGTCTGATCCCGGGAGTGTGTGATGGGCAGGCGTTAAGGGAGATTCACAATGTGTCTGACCCGGGGTGAGTTTGATGGGAAGGTGTAGAGGAATAATCGCTCTGTGTCTGGACCCGGGAGAGTTTGATGGTACCGTGTAGAGGAATAATCACTCTGTGTCTGACCCCGGGTGAGTTTGATGGGAAGGTGTAGAGGAATAATCACTCTGTGTCTGACCCCGGGAATGTTTGATGGACCGTGTAGAGGAATAATCACTCTGTGTCTGACCCCGGGAGTGTGTGATGGGACGGTGTGGACGGAGATTCACTTTGTGTCTGACCCCGGGAGTGTTTGATGGACCGTGTAGAGGAATAATCACTCTGTGTCTGACCCCGGGAGTGTGTGATGGGACGGTGTGGAGGGAGATTCACTGTGTCTGACCCCGGGAGTGTTTGATGGGAAGGTGTAGAGGAATAATCACACTGTGTCTGACCCCGGGAGAGTTTGATGGGACGGTGTAGAGGAATAATCTCTCTGTGTCTGACCCCGGGAGTGTGTGATCGGACGGTGTGGAGGGAGATTCACTCTGTGTCTGACCCCGGGAGAGTGTGATGGGTGGTGTAGAGGAATAATCACTCTGTGTCTGACCCAGGGAATTTGGAAGGGTCGGTGTGGAGGGAGATTCACTCTGTGTCTGACCCCGGGAGAGTGTGATGTGACCGTGTAGAGGAATAATCACTCTGTGTCTGGCCCCGGGAGTGTGTGATGGGACGGTGTGGAGGGAGATTCACTGTGTCTGACCCCGGGAATGTTTGATGGGACCGTGTAGAGGAATAATCTCTCTGTGTCTGACCCCGGGAGTGTGTGATGGGACGGTGTGGAGGGAGATTAACTCTGTGTCTGTCCCCGGGAGAGTGTGATGGGCGGTGTAGAGGAATAATCACTCTGTGTCTGACCCAGGGAGTGTTTGATGGGAACGTGTAGAGGAATAATCACTCTGAGTCTGACCCCGGCAGTGTGTGTTGGGACGGTGTGGACGGAGATTCACTTTGTGTCTGACCCCGGGAGTGTTTGATGGGACCGTGTAGAGGAATAATCACTCTGTGTCTGACCCCGGGAGTGTGTGATGGGACGGTATGATGGGAGATTCACTGTGTCTGACCCGGGAGTGTTTGATGGGACCGTGTAGAGGAATAATCACTCTGTGTCTGACCCCGGGAGTGTGTGATGGGCCGGCGTGGAGGGAGATTCACTCTGACTCTGACGCCGGGTGAGTTTGATGGGAAGGTGCAGAGGAATAATCAATCTGTGTCTGACCCCGGGAGAGTTTGATGGGACCGTGTAGAGGAATAATCACTCTGTGTCTTACCCCGGGAGTGTGTGATGGGCCGGCGTGGAGGGAGATTCACTCTGTGTCTGACCCCGGGTGAGTTTGATGGGAAGGTGTAGAGGAATAATCACTCTGTGTCTGACCCCGGGAGTGTGTGATCGGACGGTGTGGAGGGAGATTAACTCTGTGTCTGACCCCGGGGGCGTGTGATGTGCGGTGTAGAGGAATAATCACTCTGTGTCTGACCCAGGGAATTTGGACGGGACGGTGTGGAGGGAGATCACTCTGTGTCTGACCCCGGGAGTGTGTTTTGGGACGGTGTAGAGGAATAATCACTCCGTGTCTGACCCCGGGAGTGTGTGATGGGACGGCGTGGAGGGAGATTCACTCTGTGTCTGACCCCGGGAGTGTTTGATGGGACCGTTTAGAGGAATAATCACTGTCTGTCTGATACACGGAGTGTTTGATGCTGCCGTGTAGAGGAATAATCACTCTGTATCTGACCCCGGGAGTGTGTGATGGGCCGGCGTGTAGGGAGATTCACTCTGTGTCTGACCGCGGGTGAGTTTGATGGGAAGGTGTAGAGGAATAATCACTCTGTGTCTGACCCCGGGAGTGTGTGCTGGGACGATGTGGAGGGTGGTTCACTATGTGTCTGATCCCGGGAGTGTGTGATGGGCCGGCGTTAAGGGAGATTCACACTGTGTCTGACCCCGGGTGAGTTTGATGGGAAGGTGTAGAGGAATAATCGCTCTGTGTCTGAACCCGGGAGAGTTTGATGGGACCGTGTAGAGGAATAATCACTCTGTGTCTGACCCCGGGTGAGTTTGATGGGAAGGTGTAGAGGAATAATCACTCTGTGTCTGACCCCGGGAATGTTTGATGGACCGTGTAGAGGAATAATCACTCTGTGTCTGACCCCGGGAGTGTGTGATGGGACGGTGTGGACGGAGATTCACTTTGTGTCTGACCCCGGGAGTGTTTGATGGACCGTGTAGAGGAATAATCACTCTGTGTCTGACCCCGGGAGTGTGTGATGGGACGGTGTGGAGGGAGATTCACTGTGTCTGACGCCGGGAGTGTTTGATGGGAAGGTGTAGAGGAATAATCACTCTGTGTCTGACCCCGGGAGAGTTTCATGGGACCGTGTAGAGGAATAATCTGTCTGTGTCTGACCCCGGGAGTGTGTGCTGGGACGATGTGGAGGGTGGTTCACTTTTTGTCTGATCCCGGGAGTGTGTGATGGGCCGGCGTTAAGGGAGATTCACTCTGTGTCTGACCCCGGAGTGTTTGATGGGACCGTGTACAGGAATAATCACTCTGTGTCTGATCGCCGGGAGTATTTGATGGGACCGTGTAGAGGAATAATCACTCTGTGTCTGACCCCGGGAGTGTTTGATGGGACCGTTTAGAGGAATAATCACTCTGTGTCTGACCATTGGAGTGTGTGATGGGACGGTGTGGAGGGAGATTCACTGTGTGTCTGACCCCGGGAGTGAGTGATGGGCCGTGTAGAGGGAGATTCACTCTGTGTCTGACCCAGGGCGTGTGTGATGGGACAGTGTAGAGAAATAATCACTCTGTGTCTGACCCCGGGAGTGTGTGATGGGACGGTGTGGAGGGAGATTCACTCTGTGTCTGAACCCGGGAGTGTTTGATGGGACCGAGTAGAGGAATAATCACTATGTGTCTGACCCAGGGAGTGTGTGATGGGCCGGCGTTAAGGTAGATTCACTCTGTGTCTGACCCCGGGTGAGTTTGATGGGAAGGTGTAGAGGAATAATCACTCTGTGTCTGACCCCGGTAGTGTTTGATGGGACCGTGTGGAGGAATAATCACTCTGTGTCTGACCCCGAGTGAGTTTGATGGGAAGGTGTAGAGGAATAATCACTCTGTGTCTGACCCCGGGAGTGTTTGATGGGACCGTGTAGAGGAATAATCTCTCTGTGTCTGACCCAGGGAGTGTGTGATGGGACGGTGTGGAGGGAGATTAACTCTGTGTCTGACACCGGGAGACTGTGATGGGCGGTGTAGAGGAATAATCTGTCTGTGTCTGACCCAGGGAGTTTGTGAAGGGACGGTGTGGAGGGAGATTCACTCTGTGTCTGACCCCGGGAGTGTTTGATGGGAACGTGTAGAGGTATAATCACTCTGAGTCTGACCCCGGGAGTGTGTGTAGGGTCGGTGTGGACGGTGATTCACTTTGTGTCTGACCCCGGGAGTGTTTGATGTGACCGTGTAGAGGAATAATCACACTGTGTCTGACCCAGGGAGTGTGTGATGGGCCGGCGTGGAGGGAGATTCACTCTGTGTCTGACCCCGGGTGAGTTTGATGGGAAGGTGTAGAGGAATAATCAGTCTGTGTCTGACCCAGTCAGAGTTTGATGGGACCGTGTAGAGGAATAATCTCTCTGTGTCTGACCCCGGGAGTGTGTGTTCCGACGGTGTGGAGGGAGATTAACTCTGTGTCTGACCCCGGGAGAGTGTGATGGGCGGTGTAGAGGAATAATCACTCTGTGTCTGACCCAGGGAGTTTGTGACGGGACGGTGTGGAGGAATAATCACTCTGTGTCTGACCCCGGGAGTGTTTGATGGGACCGTGTAGAGGAATAATCACTCTGTGTCTGACCCCGGTAGTGTTTGATGGGACCGTGTGGAGGAATAATCACTCTGTGTCTGACCCCGGGAGTGTTTGATGGGACCGTGTAGAGGAATAATCTCTCTGTGTCTGACCCCGGGAGTGTGTGATGGGACGGTGTGGAGGGAGATTAACTCTGTGTCTGACCCCGGGAGACTGTGATGGGCGGTGTAGAGGAATAATCTCTATGTGTCTGACCCAGGGAGTTTGTGACGGGACGGTGTGGAGGGAGATTCACTCTGTGTCTGACCCCGGGAGTGTTTGATGGGAACGAGTAGAGGTATAATCACTCTGAGTCTGACCCCGGGAGTGTGTGTTGGGACGGTGTGGACGGAGATTCACTTTGTGTCTGACCCCGGGAGTGTTTGATGTGACCGTGTAGAGGAATAATCACACTGTGTCTGACCCAGGGAGTTTGTGACGGGACGGTGTGGAGGAATAATCACTCTGAGTCTGACCCCGGGTGTGTGTGTTGGGACGGTGTAGAGGAATAATCACTCTGTGTCTGACCATTAGAATGTGTGATGGGACGGTGTGGAGGGAGATTCACTGTGTGTCTAACCCCGGGAGTATGTGATGGGCGGTGTAGAGGAATAATCACTCTGTGTCTGACCCCGGGAGTGTGTGCTGGGACGATGTGGAGGGTGGTTCACTATGTGTCTGATCCAGGGAGTGTGTGATGGGAGGGCGTTAAGGGAGATTCACTCTGTGTCTGACCCCGGGTGAGTTTGATGGGAAGGTGCAGAGGAATAATCACTCTGTGTCTGAACCCGGGAGAGTTTGATGGGACCGTGTAGAGGAATAATCACTCTGTGTCTGACCCCGGGTGAGTTTGATGGGAAGGTGTAGAGGAATAATCACTCTGTGTCTGACCCCGGGAATGTTTGATGGGACCGTGTAGAGGAATAATCTCTCTGTGTCTGACCCCGGGAGTGTGTGATGGGACGGTGTGGAGGGAGATTAACTCTGTGTCTGTCCCCGGGAGAGTGTGATGGGAGGTGTAGAGGAATAATCACTCTGTGTCTGACCCAGGGAGTGTTTGATGGGAACGTGTAGAGGAATAATCACTCTGAGTCTGACCCCGGGAGTGTGTGTTGGGACGGTGTGGACGGAGATTCACTTTGTGTCTGACCCCGGGAGTGTTTGATGGACCGTGTAGAGGAATAATCACTCTGTGTCTGAACCCGGGAGTGTGTGATGGGACGGTGTGGAGGGAGATTCACTGTGTCTGACCCCGGGAGTGTTTGATGGGAAGGTGTAGAGGAATAATCACTCTGTATCTGAACCCGGGAGAGTTTGATGGGACCGTGTAGAGGAATAATCTCTCTGTGTCTGACCCCGGGAGTGTGTGATCGGACGGTGTGGAGGGAGATTCACTCTGTGTCTGAACACGGGAGTGTTTGTTGGGACCGAGTAGAGGAATAATCACTCTGTGTCTGACCCAGGGAGAGTGTGATGGGCCGGCGTTAAGGTAGATTCACTCTGTGTCTGACCCCGGGTGTGTTTGATGGGAAGGTGTAGAGGAATAATCACTCTGTGTCTGACCCCGGTAGTGTTTGATGGGACCGTGTGGAGGAATAATCACTCTGTGTCTGACCCCGGGTGAGTTTGATGGGAAGGTGTAGAGGAATAATCACTCTGTGTCTGATCCCGGGAGTGTTTGATGGGACCGTGTAGAGGAATAATCTCTCTGTGTCTGACCCCGGGAGTGTGTGATGGGACGGTGTGGAGGGAGATTAACTCTGTGTCTGACACCGGGAGACTGTGATGGGCGGTGTAGAGGAATAATCACTCTGTGTCTGACCCAGGGAGTTTGTGACGGGACGGTGTGGAGGGAGATTCACTCTGTGTCTGACCCCGGGAGTGTTTGATGGGAACGCGTAGAGGTATAATCACTCTGAGTCTGACCCCGGGAGTGTGTGTTGGGACGGTGTGGACGGAGATTCACTTTGTGTCTGACCCCGGGAGTGTTTGATGGACCGTGTAGAGGAATAATCACTCTGTGTCTGACCCCGGGAGTGTGTGATGGGACGGTGTGGAGGGAGATTCACTGTGTCTGACCCCGGGAGTGTTTGATGGGAAGGTGTAGAGGAATAATCACTCTGTATCTGAACCCGGGAGAGTTTGATGGGACCGTGTAGAGGAATAATCTCTCTGTGTCTGACCCCGGGAGTGTGTGATCGGACGGTGTGGAGGGAGATTCACTCTGTGTCTGAACACGGGAGTGTTTGTTGGGACCGAGTAGAGGAATAATCACTCTGTGTCTGACCCAGGGAGAGTGTGATGGGCCGGCGTTAAGGTAGATTCACTCTGTGTCTGACCCCGGGTGTGTTTGATGGGAAGGTGTAGAGGAATAATCACTGTGTCTGACCCCGGTAGTGTTTGATGGGACCGTGTGGAGGAATAATCACTCTGTGTCTGACCCCGGGTGAGTTTGATGGGAAGGTGTAGAGGAATAATCACTCTGTGTCTGATCCCGGGAGTGTTTGATGGGACCGTGTAGAGGAATAATCTCTCTGTGTCTGACCCCGGGAGTGTGTGATCGGACGGTGTGGAGGGAGATTCACTCTGTGTCTGAACACGGGAGTGTTTGTTGGGACCGAGTAGAGGAATAATCACTCTGTGTCTGACCCAGGGAGAGTGTGATGGGCCGGCGTTAAGGTAGATTCACTCTGTGTCTGACCCCGGGTGTGTTTGATGGGAAGGTGTAGAGGAATAATCACTCTGTGTCTGATCCCGGGAGTGTTTGATGGGACCGTGTAGAGGAATAATCTCTCTGTGTCTGACCCCGGGAGTGTGTGATGGGACGGTGTGGAGGGAGATTAACTCTGTGTCTGACCCCGGGAGACTGTGATGGGCGGTGTAGAGGAATAATCACTCTGTGTCTGACCCAGGGAGTTTGTGACGGGACGGTGTGGAGGGAGATTCACTCTGTGTCTGACCCCGGGAGTGTTTGATGGGAACGCGTAGAGGTATAATCACTCTGAGTCTGACCCCGGGAGTGTGTGTTGGGACGGTGTGGACGGAGATTCACTTTGTGTCTGACCCCGGGAGTGTTTGATGTGACCGTGTAGAGGAATAATCACACTGTGTCTGACCCCGGGAGTGTGTGATGGGCCGGCGTGGAGGGAGATTCACTCTGTGTCTGACCCCGGGTGAGATTGATGGGAAGGTGTAGAGGAATAATCAGTCTGTGTCTGACCGAGTCAGAGTTTGATGGGACCGTGTAGAGGAATAATCACTCTGTGTCTGACCCCGGGAGTTTGTGATGGGCCGGCGTGGAGGGAGATTCACTCTGTGTCTGACCCCGGGTGAGTTTGATGGGAAGGTGTAGAGGAATAATCACTCTGTGTCTGACCCCGGGAGTGTGTGATCGGACGGTGTGGAGGGAGATTCACTCTGTGTCTGACCCCGGGAGTGTTTGATGGGACCGTGTAGAGGAATAATCACTCTGAGTCTGACCCCGGGTGTGTGTGTTGGGACGGTGTAGAGGAATAATCACTCTGTGTCTGACCATTAAAAAGTGTGATGGGACGGTGTGGAGGGAGATTCACTGTGTGTCTGACCCCGGGAGTGTGTGATGGGCGGTGTAGAGGAATAATCACTCTGTGTCTGACCCCGGGAGTGTGTGCTGGGACGATCTGGTGGGTGGTTCACTAAGTGTCTGATCCCGGGAGTGTGCGATGGTCCGGCGTTAAGGGAGATTCACACTCTGTCTGTCCCCGGGTGAGTTTGATGGGAAGGTGTAGAGGAATAATCGCTCTGTGTCTTAACCCGGGAGAGTTTGATGGGACCGTGTAGAGGAATAATCACTCTGTGTCTGACCCCGGGTGAGTTTGATGGGAAGGTGTAGAGGAATAATCACTCTGTGTCTGACCCCGGGAATGTTTGATGGACCGTATAGAGGAATAATCACTCTGTGTCTGACCCCGGGAGTGTGTGATGGGACGGTGTGGACGGAGATTCACTTTGTGTCTGACCCCGGGAGTGTTTGATGGACCGTGTAGAGGAATAATCACTCTGTGTCTGACCCCGGGAGTGTGTGATGGGACGGTGTGGAGGGAGATTCACTGTGTCTGACCCCGGGAGTGTTTGATGGGAAGGTGTAGAGGAATAATCACTCTGTGTCTGACCCCGGGAGAGTTTGATGGGACCGTGTAGAGGAATAATCTCTCTGTGTCTGACCCCGGGAGTGTGTGATCGGACGGTGTGGAGGGAGATTCACTCTGTGTCTGACCCCGGGAGAGTGTGATGGGTGGTGTAGAGGAATAATCACTCTGTGTCTGACCCAGGGAATTTGGACGGGACGGTGTGGAGGGAGATTCACTCTGTGTCTGACCCCGGGAGAGTGTCATGTGACCGTGTAGAGGAATAATCACTCTGTGTCTGGCCCCGGGAGTGTGTGATGGGACGGTGTGGAGGGAGATTCACTGTGTCTGACCCCGGGAATGTTTGATGGGACCGTGTAGAGGAATAATCTCTCTGTGTCTGACCCCGGGAGTGTGTGATGGGACGGTGTGGAGGGAGATTAACTCTGTGTCTGTCCCCGGGAGAGTGTGATGGGCGGTGTAGAGGAATAATCACTCTGTGTCTGACCCAGGGAGTGTTTGATGGGAACGTGTAGAGGAATAATCACTCTGAGTCTGACCCCGGGAGTGTGTGTTGGGACGGTGTGGACGGAGATTCACTTTGTGTCTGACCCCGGGAGTGTTTGATGGGAACGTGTAGAGGAATAATCACTCTGTGTCTGACCCCGGGAGTGTGTGATGGGACGGTGTGGAGGGAGATTCACTGTGTCTGACCCCGGGAGTGTTTGATGGGACCGTGTAGAGGAATAATCACTCTGTGTCTGACCCAGGGAGTGTGTGATGGGCCGGCGTGGAGGGAGATTCACTCTGTCTCTGACGCCGGGTGAGTTTGATGGGAAGGTGCAGAGGAATAATCACTCTGTGTCTGACCCCGGGAGAGTTTGATGGGACCGTGTAGAGGAATAATCACTCTGTGTCTGACCCGGGTGAGTTTGATGGGAAGGTGTAGAGGAATAATCACTCTGTGTCTGACCCCGGGAGTGTGTGATCGGACGGTGTGGAGGGAGATTCACTCTGTGTCTGAACACGGGAGTGTTTGTTGGGACCGAGTAGAGGAATAATCACTCTGTGTCTGACCCAGGGAGAGTGTGATTGGCCGGCGTTAAGGTAGATTCACTCTGTGTCTGACCCCGGGTGTGTTTGATGGGAAGGTGTAGAGGAATAATCACTCTGTGTCTGACCCCGGTAGTGTTTGATGGGACCGTGTGGAGGAATAATCACTCTGTGTCTGACCCCGGGTGAGTTTGATGGGAAGGTGTAGAGGAATAATCACTCTGTGTCTGATCCCGGGAGTGTTTGATGGGACCGTGTAGAGGAATAATCTCTCTGTGTCTGACCCCGGGAGTGTGTGATGGGACGGTGTGGAGGGAGATTAACTCTGTGTCTGACCCCGGGAGACTGTGATGGGCGGTGTAGAGGAATAATCACTCTGTGTCTGACCCCGGGAGTGTGTGTTGGGACGGTGTGGACGGAGATTCACTCTGTGTCTGACCCCGGGAGTGTTTGATGTGACCGTGTAGAGGAATAATCACACTGTGTCTGACCCCGGGAGTGTGTGATGGGCCGGCGTGGAGGGAGATTCACTCTGTGTCTGACCCCGGGTGAGTTTGATGGGAAGGTGTAGAGGAATAATCAGTCTGTGTCTGACCCAGTCAGAGTTTGATGGGACCGTGTAGAGGAATAATCTCTCTGTGTCTGACCACGGGAGTGTGTGTTCGGACGGTGTGGAGGGAGATTAACTCTGTGTCTGACCCCGGGAGAGTGTGATGTGCGGTGTAGAGGAATAACCACTCTGTGTCTGACCTAGGGAGTTTGTGACGGGACGGTGTGGAGGGAGATTCACTCTGTGTCTGACCCCGGGAGTGTTTGATGGGACCGTGTAGAGGAATAATCACTCTGAGTCTGACCCCGGGTGTGTGTGTTGGGACGGTGTAGAGGAATAATCACTCTGTGTCTGACCATTAGAAAGTGTGATGGGACGGTGTGGAGGGAGATTCACTGTGTGTCTGACCCCGGGAGTGTGTGATGGGCGGTGTAGAGGAATAATCACTCTGTGTCTGACCCCGGGAGTGTGTGCTGGGACGATCTGGAGGGTGGTTCACTAAGTGTCTGATCCCGGGAGTGTGCGATGGTCCGGCGTTAAGGGAGATTCACACTCTGTCTGTCCCCGGGTGAGTTTGATGGGAAGGTGTAGAGGAATAATCGCTCTGTGTCTTAACCCGGGAGAGTTTGATGGGACCGTGTAGAGGAATAATCACTCTGTGTCTGACCCCGGGTGAGTTTGATGGGAAGGTGTAGAGGAATAATCACTCTGTGTCTGACCCCGGGAATGTTTGATGGACCGTATAGAGGAATAATCACTCTGTGTCTGACCCCGGGAGTGTGTGATGGGACGGTGTGGACGGAGATTCACTTTGTGTCTGACCCCGGGAGTGTTTGATGGACCGTGTAGAGGAATAATCACTCTGTGTCTGACCCCGGGAGTGTGTGATGGGACGGTGTGGAGGGAGATTCACTGTGTCTGACCCCGGGAGTGTTTGATGGGAAGGTGTAGAGGAATAATCACTCTGTGTCTGACCCCGGGAGAGTTTGATGGGACCGTGTAGAGGAATAATCTCTCTGTGTCTGACCCCGGGAGTGTGTGATCGGACGGTGTGGAGGGAGATTCACTCTGTGTCTGACCCCGGGAGAGTGTGATGGGTGGTGGAGAGGAATAATCACTCTGTGTCTGACCCAGGGAATTTGGACGGGACGGTGTGGAGGGAGATTCACTCTGTGTCTGACCCCGGGAGAGTGTCATGTGACCGTGTAGAGGAATAATCACTCTGTGTCTGGCCCCGGGAGTGTGTGATGGGACGGTGTGGAGGGAGATTCACTGTGTCTGACCCCGGGAATGTTTGATGGGACCGTGTAGAGGAATAATCTCTCTGTGTCTGACCCCGGGAGTGTGTGATGGGACGGTGTGGAGGGAGATTAACTCTGTGTCTGTCCCCGGGAGAGTGTGATGGGCGGTGTAGAGGAATAATCACTCTGTGTCTGACCCAGGGAGTGTTTGATGGGAACGTGTAGAGGAATAATCACTCTGAGTCTGACCCCGGGAGTGTGTGTTGGGACGGTGTGGACGGAGATTCACTTTGTGTCTGACCCCGGGAGTGTTTGATGGGACCGTGTAGAGGAATAATCACTCTGTGTCTGACCCCGGGAGTGTGTGATGGGACGGTGTGGAGGGAGATTCACTGTGTCTGACCCCGGGAGTGTTTGATGGGACCGTGTAGAGGAATAATCACTCTGTGTCTGACCCCGGGAGTGTGTGATGGGCCGGCGTGGAGGGAGATTCACTCTGTCTCTGACGCCGGGTGAGTTTGATGGGAAGGTGCAGAGGAATAATCACTCTGTGTCTGACCCCGGGAGAGTTTGATGGGACCGTGTAGAGGAATAATCACTCCGTGTCTGACCCCGGGAGTGTGTGATGGGACGGCGTGGAGGGAGATTCACTCTGTGTCTGACCCCGGGTGAGTTTGATGGGAAGGTGCAGAGGAATAATCACTCTGTGTCTGATCCCGGGAGAGTTTGATGGGACCGTGTAGAGGAATAATCACTCTGTGTCTGACCCCGGGAGTGTGTGATGGGACGGTGTGGAGGGAGATTCACTGTGTCTGACCCCGGGAGTGTTTGATGGGACCGTGTAGAGGAATAATCACTCTGTGTCTGACCCCGGGAGTGTGTGATGGGCCGGCGTGGAGGGAGATTCACTCTGTCTCTGACGCCGGGTGAGTTTGATGGGAAGGTGCAGAGGAATAATCACTCTGTGTCTGACCCCGGGAGAGTTTGATGGGACCGTGTAGAGGAATAATCACTCCGTGTCTGACCCCGGGAGTGTGTGATGGGACGGCGTGGAGGGAGATTCACTCTGTGTCTGACCCCGGGTGAGTTTGATGGGAAGGTGCAGAGGAATAATCACTCTGTGTCTGATCCCGGGAGAGTTTGATGGGACCGTGTAGAGGAATAATCACTCTGTGTCTGACCCCGGGAGTGTGTGATGGGACGGCGTGGAGGGAGATTCACTCTGTGTCTGACCCCGGATGAGTTTGATGGGAAGGTGTAGAGGAATAATCACTCTGTGTCTGACCCCGGGAGTTTGTGATCGGACGGTGTGGAGGGAGATTAACTCTGTGTCTGACCCCGGGGTCGTGTGATGTGCGGTGTAGAGGAATAATCACTCTGTGTCTGACCCAGGGAATTTGGACGGGACTTTGTGGACGGAGATTCACTCTGTGTCTGACCCCGGGAGTGTTTGATGGGACCGTGCAGAGGAATAATCACTCTGAGTCTGACCCCGGGAGTGTGTTTTGGGACTGTGATGGGAATAATCACTCCGTGTCTGACCCCGGGAGTGTGTGATGGGACGGCGTGAAGGGAGATTCACTCTGTGTCTGACCCCGGGAGTGTTTGATGGGACCGTTTAGAGGAATAATCACTGTCTGTCTGATACACGGAGTGTTTGATGCTGCCGTGTAGAGGAATAATCACTCTGTATCTGACCCCGGGAGTGTGTGATGGGCCGGCGTGTAGGGAGATTCACTCTGTGTCTGACCGCGGGTGAGTTTGATGGGAAGGTGTAGAGGAATAATCACTCTGTGTCTGACCCCGGGAGTGTGTGCTGGGACGATGTGGAGGGTGGTTCACTATGTGTCTGATCCCGGGAGTGTGTGATGGGCCGGCGTTAAGGGAGATTCACACTGTGTCTGACCCCGGGTGAGTTTGATGGGAAGGTGTAGAGGAATAATCGCTCTGTGTCTGAACCCGGGAGAGTTTGATGGGACCGTGTAGAGGAATAATCACTCTGTGTCTGACCCCGGGTGAGTTTGATGGGAAGGTGTAGAGGAATAATCACTCTGTGTCTGACCCCGGGAATGTTTGATGGACCGTGTAGAGGAATAATCACTCTGTGTCTGACCCCGGGAGTGTGTGATGGGACGGTGTGGAGGGAGATTCACTGTGTCTGACCCCGGGAGTGTTTGATGGGAAGGTGTAGAGGAATAATCACTCTGTGTCTGACCCCGGGAGAGTTTGATGGGACCGTGTAGAGGAATAATCTCTCTGTGTCTGACCCCGGGAGTGTGTGATCGGACGGTGTGGAGGGAGATTCACTCTGTGTCTGACCCCGGGAGAGTGTGATGGGTGGTGTAGAGGAATAATCACTCTGTGTCTGACCCAGGGAATTTGGACGGGACGGTCTGGAGGGAGATTCACTCTGTGTCTGACCCCGGGAGAGTGTGATGTGACCGTGTAGAGGAATAATCACTCTGTGTCTGACACAGGGAGTGTGTGATGGGACGGTGTGGAGGGAGATTCACTGTGTCTGACCCCGGGAATGTTTGATGGGACCGTGTAGAGGAATAATCTCTCTGTGTCTGACCCCGGGAGTGTGTGATGAGACTGTGTGGAGGGAGCTTAACTCTGTGTCTGTCCCCGGGAGAGTGTGATGGGCGGTGTAGAGGAATAATCACTCTGAGTCTGACCCCGGGAGTGTGTGTTGGGACGGTGTGGACGGAGATTCACTTTGTGTCTGACCCCGGGAGTGTTTGATGGGACCGTGCAGAGGAATAATCACTCTGTGTCTGACCCCGGGAGTGTGTGATGGGACGGTGTGGAGGGAGATTCACTGTGTCTGACCCCGGGAGTGATTGATGGGACCGTGTAGAGGAATAATCACTCTGTGTCTGACACCGGGAGTGTGTGATGGGCCGGCGTGGAGGGAGATTCACTCTGTCTCTGACGCCGGGTGAGTTTGATGGGAAGGTGTAGAGGAATTATCACTCTGTGTCTGATCCTGGGAGAGTTTGATGGGACCGTGTAGAGGAATAATCACTCTGTGTCTGAACCCGGGAGTGTGTGATGGGCCGGCGTGGAGGGAGATTCACTCTGTGTCTGACCCCGGGTGAGTTTGATGGGAAGGTGTAGAGGAATAATCACTCTGTGTCTGACCCCGGGAGTGTGTGATCGGACGGTGTGGAGGGAGATTAACTCTGTGTCTGACCCCGGGAATTTGGACGGGACGGTGTGGAGGGAGATTCACTCTGTGTCTGACCCCGGGAGTGTTTGATGGGACCGTGTAGAGGAATAATCACTCTGAGTCTGACCCCGGGAGTGTGTTTTGGGACGGTGTAGAGGAATAATCACTCCGTGTCTGACCCCGGGAGTGTGTGATGGGACGGCGTGGAGGGAGATTCACTCTGTGTCTGACCCCGGGAGTGTTTGATGGGACCGTTTAGAGGAATAATCACTGTTTGTCTGATACACGGAGTGTTTGATGCTGCCGTGTAGAGGAATAATCACTCTGTATCTGACCCCGGGAGTGTGTGATGGTCCGGCGTGTAGGGAGATTCACTCTGTGTCTGACCGCGGGTGAGTTTGATGGGAAGGTGTAGAGGAATATTCACTCTGTGTCTGTCCCCGGGAGTGTTTGATGGGACCGTGTAGAGGAATAATCTCTCTGTGTCTGACCCCGGGAGTGTGTGATTGGACGGTGTGGAGGGACATTAACTCTGTGTCTGACCCCGGGAGAGTGTGATGGGCGGTGTAGAGGAATAATCACTCTGAGTCTGACCCCGGGAGTGTGTGTTGGGACGGTGAGGACGGTGATTAACTCTGTTTCTGACCCCGGGAGAGTGTGATGTGACCGTGTAGAGGAATAATCACTCTGTGTCTGACCCCGGGAGTGTGTGATGGGACGGTGTGGAGGGAGATTCACTGTGTCTCACCCCGGGAGTGTTTGATGGGACCGTGTAGAGGAATAATCACTCTGTGTCTGACCCCGGGAGTGTGTGATGGGCCGGCGTGGAGGGAGATTCACTCTGTGTCTGACCCCGGGTGAGTTTGATGGGTCCGTGTAGAGGAATAATCATTCTGAGTCTGACCCAGTCAGAGTTTGATGGGACCGTGTAGAGGAATAAACTCTCTGTGTCTGACCCCGGGCGTGTGTGATCAGACGGTGTGGAGGGAGATTCACTCTGTGTCTGACCCCGGGAGAGTGTGATGGGTGGTGTAGAGGAATAATCACTCTGTGTCTGACCCCGGGAGAGTGTGATGGGACGGTGTGGAGGGTGATTCACTCTGTGACTGAACCCGGGAGTGTTTGATGGGACCGAGTAGAGGAATAATCACTCTGTGTCTGACCCAGTGAGTGTGGGATGGGCCGGCGTTAAGGTAGATTCACTCTGTGTCTGACCCCGGGTGAGTTTGATGGGAAGGTGTAGAGGAATAATCACTCTGTGTCTGACCCCGGGTGAGTTTGATGGGAAGGTGTGGAGGAATAATCACTCTGTGTCTGACCGCGGGTGAGTTTGATGGGAAGGTGTAGAGGAATAATCACTCTGTGTCTGACCCCGGGAGTGTTTGATGGGACCGTGTAGAGGAATAATCTCTCTGTGTCTGACCCCGGGAGTGTGTGATGGGACGGTGTGGAGGGAGATTAACTCTGTGTCTGACCCCGGGAGACTGTGATGGGCGGTGTAGAGGAATAATCACTCTGTGTCTGACCCAGGGAGTTTGTGACGGGACGGTGTGGAGGGAGATTCACTCTGTGTCTGACCCCGGGAGTGTTTGATGGGAACGTGTAGAGATATAATCACTCTGAGTCTGACCCCGGGAGTGTGTGTTGGGACGGTGTGGACGGAGATTCACTTTGTGTCTGACCCCGGGAGTGTTTGATGTGACCGTGTAGAGGAATAATCACACTGTGTCTGACCCCGGGTGTGTGTGATGGGCCGGCGTGGAGGGAGATTCACTCTGTGTCTGACCCCGGGTGAGTTTGATGGGAAGGTGTAGAGGAATAATCAGTCTGTGTCTGACCCAGTCAGAGTTTGATGGGACCGTGTAGAGGAATAATCTCTCTGTGTCTGACCCCGGGAGTGTGTGTTCGGACGGTGTGGAGGGAGATTAACTCTGTGTCTGACCCCGGGAGAGTGTGATGGGAGGTGTAGAGGAATAATCACTCTGTGTCTGACCCCGGGAGTTTGTAACGGGACGGTGTGGAGGGAGATTCACTCTGTGTCTGACCCCGGGAGTGTTTGATGGGACGGTGTAGAGGAATAATCACTCTGAGTCTGACCCCGGGTGTGTGTGTTGGGACGGTGTAGAGGAATAATCACTCTGTGTCTGACCATTAGAATGTGTGATGGGACGGTGTGGAGGGAGATTCACTGTGTGTCTGACCCCGGGAGTGTGTGATGGGCGGTGTAGAGGAATAATCACACTGTGTCTGAACCCGGGAGTGTGTGCTGGGACGATGTGGAGGGTGGTTCACTATGTGTCTGATCCCGGGAGTGTGTGATGGGCCGGCGTTAAGGGAGATTCACTCTGTGTCTGACCCCGGGTGAGTTTGATGGGAAGGTGTAGAGGAATAATCGCTCTGTGTCTGAACCCGGGAGAGTTTGATGGGACCGTGTAGAGGAATAATCACTCTGTGTCTGACCCCGGGTGAGTTTGATGGGAAGGTGTAGAGGAATAATCACTCTGTGTCTGGCCCCGGGAATGTTTGATGGGACCGTGTAGAGGAATAATCTCTCTGTGTCTGACCCCGGGAGTGTGTGATGGGACGGTGTGGAGGGAGATTAACTCTGTGTCTGTCCCCGGGAGAGTGTGTTGGGACGGTGTGGAGGGAGATTCACTGTGTCTGACCCCGGGAGAGTTTGATGGGACCGTGTAGAGGAATAATCTCTCTGTGTCTGACCCCGGGAGTGTGTGTTGGGACGGTGTGGAGGGAGATTCACTCTGTGTCTGACCCCGTGAGTGTTTGATGGGACCGTGTAGAGGAATAATCACTCTGAGTCTGACCCCGGGAGTGTGTGTTGGGACGGTGTGGACGGAGATTAACTCTGTGTCTGACCCCGGGAGAGTGTGATGATACCGTGTAGAGGAATAATCACTCTGTGTCTGACACAGGGAGTGTGTGATGGGACGGTGTGGAGGGAGATTCACTGTGTCTGACCCCGGGAATGTTTGATGGGACCGTTTAGAGGAATAATCTCTCTGTGTGTGACCTCGGGAGTATGTGATGGGACGGTGTGGAGGGAGATTAACTCTGTGTCTGTCCCCGGGAGAGTGTGATGGGCGGTGTAGAGGAATAATCACTCTGTGTCTGACCCAGGGAGTGTTTGATGGGAACGGGTAGATGAATAATCACTCTGAGTCTGACCCCGGGAGTGTGTGATGGGACGGTGTGTAGGGAGATTCACTGTGTCTGACCCCGGGAGTTTTTGATGGGACCGTTTAGAGGAATAATCACTGTCTGTCTGACACACGGAGTGTTTGATGCTGCCGTGTAGAGGAATAATAACTCTGTATCTGACCCCGGGAGTGTGTGATGGGCCGGCGTGTAGGGAGATTCACTCTGTGTCTGACCGCGGGTGAGTTTGATGGGAAGGTGTAGAGGAATAATCACTCTGTGTCTGACCCCGGGAGAGTTTGATGGGACCGTGTAGAGGAATAATCTCTTTGTGTCTGACCCCGGGAGTGTGTGTTGGGACGGTGTGGAGGGAGATTCACTCTGTGTCTGACCCCGGGAGAGTGTGATGGGTGGTGTAGAGGAATAATCACTCTGTGTCTGACCCAGGGAATTTGGACGGGACGGTGTGGAGGGAGATTCACTCTGTGTCTGACCCCGTGAGTGTTTGATGGGACCGTGTAGAGGAATAATCTCTCTGTGTGTGACCTCGGGAGTATGTGATGGGACGGTGTGGAGGGAGATTAACTCTGTGTCTGTCCCCGGGAGAGTGTGATGGGCGGTGTAGAGGAATAATCACTCTGTGTCTGACCCAGGGAGTGTTTGATGGGAACGGGTAGATGAATAATCACTCTGAGTCTGACCCCGGGAGTGTGTGATGGGACGGTGTGGAGGGAGATTCACTGTGTCTGACCCCGGGAGTGTTTGATGGGACCGTTTAGAGGAATAATCACTGTCTGTCTGACACACGGAGTGTTTGATGCTGCCGTGTAGAGGAATAATAACTCTGTATCTGACCCCGGGAGTGTGTGATGGGCCGGCGTGTAGGGAGATTCACTCTGTGTCTGACCCCGGGAGTGTGTGATGGGCGGTGTAGAGGAATAATCACACTGTGTCTGAACCCGGGAGTGTGTGCTGGGACGATGTGGAGGGTGGTTCACTATGTGTCTGATCCCGGGAGTGTGTGATGGGCCGGCGTTAAGGGAGATTCACTCTGTGTCTGACCCCGGGTGAGTTTGATGGGAAGGTGTAGAGGAATAATCGCTCTGTGTCTGAACCCGGGAGAGTTTGATGGGACCGTGTAGAGGAATAATCACTCTGTGTCTGACCCCGGGTGAGTTTGATGGGAAGGTGTAGAGGAATAATCACTCTGTGTCTGGCCCCGGGAATGTTTGATGGGACCGTGTAGAGGAATAATCTCTCTGTGTCTGACCCCGGGAGTGTGTGATGGGACGGTGTGGAGGGAGATTAACTCTGTGTCTGTCCCCGGGAGAGTGTGTTGGGACGGTGTGGAGGGAGATTCACTGTGTCTGACCCCGGGAGAGTTTGATGGGACCGTGTAGAGGAATAATCTCTCTGTGTCTGACCCCGGGAGTGTGTGTTGGGACGGTGTGGACGGAGATTCACTCTGTGTCTGACCCCGGGAGAGTGTGATGGGTGGTGTAGAGGAATAATCACTCTGTGTCTGACCCAGGGAATTTGGACGGGACGGTGTGGAGGGAGATTCACTCTGTGTCTGACCCCGTGAGTGTTTGATGGGACCGTGTAGAGGAATAATCACTCTGAGTCTGACCCCGGGAGTGTGTGTTGGGACGGTGTGGACGGAGATTAACTCTGTGTCTGACCCCGGGAGAGTGTGATGATACCGTGTAGAGGAATAATCACTCTGTGTCTGACACAGGGAGTGTGTGATGGGACGGTGTGGAGGGAGATTCACTGTGTCTGACCCCGGGAATGTTTGATGGGACCGTTTAGAGGAATAATCTCTCTGTGTGTGACCTCGGGAGTATGTGATGGGACGGTGTGGAGGGAGATTAACTCTGTGTCTGTCCCCGGGAGAGTGTGATGGGCGGTGTAGAGGAATAATCACTCTGTGTCTGACCCAGGGAGTGTTTGATGGGAACGGGTAGATGAATAATCACTCTGAGTCTGACCCCGGGAGTGTGTGATGGGACGGTGTGGAGGGAGATTCACTGTGTCTGACCCCGGGAGTTTTTGATGGGACCGTTTAGAGGAATAATCACTGTCTGTCTGACACACGGAGTGTTTGATGCTGCCGTGTAGAGGAATAATAACTCTGTATCTGACCCCGGGAGTGTGTGATGGGCCGGCGTGTAGGGAGATTCACTCTGTGTCTGACCGCGGGTGAGTTTGATGGGAAGGTGTAGAGGAATAATCACTCTGTGTCTGACCCCGGGAGAGTTTGATGGGACCGTGTAGAGGAATAATCTCTCTGTGTCTGACCCCGGGAGTTTGTGTTGGGACGGTGTGGAGGGAGATTCACTCTGTGTCTGACCCCGGGAGAGTGTGATGGGTGGTGTAGAGGAATAATCACTCTGTGTCTGACCCAGGGAATTTGGACGGGACGGTGTGGAGGGAGATTCACTCTGTGTCTGACCCCGTGAGAGTTTGATGGGACCGTGTAGAGGAATAATCTCTCTGTGTGTGACCTCGGGAGTATGTGATGGGACGGTGTGGAGGGAGATTAACTCTGTGTCTGTCCCCGGGAGAGTGTGATGGGCGGTGTAGAGGAATAATCACTCTGTGTCTGACCCAGGGAGTGTTTGATGGGAACGGGTAGATGAATAATCACTCTGAGTCTGACCCCGGGAGTGTGTGATGGGACGGTGTGGAGGGAGATTCACTGTGTCTGACCCCGGGAGTGTTTGATGGGACCGTTTAGAGGAATAATCACTGTCTGTCTGACACACGGAGTGTTTGATGCTGCCGTGTAGAGGAATAATAACTCTGTATCTGACCCCGGGAGTGTGTGATGGGCCGGCGTGTAGGGAGATTCACTCTGTGTCTGACCGCGGGTGAGTTTGATGGGAAGGTGTAGAGGAATAATCACTCTGTGTCTGACCCCGGGAGTGTTTGATGGGCCGTGTAGAGGAATAATCTCTCTGTGTCTGACCCCGGGAGTGTGTGATGGGACGGTGTGGAGGGACATTAACTCTGTGTCTGACCCCGGGAGAGTGTGATGGGCGGTGTAGAGGAATAATCACTCTGAGTCTGACCCCGGGAGTGTGTGTTGGGACGGTGTGGACGGTGATTAACTCTGTGTCTGACCCCGGGAGAGTGTGATGTGACCGTGTAGAGGAATAATCACTCTGTGTCTGACCCCGGGAGTGTGTGATGGGAAGGTGTGGAGGGAGATTCACTGTGCCTCACCCCGCGAGTGTTTGATGGGACCGTGTAGAGGAATAATCACTCTGTGTCTGACCCCGGGAGTGTGTGATGGGCCGGAGTGGAGGGAGATTCACTCTGTGTCTGACCCCGGGTGAGTTTGATGGGACCGTGTAGAGGAATAATCATTCTGAGTCTGACCACGGGAGTGTGTTTTGGGACGGTGTGGACGGAGATTCACTTTGTGTCTGACCCCGGGAGTGTTTGATTGGACCGTGTACAGGAATAATCACTCTGTGTCTGACCGCCGGGAGTGTTAGATGGGACCGTGTAGAGGAATAATCACTCTGTGTCTGACCCCGGGAGTGTTTGATGGGCCGTGTAGAGGAATAATCACTCTGTGTCTGATCCCGGGAGTGTGTGATGGGCCGTGTAGAGGGAGATTCACTCTGTGTCTGACCCAGGGCGTGTGTGATGGGACAGTGTAGAGAAATAATCACTCTGTGTCTGACCCCGGGAGTGTGTGATGGGACGGTGTGGAGGGAGATTCACTCTGTGTCTGAACCCGGGAGTGGTTGATGGGACCGAGTAGAGGAATAATCACTCTGTGTCTGACCCAGGGAATTTCGACGGGACGGTGTGGAGGGAGATTCACTCTGTGTCTGACCCCGGGAGAGATTGATGGGACCGTGTAGAGGAATAATCTCTCTGTGTCTGACCCCGGGAGTGTTTGATGGGCCGTGTAGAGGAATAATCACTCTGTGTCTGATCCCGGGAGTGTGTGATGGGCCGTGTAGAGGGAGATTCACTCTGTGTCTGACCCAGGGCGTGTGTGATGGGACAGTGTAGAGAAATAATCACTCTGTGTCTGACCCCGGGAGTGTGTGATGGGACGGTGTGGAGGGAGATTCACTCTGTGTCTGAACCCGGGAGTGGTTGATGGGACCGAGTTGAGGAATAATCACTCTGTGTCTGACCCAGGGAATTTGGACCGGACGGTGTGGAGGGAGATTCACTCTGTGTCTGACCCCGGGTGAGTTTGATGGGAAGGTGTAGAGGAATAATCACTCTGTGTCTGACCCCGGGAGAGATTGATGGGACCGTGTAGAGGAATAATCTCTCTGTGTCTGACCCCGGGAGTGTGTGATCGGACGGGGTGGAGGGAGATTAACTCTGTGTCTGACCCCGGGAGAGTGTGATGGGCGGTGTAGAGGAATAATCACTCTGTGTCTGACCCAGGGAATTTGGACGGGACGGTGTGGAGGGAGATTCACTCTGTGTCTGACCCCGGGAGTGTTTGATGGCACCGTGTAGAGGAATAATCACTCTGAGTCTGTCCCCGGGAGTGTGTGTTGGGACGGTGTAGAGGAATAATCACTCTGTGTCTGACCCCGGGAGTATGTGATGGGATGGCGTGGAGGGTGATTCACTCTGTGTCTGACCCCGGGAGTGTTTGATGGGACCGTTTAGAGGAATAATCACTGTCTGTCTGACACACGGAGTGTTTGATGCTACCGTGTAGAGGAATAATCACTCTGTATCTGACCCCGGGATTGTGTGATGGGCCGGCGTGGAGGGAGATTCACTCTGTGTCTGACCCCGGGAGTGTTTGATGGGACCGTGTACAGGAATAATCACTCTGTGTCTGACCGCCGGGAGTGTTTGATGGGACCGTGTAGAGGAATAATCACTCTGTGTCTGACCACGGGAGTGTTTGATGGGACCGTTTAGAGGAATAATCACTCTGTGTCTGACCATTGGAGTGTGTGATGGGACGGTGTGGAGGGAGATTCACTGTGTGTCTGACCCCGAGAGTGAGTGATGGGCCGTGTAGAGGGAGATTCACTCTGTGTCTGACCCAGGGCGTGTGTGATGGGACAGTGTAGAGAAATAATCACTCTGTGTCTGACCCCGGGAGTGTGTGATGGGACGGTGTGGAGGGAGATTCACTCAGTGTCTGAACCCGGGAGTGTTTGTTGGGACCGAGTAGAGGAATAATCACTCTGTGTCTGACCCAGGGAGTGTGTGATGGGCCGGCGTTAAGGTAGATTCACTCTGTGTCTGACCCCGGGTGAGTTTGATGGGAAGGTGTAGAGGAATAATCACTCTCTGTCTGACCCCGGTAGTGTTTGATGGGACCGTGTGGAGGAATAATCACTCTGTGTCTGACCCCGGGTGAGTTTGATGGGAAGGTGTAGAGGAATAATCACTCTGTGTCTGACCGCGGGAGTGTTTGATGGGACCGTGTAGAGGAATAATCTCTCTGTGTCTGACCGCTGGAGTGTGTGATGGGACGGTGTGGAGGGAGATTAACTCTGTGTCTGACCCGGGAGACTGTGATGGGCGGTGCAGAGGAATAATCTCTCTGTGTCTGACCCAGGGAGTTTGTGACGGGACGGTGTGGAGGGAGATTCACTCTGTGTCTGACCCCGGGAGTGTTTGATGGGAACGTGTAGAGGTATAATCACTCTGAGTCTGACCCCGGGAGTGTGTGTTGGGACGGTGTGGACGGAGATTCACTTTGTGTCTGACCCCGGGAGTGTTTGATGTGACCGTGTAGAGGAATAATCACACTGTGTCTGACCCCGGGAGTGTGTGATGGGCCGGCGTGGAGGGAGATTCACTGTGTGTCTGACCCCGGGAGTGAGTGATGGGCCGTGTAGAGGGAGATTCACTCTGTGTCTGACCCAGGGCGTGTGTGATGGGACAGTGTAGAGAAATAATCACTCTGAGTCTGACCCCGGGTGTGTGTGTTGGGACGGTGAGAGGAATAATCACTCTGTGTCTGACCCAGTCAGAGTTTGATGGGACCGTGTAGAGGAATAATCTCTCTGTGTCTGACCCCGGGAGTGTGTGTTCGGACGGTGTGGAGGGAGATTAACTCTGTGTCTGACCCCGGGTGTGTGTGTTGGGACCGTGTAGAGGAATAATCACTCTGAGTCTGACCCCGGGTGTGTGTGTTGGGACGGTGTGGAGGAATAATCACTCTGTGTCTGACCCCGGGAGTGTTTGATGGGACCGTGTAGAGGAATAATCACTCTGAGTCTGACCCCGGGTGTGTGTGTTGGGACGGTGTAGAGGAATAATCACTCTGTGTCTGACCCCGGGAGTGTTTGATGGGACCGTGTAGAGGAATAATCTCTCTGTGTCTGACCCCGGGAGTGTGTGATGGGCCGGCGTTAAGGTAGATTCACTCTGTGTCTGACTCCGGGTGAGTTTGATGCGAAGGTGTAGAGGAATAATCACTCTGTGTCTGACCCCGGTATTGTTTGATGGGACCGTGTGGAGGAATAATCGCTCTGTGTCTGACACCGGGTGAGTTTGATGGGAAGATGTAGAGGAATAATCTCTCTGTGACTGACCCCGGGAGTGTGTGATGGGACGGTGTGGAGGGAGATTAACTCTGTGTCTGACCCCGGGAGACTGTGATGGGCGGTGTAGAGGAATAATCTCTCTGTGTCTGACCCAGGGAATTTGGACGGGACGGTGTGGAGGGAGATTCACTCTGTGTCTGACCCCGGGAGTGTTTGATGGGAACGTGTAGAGGTATAATCACTCTGAGTCTGACCCCGGGAGAGTGTGTTGGGACGGTGTGGACGGAGATTCACTTTGTGTCTGACCCCGGGAGTGTTTGATGTGACCGTGTAGAGGAATAATCACACTGTGTCTGACCCCGGGAGTGTGTGATGGGCCGGCGTGGAGGGAGATTCACTCTGTGTCTGACCCCGGGTGAGTTTGATGGGAAGGTGTAGAGGAATAATCAGTATGTGTCTGACCCAGTCAGAGTTTGATGGGACCGTGTAGAGGAATGATCTCTCTGTGTCTGACCCCGGGAGTGTGTGTTCGGACGGTGTGGAGGGAGATTAACTCTGTGTCTGACTCCGGGAGAGTGTGATGGGCGGTGTAGAGGAATAATCACTCTGTGTCTGACCAAGGGAGTTTCTGACGGGACGGTGTGGAGGAATAATCACTCTGTGTCTGACCCCGGGAGTGTTTGATGGGACCGTGTAGAGGAATAATCACTCTGAGTCTGACCCCGGGTGTGTGTGTTGGGACGGTGTAGAGGAATAATCACTCTGTGTCTGACCTTTAGAATGTGTGATGGGACGGTGTGGATGGAGATTCACTGTGTGTCTGACCCCGGGAGTGTGTGATGGGCGGTGTAGAGGAATAATCACTCTGTGTCTGACCCCGGGAGTGTGTGCTGGGACGATGTGGAGGGTGGTTCACTATGTGTCTGATCCCGGGAGTGTGTGATGGGCCGGCGTTAAGGGAGATTCACTCTGTGTCTGACCGCCGGGAGTGTTTGATGGGACCGTGTAGAGGAATAATCACTCTGTGTCTCACCCCGGGAGTGTTTGATGGGACCGTTTAGAGGAATAATCACTCTGTGTCTGACCATTGGAGTGTGTGATGGGACGTTGTGGAGGGAGATTCACTGTGTGTCTGACCCCGGGAGTGAGTGATGGGCCGTGTAGAGGGAGATTCACTCTGTGTCTGACCCAGGGCGTGTGTGATGGGACAGTGTAGAGAAATAATCACTCTGTGTCTGACCCCGGGAGTGTGTGATGGGACGGTGTGGAGGAATAATCACTCTGTGTCTGACCCCGGTAGTGTTTGATGGGACCGTGTGGAGGAATAATCACTCTGTGTCTGACCCCGGGTGAGTTTGATGGGAAGGTGTAGAGGAATAATCACTCTGTGTCTTACCCCGGGAGTGTTTGATGGGAGCGTGTAGAGGAATAATCTCTCTGTGTCTGACCCCGGGAGTGTGTGATGGGACGGTGTGGAGGGAGATTAACTCTGTGTCTGACCCCGGGAGACTGTGATGGGCGGTGTAGAGGAATAATCTCTCTGTGTCTGACCCAGGGAGTTTGTGACGGGACGGTGTGGAGGGAGATTCACTCTGTGTCTGACCCCGGGAGTGTTTGATGGGACCGTGTACAGGAATAATCACTCTGTGTCTGACCGCCGGGAGAGTTTGATGGGAAGGTGTAGAGGAATAATCAGTCTGTGTCTGACCCAGTCAGAGTTTGATGGGACCGTGTAGAGGAATAATCTCTCTGTGTCTGACCCCGGCAGTTTGTGTTCGGACGGTGTGGAGGGAAATTAACTCTGTGTCTGACCCCGGGAGAGTGTGATGGGCGGTGTAGAGGAATAATCACTCTGTGTCTGACCCAGGGAGTTTGTGACGGGACGGTGTGGAGGAATAATCACTCTGTGTCAGACCCCGGGAGTGTTTGATGGGACCGTGTAGAGGAATAATCACTCTGAGTCTGACCCCGGGTGAGTGTGTTGGGACGGTGTAGAGGAATAATCACTCTGTGTCTGACCCCGGGAGTGTTTGATGGGACCGTGTAGAGGAATAATCTCTCTGTGTCTGACCCCGGGAGTGTGTGATGGGACGGTGTGGAGGGAGATTAACTCTGTGTCTGACCCCGGGAGACTGTGATGGGCGGTGTAGAGGAATAATCTCTCTGTGTCTGACCCAGGGAGTTTGTGACGGGATGGTGTGGAGGGAGATTCACTCTGTGTCTGACCCCGGGAGTGTTTGATGGGACCGAGTAGAGGAATAATCACTCTGTGTCTGACCCAGGGAGTGTGTGATGGGAAGGTGTAGAGGAATAATCACTCTGTGTCTGACCCCGGGAGTGTTTGATGGGACCGTGTAGAGGAATAATCTCTCTGTGTCTGACCCCGGGAGTGTGTGATGGGACGGTGTGGAGGGAGATTAACTCTGTGTCTGACCCCGGGAGAGTGTGATGGGCGGTGTAGAGGAATAATCACTCTGTGTCTGACCCAGGGAGTGTATGATGGGAAGGTGTAGAGGAATAATCACTCTGTGTCTGACCCCGGGAGTGTTTGATGGGACCGTGTAGAGGAATAATCTCTCTGTGTCTGACCCCGGGAGTGTGTGATGGGACGGTGTGGAGGGAGATTCACTCTGTGTCTGACCCCGGGAGTGTTTGATGGGACCGTGTACAGGTAGATTCACTCTGTGTCTGACCGCCGTGAGTGTTTGATGGGACCGTGTAGAGGAATAATCACTCTGTGTCTAACCCCGGGAGTTTTTGATGGGCCGTGCAGAGGAATAATCACTCTGTGTCTGATCCCGGGAGTGTGTGATGGGCCGTGTAGAGGGAGATTCACTCTGTGTCTGACCCAGGGCGTGTGTGATGGGACAGTGTAGAGAAATAATCACTCTGTGTCTGACCCCGGGAGTGTGTGATGGGACGGTGTGGAGGGAGATTCACTCTGTGTCTGAACCCGGGAGTGGTTGATGGGACCGAGTAGAGGAATAATCACTCTGTGTCTGACCCAGGGAATTTGGACGGGACGGTGTGGAGGGAGATTCACTCTGTGTCTGACCCCGGGTGAGTTTGATGGGAAGGTGTAGAGGAATAATCACTCTGTGTCTGAACCATGGAGGAGATTTTTGGGAGAGTGTAGAGGAATAGTCTATCTGTGTCTGACCCCGGGAGTGTGTGATCGGACGGGGTGGAGGGAGATTAACTCTGTGTCTGACCCCTGGAGAGTGTGATGGGCGGTGTAGAGGAATAATCACTCTGTGTCTGACCCAGGGAATTTGGACGGGACGGTGTGGAGGGAGATTCACTCTGTGTCTGACCCCGGGAGTGTTTGATGGCACCGTGTAGAGGAATAATCACTCTGAGTCTGACCCCGGGAGTGTGTGTTGGGACGGTGTAGAGGAATAATCACTCTGCGTCTGACCCCGGGAGTATGTGATGGGATGGCGTGGAGGGAGATTCACTCTGTGTCTGACCCCGGGAGTGTTTGATGGGAACGTTTAGAGGAATAATCACTGTCTGTCTGACACACGGAGTGTTTGATGCTACCGTGTAGAGGAATAATCACTCTGTGTCTGACCCCGGGAGTGTTTGATGGGACCGTGTACAGGAATAATCACTCTGTGTCTGACCGCCGGGAGTGTTTGATGGGACCGTGTAGAGGAATAATCACTCTGTGTCTGACCCCGGGAGTGTTTGATGGGACCGTTTAGAGGAATAATCACTCTGTGTCTGACCATTGGAGTGTGTGATGGGACGGTGTGGAGGGAGATTCACTGTGTGTCTGACCCCGGGAGTGAGTGATGGGCCGTGTAGAGGGAGATTCACTCTGTGTCTGACCCAGGGCGTGTGTGATGGGACAGTGTAGAGAAATAATCACTCTGTGTCTGACCCCGGGTGTGTGTGATGGGACGGTGTGGAGGGAGATTCACTCTGTGTCTGAACCCGGGAGTGTTTGATGGGACCGAGTAGAGGAATAATCACTCTGTGTCTGACCATTGGAGTGTGTGATGGGACGGTGTGGAGGGAGATTCACTGTGTGTCTGACCCCGGGAGTGAGTGATGGGCCGTGTAGAGGGAGATTCACTCTGTGTCTGACCCAGGGCGTGTGTGATGGGACAGTGTAGAGAAATAATCACTCTGTGTCTGACCCCGGGAGTGTGTGATGGGACGGTGTGGAGGGAGATTCACTCAGTGTCTGAACCCGGGAGTGTTTGTTGGGACCGAGTAGAGGAATAATCACTCTGTGTCTGACCCAGGGAGTGTGTGATGGGCCGGCGTTAAGGTAGATTCACTCTGTGTCTGACCCCGGGTGAGTTTGATGGGAAGGTGTAGAGGAATAATCACTCTCTGTCTGACCCCGGTAGTGTTTGATGGGACCGTGTGGAGGAATAATCACTCTGTGTCTGACCCCGGGTGAGTTTGATGGGAAGGTGTAGAGGAATAATCACTCTGTGTCTGACCGCGGGAGTGTTTGATGGGACCGTGTAGAGGAATAATCTCTCTGTGTCTGACCGCTGGAGTGTGTGATGGGACGGTGTGGAGGGAGATTAACTCTGTGTCTGACCCGGGAGACTGTGATGGGCGGTGCAGAGGAATAATCTCTCTGTGTCTGACCCAGGGAGTTTGTGACGGGACGGTGTGGAGGGAGATTCACTCTGTGTCTGACCCCGGGAGTGTTTGATGGGAACGTGTAGAGGTATAATCACTCTGAGTCTGACCCCGGGAGTGTGTGTTGGGACGGTGTGGACGGAGATTCACTTTGTGTCTGACCCCGGGAGTGTTTGATGTGACCGTGTAGAGGAATAATCACACTGTGTCTGACCCCGGGAGTGTGTGATGGGCCGGCGTGGAGGGAGATTCACTGTGTGTCTGACCCCGGGAGTGAGTGATGGGCCGTGTAGAGGGAGATTCACTCTGTGTCTGACCCAGGGCGTGTGTGATGGGACAGTGTAGAGAAATAATCACTCTGAGTCTGACCCCGGGTGTGTGTGTTGGGACGGTGAGAGGAATAATCACTCTGTGTCTGACCCAGTCAGAGTTTGATGGGACCGTGTAGAGGAATAATCTCTCTGTGTCTGACCCCGGGAGTGTGTGTTCGGACGGTGTGGAGGGAGATTAACTCTGTGTCTGACCCCGGGTGTGTGTGTTGGGACCGTGTAGAGGAATAATCACTCTGAGTCTGACCCCGGGTGTGTGTGTTGGGACGGTGTGGAGGAATAATCACTCTGTGTCTGACCCCGGGAGTGTTTGATGGGACCGTGTAGAGGAATAATCACTCTGAGTCTGACCCCGGGTGTGTGTGTTGGGACGGTGTAGAGGAATAATCACTCTGTGTCTGACCCCGGGAGTGTTTGATGGGACCGTGTAGAGGAATAATCTCTCTGTGTCTGACCCCGGGAGTGTGTGATGGGCCGGCGTTAAGGTAGATTCACTCTGTGTCTGACTCCGAGTGAGTTTGATGCGAAGGTGTAGAGGAATAATCACTCTGTGTCTGACCCCGGTATTGTTTGATGGGACCGTGTGGAGGAATAATCGCTCTGTGTCTGACACCGGGTGAGTTTGATGGGAAGATGTAGAGGAATAATCTCTCTGTGACTGACCCCGGGAGTGTGTGATGGGACGGTGTGGAGGGAGATTAACTCTGTGTCTGACCCCGGGAGACTGTGATGGGCGGTGTAGAGGAATAATCTCTCTGTGTCTGACCCAGGGAATTTGGACGGGACGGTGTGGAGGGAGATTCACTCTGTGTCTGACCCCGGGAGTGTTTGATGGGAACGTGTAGAGGTATAATCACTCTGAGTCTGACCCCGGGAGAGTGTGTTGGGACGGTGTGGACGGAGATTCACTTTGTGTCTGACCCCGGGAGTGTTTGATGTGACCGTGTAGAGGAATAATCACACTGTGTCTGACCCCGGGAGTGTGTGATGGGCCGGCGTGGAGGGAGATTCACTCTGTGTCTGACCCCGGGTGAGTTTGATGGGAAGGTGTAGAGGAATAATCAGTATGTGTCTGACCCAGTCAGAGTTTGATGGGACCGTGTAGAGGAATGATCTCTCTGTGTCTGACCCCGGGAGTGTGTGTTCGGACGGTGTGGAGGGAGATTAACTCTGTGTCTGACTCCGGGAGAGTGTGATGGGCGGTGTAGAGGAATAATCACTCTGTGTCTGACCAAGGGAGTTTCTGACGGGACGGTGTGGAGGAATAATCACTCTGTGTCTGACCCCGGGAGTGTTTGATGGGACCGTGTAGAGGAATAATCACTCTGAGTCTGACCCCGGGTGTGTGTGTTGGGACGGTGTAGAGGAATAATCACTCTGTGTCTGACCTTTAGAATGTGTGATGGGACGGTGTGGATGGAGATTCACTGTGTGTCTGACCCCGGGAGTGTGTGATGGGCGGTGTAGAGGAATAATCACTCTGTGTCTGACCCCGGGAGTGTGTGCTGGGACGATGTGGAGGGTGGTTCACTATGTGTCTGATCCCGGGAGTGTGTGATGGGCCGGCGTTAAGGGAGATTCACTCTGTGTCTGACCGCCGGGAGTGTTTGATGGGACCGTGTAGAGGAATAATCACTCTGTGTCTCACCCCGGGAGTGTTTGATGGGACCGTTTAGAGGAATAATCACTCTGTGTCTGACCATTGGAGTGTGTGATGGGACGTTGTGGAGGGAGATTCACTGTGTGTCTGACCCCGGGAGTGAGTGATGGGCCGTGTAGAGGGAGATTCACTCTGTGTCTGACCCAGGGCGTGTGTGATGGGACAGTGTAGAGAAATAATCACTCTGTGTCTGACCCCGGGAGTGTGTGATGGGACGGTGTGGAGGAATAATCACTCTGTGTCTGACCCCGGTAGTGTTTGATGGGACCGTGTGGAGGAATAATCACTCTGTGTCTGACCCCGGGTGAGTTTGATGGGAAGGTGTAGAGGAATAATCACTCTGTGTCTTACCCCGGGAGTGTTTGATGGGAGCGTGTAGAGGAATAATCTCTCTGTGTCTGACCCCGGGAGTGTGTGATGGGACGGTGTGGAGGGAGATTAACTCTGTGTCTGACCCCGGGAGACTGTGATGGGCGGTGTAGAGGAATAATCTCTCTGTGTCTGACCCAGGGAGTTTGTGACGGGACGGTGTGGAGGGAGATTCACTCTGTGTCTGACCCCGGGAGTGTTTGATGGGACCGTGTACAGGAATAATCACTCTGTGTCTGACCGCCGGGAGAGTTTGATGGGAAGGTGTAGAGGAATAATCAGTCTGTGTCTGACCCAGTCAGAGTTTGATGGGACCGTGTAGAGGAATAATCTCTCTGTGTCTGACCCCGGCAGTTTGTGTTCGGACGGTGTGGAGGGAAATTAACTCTGGGTCTGACCCCGGGAGAGTGTGATGGGCGGTGTAGAGGAATAATCACTCTGTGTCTGACCCAGGGAGTTTGTGACGGGACGGTGTGGAGGAATAATCACTCTGTGTCAGACCCCGGGAGTGTTTGATGGGACCGTGTAGAGGAATAATCACTCTGAGTCTGACCCCGGGTGAGTGTGTTGGGACGGTGTAGAGGAATAATCACTCTGTGTCTGACCCCGGGAGTGTTTGATGGGACCGTGTAGAGGAATAATCTCTCTGTGTCTGACCCCGGGAGTGTGTGATGGGACGGTGTGGAGGGAGATTAACTCTGTGTCTGACCCCGGGAGACTGTGATGGGCGGTGTAGAGGAATAATCTCTCTGTGTCTGACCCAGGGAGTTTGTGACGGGACGGTGTGGAGGGAGATTAACTCTGTGTCTGACCCCGGGAGTGTTTGATGGGACCGAGTAGAGGAATAATCACTCTGTGTCTGACCCAGGGAGTGTGTGATGGGAAGGTGTAGAGGAATAATCACTCTGTGTCTGACCCCGGGAGTGTTTGATGGGACCGTGTAGAGGAATAATCTCTCTGTGTCTGACCCCGGGAGTGTGTGATGGGACGGTGTGGAGGGAGATTAACTCTGTGTCTGACCCCGGGAGAGTGTGATGGGCGGTGTAGAGGAATAATCACTCTGTGTCTGACCCAGGGAGTGTATGATGGGAAGGTGTAGAGGAATAATCACTCTGTGTCTGACCCCGGGAGTGTTTGATGGGACCGTGTAGAGGAATAATCTCTCTGTGTCTGACCCCGGGAGTGTGTGATGGGACGGTGTGGAGGGAGATTCACTCTGTGTCTGACCCCGGGAGTGTTTGATGGGACCGTGTACAGGTAGATTCACTCTGTGTCTGACCGCCGTGAGTGTTTGATGGGACCGTGTAGAGGAATAATCACTCTGTGTCTAACCCCGGGAGTTTTTGATGGGCCGTGCAGAGGAATAATCACTCTGTGTCTGATCCCGGGAGTGTGTGATGGGCCGTGTAGAGGGAGATTCACTCTGTGTCTGACCCAGGGCGTGTGTGATGGGACAGTGTAGAGAAATAATCACTCTGTGTCTGACCCCGGGAGTGTGTGATGGGACGGTGTGGAGGGAGATTCACTCTGTGTCTGAACCCGGGAGTGGTTGATGGGACCGAGTAGAGGAATAATCACTCTGTGTCTGACCCAGGGAATTTGGACGGGACGGTGTGGAGGGAGATTCACTCTGTGTCTGACCCCGGGTGAGTTTGATGGGAAGGTGTAGAGGAATAATCACTCTGTGTCTGAACCATGGAGGAGATTTTTGGGAGAGTGTAGAGGAATAGTCTATCTGTGTCTGACCCCGGGAGTGTGTGATCGGACGGGGTGGAGGGAGATTAACTCTGTGTCTGACCCCTGGAGAGTGTGATGGGCGGTGTAGAGGAATAATCACTCTGTGTCTGACCCAGGGAATTTGGACGGGACGGTGTGGAGGGAGATTCACTCTGTGTCTGACCCCGGGAGTGTTTGATGTCACCGTGTAGAGGAATAATCACTCTGAGTCTGACCCCGGGAGTGTGTGTTGGGACGGTGTAGAGGAATAATCACTCTGCGTCTGACCCCGGGAGTATGTGATGGGATGGCGTGGAGGGAGATTCACTCTGTGTCTGACCCCGGGAGTGTTTGATGGGAACGTTTAGAGGAATAATCACTGTCTGTCTGACACACGGAGTGTTTGATGCTACCGTGTAGAGGAATAATCACTCTGTGTCTGACCCCGGGAGTGTTTGATGGGACCGTGTACAGGAATAATCACTCTGTGTCTGACCGCCGGGAGTGTTTGATGGGACCGTGTAGAGGAATAATCACTCTGTGTCTGACCCCGGGAGTGTTTGATGGGACCGTTTAGAGGAATAATCACTCTGTGTCTGACCATTGGAGTGTGTGATGGGACGGTGTGGAGGGAGATTCACTGTGTGTCTGACCCCGGGAGTGAGTGATGGGCCGTGTAGAGGGAGATTCACTCTGTGTCTGACCCAGGGCGTGTGTGATGGGACAGTGTAGAGAAATAATCACTCTGTGTCTGACCCCGGGTGTGTGTGATGGGACGGTGTGGAGGGAGATTCACTCTGTGTCTGAACCCGGGAGTGTTTGATGGGACCGAGTAGAGGAATAATCACTCTGTGTCTGACCATTGGAGTGTGTGATGGGACGGTGTGGAGGGAGATTCACTGTGTGTCTGACCCCGGGAGTGAGTGATGGGCCGTGTAGAGGGAGATTCACTCTGTGTCTGACCCAGGGCGTGTGTGATGGGACAGTGTAGAGAAATAATCACTCTGTGTCTGACCCCGGGAGTGTGTGATGGGACGGTGTGGAGGGAGATTCACTCAGTGTCTGAACCCGGGAGTGTTTGTTGGGACCGAGTAGAGGAATAATCACTCTGTGTCTGACCCAGGGAGTGTGTGATGGGCCGGCGTTAAGGTAGATTCACTCTGTGTCTGACCCCGGGTGAGTTTGATGGGAAGGTGTAGAGGAATAATCACTCTCTGTCTGACCCCGGTAGTGTTTGATGGGACCGTGTGGAGGAATAATCACTCTGTGTCTGACCCCTGGTGAGTTTGATGGGAAGGTGTAGAGGAATAATCACTCTGTGTCTGACCGCGGGAGTGTTTGATGGGACCGTGTAGAGGAATAATCTCTCTGTGTCTGACCGCTGGAGTGTGTGATGGGACGGTGTGGAGGGAGATTAACTCTGTGTCTGACCCGGGAGACTGTGATGGGCGGTGCAGAGGAATAATCTCTCTGTGTCTGACCCAGGGAGTTGGTGACGGGACGGTGTGGAGGGAGATTCACTCTGTGTCTGACCCCGGGAGTGTTTGATGGGAACGTGTAGAGGTATAATCACTCTGAGTCTGACCCCGGGAGTGTGTGTTGGGACGGTGTGGACGGAGATTCACTTTGTGTCTGACCCCGGGAGTGTTTGATGTGACCGTGTAGAGGAATAATCACACTGTGTCTGACCCCGGGAGTGTGTGATGGGCCGGCGTGGAGGGAGATTCACTGTGTGTCTGACCCCGGGAGTGAGTGATGGGCCGTGTAGAGGGAGATTCACTCTGTGTCTGACCCAGGGCGTGTGTGATGGGACAGTGTAGAGAAATAATCACTCTGAGTCTGACCCCGGGTGTGTGTGTTGGGACGGTGAGAGGAATAATCACTCTGTGTCTGACCCAGTCAGAGTTTGATGGGACCGTGTAGAGGAATAATCTCTCTGTGTCTGACCCCGGGAGTGTGTGTTCGGACGGTGTGGAGGGAGATTAACTCTGTGTCTGACCCCGGGTGTGTGTGTTGGGACCGTGTAGAGGAATAATCACTCTGAGTCTGACCCCGGGTGTGTGTGTTGGGACGGTGTGGAGGAATAATCACTCTGTGTCTGACCCCGGGAGTGTTTGATGGGACCGTGTAGAGGAATAATCACTCTGAGTCTGACCCCGGGTGTGTGTGTTGGGACGGTGTAGAGGAATAATCACTCTGTGTCTGACCCCGGGAGTGTTTGATGGGACCGTGTAGAGGAATAATCTCTCTGTGTCTGACCCCGGGAGTGTGTGATGGGCCGGCGTTAAGGTAGATTCACTCTGTGTCTGACTCCGAGTGAGTTTGATGCGAAGGTGTAGAGGAATAATCACTCTGTGTCTGACCCCGGTATTGTTTGATGGGACCGTGTGGAGGAATAATCGCTCTGTGTCTGACACCGGGTGAGTTTGATGGGAAGATGTAGAGGAATAATCTCTCTGTGACTGACCCCGGGAGTGTGTGATGGGACGGTGTGGAGGGAGATTAACTCTGTGTCTGACCCCGGGAGACTGTGATGGGCGGTGTAGAGGAATAATCTCTCTGTGTCTGACCCAGGGAATTTGGACGGGACGGTGTGGAGGGAGATTCACTCTGTGTCTGACCCCGGGAGTGTTTGATGGGAACGTGTAGAGGTATAATCACTCTGAGTCTGACCCCGGGAGAGTGTGTTGGGACGGTGTGGACGGAGATTCACTTTGTGTCTGACCCCGGGAGTGTTTGATGTGACCGTGTAGAGGAATAATCACACTGTGTCTGACCCCGGGAGTGTGTGATGGGCCGGCGTGGAGGGAGATTCACTCTGTGTCTGACCCCGGGTGAGTTTGATGGGAAGGTGTAGAGGAATAATCAGTATGTGTCTGACCCAGTCAGAGTTTGATGGGACCGTGTAGAGGAATGATCTCTCTGTGTCTGACCCCGGGAGTGTGTGTTCGGACGGTGTGGAGGGAGATTAACTCTGTGTCTGACTCCGGGAGAGTGTGATGGGCGGTGTAGAGGAATAATCACTCTGTGTCTGACCAAGGGAGTTTCTGACGGGACGGTGTGGAGGAATAATCACTCTGTGTCTGACCCCGGGAGTGTGTGTTGGGACGGTGTAGAGGAATAATCACTCTGTGTCTGACCTTTAGAATGTGTGATGGGACGGTGTGGATGGAGATTCACTGTGTGTCTGACCCCGGGAGTGTGTGATGGGCGGTGTAGAGGAATAATCACTCTGTGTCTGACCCCGGGAGTGTGTGCTGGGACGATGTGGAGGGTGGTTCACTATGTGTCTGATCCCGGGAGTGTGTGATGGGCCGGCGTTAAGCGAGATTCACTCTGTGTCTGACCGCCGGGAGTGTTTGATGGGACCGTGTAGAGGAATAATCACTCTGTGTCTCACCCCGGGAGTGTTTGATGGGACCGTTTAGAGGAATAATCACTCTGTGTCTGACCATTGGAGTGTGTGATGGGACGTTGTGGAGGGAGATTCACTGTGTGTCTGACCCCGGGAGTGAGTGATGGGCCGTGTAGAGGGAGATTCACTCTGTGTCTGACCCAGGGCGTGTGTGATGGGACAGTGTAGAGAAATAATCACTCTGTGTCTGACCCCGGGAGTGTGTGATGGGACGGTGTGGAGGAATAATCACTCTGTGTCTGACCCCGGTAGTGTTTGATGGGACCGTGTGGAGGAATAATCACTCTGTGTCTGACCCCGGGTGAGTTTGATGGGAAGGTGTAGAGGAATAATCACTCTGTGTCTTACCCCGGGAGTGTTTGTTGGGAGCGTGTAGAGGAATAATCTCTCTGTGTCTGACCCCGGGAGTGTGTGATGGGACGGTGTGGAGGGAGATTAACTCTGTGTCTGACCCCGGGAGACTGTGATGGGCGGTGTAGAGGAATAATCTCTCTGTGTCTGACCCAGGGAGTTTGTGACGGGACGGTGTGGAGGGAGATTCACTCTGTGTCTGACCCCGGGAGTGTTTGATGGGACCGTGTACAGGAATAATCACTCTGTGTCTGACCGCCGGGAGAGTTTGATGGGAAGGTGTAGAGGAATAATCAGTCTGTGTCTGACCCAGTCAGAGTTTGATGGGACCGTGTAGAGGAATAATCTCTCTGTGTCTGACCCCGGCAGTTTGTGTTCGGACGGTGTGGAGGGAAATTAACTCTGTGTCTGACCCCGGGAGAGTGTGATGGGCGGTGTAGAGGAATAATCACTCTGTGTCTGACCCAGGGAGTTTGTGACGGGACGGTGTGGAGGAATAATCACTCTGTGTCAGACCCCGGGAGTGTTTGATGGGACCGTGTAGAGGAATAATCACTCTGAGTCTGACCCCGGGTGAGTGTGTTGGGACGGTGTAGAGGAATAATCACTCTGTGTCTGACCCCGGGAGTGTTTGATGGGACCGTGTAGAGGAATAATCTCTCTGTGTCTGACCCCGGGAGTGTGTGATGGGACGGTGTGGAGGGAGATTAACTCTGTGTCTGACCCCGGGAGACTGTGATGGGCGGTGTAGAGGAATAATCTCTCTGTGTCTGACCCAGGGAGTTTGTGACGGGACGGTGTGGAGGGAGATTCACTCTGTGTCTGACCCCGGGAGTGTTTGATGGGACCGAGTAGAGGAATAATCACTCTGTGTCTGACCCAGGGAGTGTGTGATGGGAAGGTGTAGAGGAATAATCACTCTGTGTCTGACCCCGGGAGTGTTTGATGGGACCGTGTAGAGGAATAATCTCTCTGTGTCTGACCCCGGGAGTGTGTGATGGGACGGTGTGGAGGGAGATTAACTCTGTGTCTGACCCCGGGAGAGTGTGATGGGCGGTGTAGAGGAATAATCACTCTGTGTCTGACCCAGGGAGTGTATGATGGGAAGGTGTAGAGGAATAATCACTCTGTGTCTGACCCCGGGAGTGTTTGATGGGACCGTGTAGAGGAATAATCTCTCTGTGTCTGACCCCGGGAGTGTGTGATGGGACGGTGTGGAGGGAGATTCACTCTGTGTCTGACCCCGGGAGTGTTTGATGGGACCGTGTACAGGTAGATTCACTCTGTGTCTGACCGCCGTGAGTGTTTGATGGGACCGTGTAGAGGAATAATCACTCTGTGTCTAACCCCGGGAGTTTTTGATGGGCCGTGCAGAGGAATAATCACTCTGTGTCTGATCCCGGGAGTGTGTGATGGGCCGTGTAGAGGGAGATTCACTCTGTGTCTGACCCCGGGAGTGTGTGATGGGACGGTGTGGAGGGAGATTCACTCTGTGTCTGAACCCGGGAGTGGTTGATGGGACCGAGTAGAGGAATAATCACTCTGTGTCTGACCCAGGGAATTTGGACGGGACGGTGTGGAGGGAGATTCACTCTGTGTCTGACCCCGGGTGAGTTTGATGGGAAGGTGTAGAGGAATAATCACTCTGTGTCTGAACCATGGAGGAGATTTTTGGGAGAGTGTAGAGGAATAGTCTATCTGTGTCTGACCCCGGGAGTGTGTGATCGGACGGGGTGGAGGGAGATTAACTCTGTGTCTGACCCCTGGAGAGTGTGATGGGCGGTGTAGAGGAATAATCACTCTGTGTCTGACCCAGGGAATTTGGACGGGACGGTGTGGAGGGAGATTCACTCTGTGTCTGACCCCGGGAGTGTTTGATGTCACCGTGTAGAGGAATAATCACTCTGAGTCTGACCCCGGGAGTGTGTGTTGGGACGGTGTAGAGGAATAATCACTCTGCGTCTGACCCCGGGAGTATGTGATGGGATGGCGTGGAGGGAGATTCACTCTGTGTCTGACCCCGGGAGTGTTTGATGGGAACGTTTAGAGGAATAATCACTGTCTGTCTGACACACGGAGTGTTTGATGCTACCGTGTAGAGGAATAATCACTCTGTGTCTGACCCCGGGAGTGTTTGATGGGACCGTGTACAGGAATAATCACTCTGTGTCTGACCGCCGGGAGTGTTTGATGGGACCGTGTAGAGGAATAATCACTCTGTGTCTGACCCCGGGAGTGTTTGATGGGACCGTTTAGAGGAATAATCACTCTGTGTCTGACCATTGGAGTGTGTGATGGGACGGTGTGGAGGGAGATTCACTGTGTGTCTGACCCCGGGAGTGAGTGATGGGCCGTGTAGAGGGAGATTCACTCTGTGTCTGACCCAGGGCGTGTGTGATGGGACAGTGTAGAGAAATAATCACTCTGTGTCTGACCCCGGGTGTGTGTGATGGGACGGTGTGGAGGGAGATTCACTCTGTGTCTGAACCCGGGAGTGTTTGATGGGACCGAGTAGAGGAATAATCACTCTGTGTCTGACCATTGGAGTGTGTGATGGGACGGTGTGGAGGGAGATTCACTGTGTGTCTGACCCCGGGAGTGAGTGATGGGCCGTGTAGAGGGAGATTCACTCTGTGTCTGACCCAGGGCGTGTGTGATGGGACAGTGTAGAGAAATAATCACTCTGTGTCTGACCCCGGGAGTGTGTGATGGGACGGTGTGGAGGGAGATTCACTCAGTGTCTGAACCCGGGAGTGTTTGTTGGGACCGAGTAGAGGAATAATCACTCTGTGTCTGACCCAGGGAGTGTGTGATGGGCCGGCGTTAAGGTAGATTCACTCTGTGTCTGACCCCGGGTGAGTTTGATGGGAAGGTGTAGAGGAATAATCACTCTCTGTCTGACCCCGGTAGTGTTTGATGGGACCGTGTGGAGGAATAATCACTCTGTGTCTGAACCATGGAGGAGATTTTTGGGAGAGTGTAGAGGAATAGTCTATCTGTGTCTGACCCCGGGAGTGTGTGATCGGACGGGGTGGAGGGAGATTAACTCTGTGTCTGACCCCTGGAGAGTGTGATGGGCGGTGTAGAGGAATAATCACTCTGTGTCTGACCCAGGGAATTTGGACGGGACGGTGTGGAGGGAGATTCACTCTGTGTCTGACCCCGGGAGTGTTTGATGGCACCGTGTAGAGGAATAATCACTCTGAGTCTGACCCCGGGAGTGTGTGTTGGGACGGTGTAGAGGAATAATCACTCTGCGTCTGACCCCGGGAGTATGTGATGGGATGGCGTGGAGGGAGATTCACTCTGTGTCTGACCCCGGGAGTGTTTGATGGGAACGTTTAGAGGAATAATCACTGTCTGTCTGACACACGGAGTGTTTGATGCTACCGTGTAGAGGAATAATCACTCTGTGTCTGACCCCGGGAGTGTTTGATGGGACCGTGTACAGGAATAATCACTCTGTGTCTGACCGCCGGGAGTGTTTGATGGGACCGTGTAGAGGAATAATCACTCTGTGTCTGACCCCGGGAGTGTTTGATGGGACCGTTTAGAGGAATAATCACTCTGTGTCTGACCATTGGAGTGTGTGATGGGACGGTGTGGAGGGAGATTCACTGTGTGTCTGACCCCGGGAGTGAGTGATGGGCCGTGTAGAGGGAGATTCACTCTGTGTCTGACCCAGGGCGTGTGTGATGGGACAGTGTAGAGAAATAATCACTCTGTGTCTGACCCCGGGTGTGTGTGATGGGACGGTGTGGAGGGAGATTCACTCTGTGTCTGAACCCGGGAGTGTTTGATGGGACCGAGTAGAGGAATAATCACTCTGTGTCTGACCCAGGGAGTGTGTGATGGGCCGGCGTTAAGGTAGATTCACTCTGTTTCTGACCCCGGGTGAGTTTGATGGGAAGGTGTAGAGGAATAATCAGTCTGTGTCTGACCCAGTCAGAGTTTGATGGGACCGTGTAGAGGAATAATCTCTCTGTGTCTGACCCCGGGAGTGTGTGTTCGGACGGTGTGGAGGGAGATTAACTCTGTGTCTGACCCCGGGAGTGTTTGATGTGACCGTGTAGAGGAATAATCACACTGTGTCTGACCCCGGGAGTGTGTGATGGGCCGGCGTGGAGGGAGATTCACTCTGTGTCTGACCCCGGGTGAGTTTGATGGGAAGGTGTAGAGGAATAATCAGTCTGTGTCTGACCCAGTCAGAGTTTGATGGGACCGTGTAGAGGAATAATCTCTCTGTGTCTGACCCCGGGAGATTGTGACGGGACGGTGTGGAGGAATAATCACTCTGTGTCTGACCCCGGGAGTGTTTGATGGGACCGTGTAGAGGAATAATCACTCTGAGTCTGACCCCGGGTGTGTGTGTTGGGACGGTGTAGAGGAATAATCACTCATGTGTCTGACCCCGGGAGTGTTTGATGGGACAGTGTAGAGGAATAATAACTCTGAGTCTGACCCCGGGTGTGTGTGTTGGGACGGTGTAGAGGAATAATCACTCTGTGTCTGACCCAGGGAGTGTGTGATTGGACAGTGTAGAGAAATAATCACTCTGTGTCTGACCCCGGGAGTGTGTGATGGGAGTGTGTGGAGGGAGATTCACTCTGTGTCTGAACCCGGGAGTGTTTGATGGGACCGAGTAGAGGAATAATCACTCTGTGTCTGACCCAGGGAGTGTGTGATGGGCCGGCGTTAAGGTAGATTCACTCTGTGTCTGACCCCGGGAGTGTTTGATGGGAACGTTTAGAGGAATAATCACTGTCTGTCTGACACACGGAGTGTTTGATGCTACCGTGTAGAGGAATAATCACTCTGTGTCTGACCCCGGGAGTGTTTGATGGGACCGTGTACAGGAATAATCACTCTGTGTCTGACCGCCGGGAGTGTTTGATGGGACCGTGTAGAGGAATAATCACTCTGTGTCTGACCCCGGGAGTGTTTGATGGGACCGTTTAGAGGAATAATCACTCTGTGTCTGACCATTGGAGTGTGTGATGGGACGGTGTGGAGGGAGATTCACTGTGTGTCTGACCCCGGGAGTGAGTGATGGGCCGTGTAGAGGGAGATTCACTCTGTGTCTGACCCAGGGCGTGTGTGATGGGACAGTGTAGAGAAATAATCACTCTGTGTCTGACCCCGGGTGTGTGTGATGGGACGGTGTGGAGGGAGATTCACTCTGTGTCTGAACCCGGGAGTGTTTGATGGGACCGAGTAGAGGAATAATCACTCTGTGTCTGACCCCGGGAGTGTGTGATGGGCCGGCGTGGAGGGAGATTCACTCTGTGTCTGACCCCGGGTGAGTTTAATGGGAAGGGGTAGAGGAATAATCACTCTGTGTCTGAACCCGGGAGAGTTTGATGGGACCGTGTAGAGGAATAATCACTCTGTGTCTGACCCCGGGAATGTTTGATGGGACCGTGTAGAGGAATAATCTCTCTGTGTCTGACCCCGGGAGTGTGTGATGGGACGTGTGGAGGGAGATTAACTCTGTGTCTGTCCCCGGGAGAGTGTGATGGGAGGTGTAGAGGAATAATCACTCTGTGTCTGACCCAGGGAGTGTTTGATGGGAACGTGTAGAGGAATAATCACTCTGAGTCTGACCCCGGGAGTGTGTGATCGGACGGTGTGGAGGGAGATTAACTCTGTGTCTGACCCCGGGGGAGTGTGATGTGCGGTGTAGAGGAATAATCACTCTGTGTCTGACCCCGGGAGTGTTTGATGGGACCGTGTACAGGAATAATCACTCTGTGTCTGACCGCCGGGAGTGTTTGATGGGACCGAGTAGAGGAATAATCACTCTGTGTCTGACCCAGGGAGTGTGTGATGGGCCGGCGTTAAGGTAGATTCACTCTGTGTCTGACCCCGGGAGTGTTTGATGGGAACGTTTAGAGGAATAATCACTGTCTGTCTGACACACGGAGTGTTTGATGCTACCGTGTAGAGGAATAATCACTCTGTGTCTGACCCCGGGAGTGTTTGATGGGACCGTGTACAGGAATAATCACTCTGTGTCTGACCGCCGGGAGTGTTTGATGGGACCGTGTAGAGGAATAATCACTCTGTGTCTGACCCCGGGAGTGTTTGATGGGACCGTTTAGAGGAATAATCACTCTGTGTCTGACCATTGGAGTGTGTGATGGGACGGTGTGGAGGGAGATTCACTGTGTGTCTGACCCCGGGAGTGAGTGATGGGCCGTGTAGAGGGAGATTCACTCTGTGTCTGACCCAGGGCGTGTGTGATGGGACAGTGTAGAGAAATAATCACTCTGTGTCTGACCCCGGGTGTGTGTGATGGGACGGTGTGGAGGGAGATTCACTCTGTGTCTGAACCCGGGAGTGTTTGATGGGACCGAGTAGAGGAATAATCACTCTGTGTCTGACCCCGGGAGTGTGTGATGGGCCGGCGTGGAGGGAGATTCACTCTGTGTCTGACCCCGGGTGAGTTTAATGGGAAGGGGTAGAGGAATAATCACTCTGTGTCTGAACCCGGGAGAGTTTGATGGGACCGTGTAGAGGAATAATCACTCTGTGTCTGACCCGGGTGAGTTTGATGGGAAGGTGTAGAGGAATAATCACTCTGTGTCTGACCCCGGGAATGTTTGGTGGGACCGTGTAGAGGAATAATCTCTCTGTGTCTGACCCCGGGAGTGTGTGATGGGACGTGTGGAGGGAGATTAACTCTGTGTCTGTCCCCGGGAGAGTGTGATGGGAGGTGTAGAGGAATAATCACTCTGTGTCTGACCCAGGGAGTGTTTGATGGGAACGTGTAGAGGAATAATCACTCTGAGTCTGACCCCGGGAGTGTGTGATCGGACGGTGTGGAGGGAGATTAACTCTGTGTCTGACCCCGGGGGAGTGTGATGTGCGGTGTAGAGGAATAATCACTCTGTGTCTGACCCAGGGAATTTGGACGGGACGGTGTGGAGGGAGATTCACTCTGTGTCTGACCCCGGGAGTGTTTGATGGGACCGTGTAGAGGAATAATCACTCTGAGTCTGACCCCGGGAGTGTGTGTTGGGACGGTGTAGAGGAATAATCACTCTGTGTCTGACCCCGGGATTGTTTGATGGTACCGTGTAGCGGAATAATCACTCCGTGTCTGACCCCGGGAGTGTGTGATGGGACGGCGTGGAGGGAGATTCACTCTGTCTCTGACGCCGGGTGAGTTTGATGGGAAGGTGTAGAGGAATAATCACTTTGTGTCTGACCCCGGGAGAGTTTGATGGGACCGTGTAGAGGAATAATCACTCTGTGTCTGACCCCGGGAGTGTGTGATGGGACGGTGTGGAGGGAGATTCACTGTGTCTCACCCCGGGAGTGTTTGATGGGACCGTGTAGAGGAATAATCACTCTGTGTCTGACCCCGGGAGTGTGTGATGGGCCGGAGTGGAGGGAGATTCACTCTGTGTCTGACCCCTGGTGAGTTTGATGGGACCGTGTAGAGGAATAATCATTCTGAGTCTGACCCCGGGAGTGTGTTTTGGGACGGTGTGGACGGAGATTCACTTTGTGTCTGACCCCGGGAGTGTTTGATTGGACCGTGTACAGGAATAATCACTCTGTGTCTGACCGCCGGGAGTGTTTGATGGGACCGTGTAGAGGAATAATCACTCTGTGTCTAACCCCGGGAGTTTTTGATGGGCCGTGCAGAGGAATAATCACTCTGTGTCTGATCCCGGGAGTGTGTGATGGGCCGTGTAGAGGGAGATTCACTCTGTGTCTGACCCAGGGCGTGTGTGATGGGACAGTGTAGAGAAATAATCACTCTGTGTCTGACCCCGGGAGTGTGTGATGGGACGGTGTGGAGGGAGATTCACTCTGTGTCTGAACCCGGGAGTGGTTGATGGGACCGAGTAGAGGAATAATCACTCTGTGTCTGACCCAGGGAATTTGGACGGGACGGTGTGGAGGGAGATTCACTCTGTGTCTGACCCCGGGTGAGTTTGATGGGAAGGTGTAGAGGAATAATCACTCTGTGTCTGAACCATGGAGGAGATTTTTGGGAGAGTGTAGAGGAATAATCTATCTGTGTCTGACCCCGGGAGTGTGTGATCGGACGGGGTGGAGGGAGATTAACTCTGTGTCTGACCCCTGGAGAGTGTGATGGGCGGTGTAGAGGAATAATCACTCTGTGTCTGACCCAGGGAATTTGGACGGGACGGTGTGGAGGGAGATTCACTCTGTGTCTGACCCCGGGAGTGTTTGATGGCACCGTGTAGAGGAATAATCACTCTGAGTCTGACCCCGGGAGTGTGTGTTGGGACGGTGTAGAGGAATAATCACTCTGCGTCTGACCCCGGGAGTATGTGATGGGATGGCGTGGAGGGAGATTCACTCTGTGTCTGACCCCGGGAGTGTTTGATGGGAACGTTTAGAGGAATAATCACTGTCTGTCTGACACACGGAGTGTTTGATGCTACCGTGTAGAGGAATAATCACTCTGTGTCTGACCCCGGGAGTGTTTGATGGGACCGTGTACAGGAATAATCACTCTGTGTCTGACCGCCGGGAGTGTTTGATGGGACCGTGTAGAGGAATAATCACTCTGTGTCTGACCCCGGGAGTGTTTGATGGGACCGTTTAGAGGAATAATCACTCTGTGTCTGACCATTGGAGTGTGTGATGGGACGGTGTGGAGGGAGATTCACTGTGTGTCTGACCCCGGGAGTGAGTAATGGGCCGTGTAGAGGGAGATTCACTCTGTGTCTGACCCAGGGCGTGTGTGATGGGACGGTGTGGAGGGAGATTCACTCTGTGTCTGAACCCGGGAGTGTTTGATGGGACCGAGTAGAGGAATAATCACTCTGTGTCTGACCCAGGGAGTGTGTGATGGGCGGGCGTTAAGGTAGATTCACTCTGTGTCTGACCCCGGGTGAGTTTGATGGGAAGGTGTAGAGGAATAATCAGTCTGTGTCTGACCCAGTCAGAGTTTGATGGGACCGTGTAGAGGAATAATCTCTCTGTGTCTGACCCCGGGAGTGTGTGTTCGGACGGTGTGGAGGGAGATTAACTCTGTGTCTGACCCCGGGAGTGTTTGATGTGACCGTGTAGAGGAATAATCACACTGTGTCTGACCCCGGGAGTGTGTGATGGGCCGGCGTGGAGGGAGATTCACTCTGTGTCTGACCCCGGGTGAGTTTGATGGGAAGGTGTAGAGGAATAATCAGTCTGTGTCTGACCCAGTCAGAGTTTGATGGGACCGTGTAGAGGAATAATCTCTCTGTGTCTGACCCCGGGAGAGTGTGACGGGACGGTGTGGAGGAATAATCACTCTGTGTCTGACCCCGGGAGTGTTTGATGGGACCGTGTAGAGGAATAATCACTCTGAGTCTGACCCCGGGTGTGTGTGTTGGGACGGTGTAGAGGAATAATCACTCTGTGTCTGACCCCGGGAGTGTTTGATGGGACAGTGTAGAGGAATAATAACTCTGAGTCTGACCCCGGGTGTGTGTGTTGGGACGGTGTAGAGGAATAATCACTCTGTGTCTGACCCCGGGAGTGTTTGATGGGAACGTTTAGAGGAATAATCACTGTCTGTCTGACACACGGAGTGTTTGATGCTACCGTGTAGAGGAATAATCACTCTGTGTCTGACCCCGGGAGTGTTTGATGGGACCGTGTACAGGAATAATCACTCTGTGTCTGACCGCCGGGAGTGTTTGATGGGACCGTGTAGAGGAATAATCACTCTGTGTCTGACCCCGGGAGTGTTTGATGGGACCGTTTAGAGGAATAATCACTCTGTGTCTGACCATTGGAGTGTGTGATGGGACGGTGTGGAGGGAGATTCACTGTGTGTCTGACCCCGGGAGTGAGTGATGGGCCGTGTAGAGGGAGATTCACTCTGTGTCTGACCCAGGGCGTGTGTGATGGGACGGTGTGGAGGGAGATTCACTCTGTGTCTGAACCCGGGAGTGTTTGATGGGACCGAGTAGAGGAATAATCACTCTGTGTCTGACCCAGGGAGTGTGTGATGGGCCGGCGTTAAGGTAGATTCACTCTGTGTCTGACCCCGGGTGAGTTTGATGGGAAGGTGTAGAGGAATAATCAGTCTGTGTCTGACCCAGTCAGAGTTTGATGGGACCGTGTAGAGGAATAATCTCTCTGTGTCTGACCCCGGGAGTGTGTGTTCGGACGGTGTGGAGGGAGATTAACTCTGTGTCTGACCCCGGGAGTGTTTGATGTGACCGTGTAGAGGAATAATCACACTGTGTCTGACCCCGGGAGTGTGTGATGGGCCGGCGTGGAGGGAGATTCACTCTGTGTCTGACCCCGGGTGAGTTTGATGGGAAGGTGTAGAGGAATAATCAGTCTGTGTCTGACCCAGTCAGAGTTTGATGGGACCGTGTAGAGGAATAATCTCTCTGTGTCTGACCCCGGGAGAGTGTGACGGGACGGTGTGGAGGAATAATCACTCTGTGTCTGACCCCGGGAGTGTTTGATGGGACCGTGTAGAGGAATAATCACTCTGAGTCTGACCCCGGGTGTGTGTGTTGGGACGGTGTAGAGGAATAATCACTCTGTGTCTGACCCCGGGAGTGTTTGATGGGACAGTGTAGAGGAATAATAACTCTGAGTCTGACCCCGGGTGTGTGTGTTGGGACGGTGTAGAGGAATAATCACTCTGTGTCTGACCCAGGGAGTGTGTGATTGGACAGTGTAGAGAAATAATCACTCTGTGTCTGACCCCGGGAGTGTGTGATGGGAGTGTGTGGAGGGAGATTCACTCTGTGTCTGAACCCGGGAGTGTTTGATGGGACCGAGTAGAGGAATAATCACTCTGTGTCTGACCCAGGGAGTGTGTGATGGGCCGGCGTTAAGGTAGATTCACTCTGTGTCTGACCCCGGGTGAGTTTGATGGGAAGGTGTAGAGGAATAATCACTCTGTGTCTGACCCCGGTAGTGTTTGATGGGACCGTGTGGAGGAATAATCACTCTGTGTCTGACCCCGGGTGAGCTTGATGGGAAGGTGTAGAGGAATAATCACTCTGTGTCTGACCCCGGGAGTGTTTGATGGGACCGTGTAGAGCAATAATCTCTCTGTGTCTGACCCCGGGAGTGTGTGATGGGACGGTGTGGAGGGAGATTAACTCTGTGTCTGACCCCGGGAGACTGTGATGGGCGGTGTATAGGAATAATCTCTCTGTGTCTGACCCAGGGAGTTTGTGACGGGACGGTGTGGAGGGAGATTCACTCTGTGTCTGACCCCGGGAGTGTTTGATGGGAACGAGTAGAGGTATAATCACTCTGAGTCTGACCCCGGGAGTGTGTTTTGGGACGGTGTGGACGGAGATTCACTTTGTGTCTGACCCCGGGAGTGTTTGATGTGACCGTGTAGAGGAATAATCACACTGTGTCTGTCCCAGGGAGTTTGTGACGGGACGGTGTGGAGGAATAATCACTATGTGTCTGACCCCGGGAGTGTTTGATGGGACCGTGTAGAGGAATAATCACTCTGAGTCTGACCCCGGGTGTGTGTGTTGGGACGGTGTAGAGGAATAATCACTCTGTGTCTGACCATTAGAATGTGTGATGGGACGGTGTGGAGGGAGATTCACTGTGTGTCTAACCCCGGGAGTATGTGATGGGCGGTGTAGAGGAATAATCACTCTGTGTCTGACCCCGGGAGTGTGTGCTGGGACGATGTGGAGGGTGGTTCACTATGTGTCTGATCCCGGGAGTGTGTGATGGGCGGGCGTTAAGGGAGATTCACTCTGTGTCTGACCCCGGGTGAGTTAGATGGGAAGGTGTAGAGGAATAATCGCTCTGTGTCTGAACCCGGGAGAGTTTGATGGGACCGTGTAGAGGAATAATCACTCTGTGTCTGACCCCGGGTGAGTTTGATGGGACCGTGTAGAGGAATAATCACTCTGTGTCTGACCCCGGGTGAGTTTGATGGGAAGGTGTAGAGGAATAATCACTCTGTGTCTGACCCCGGGAATGTTTGATGGGACCGTGTCGAGGAATAATCTCTCTGTGTCTGACCCCGGGAGTGTGTGATGGGACGGTGTGGAGGGAGATTAACTCTGTGTCTGTCCCCGGGAGAGTGTGATGGGAGGTGTAGAGGAATAATTACTCTGTGTCTGACCCAGGGAGTGTTTGATGGGAACGTGTAGAGGAATATTCACTCTGAGTCTGACCCCGGGAGTGTGTGTTGGGACGGTGTGGAAGGAGATTCACTTTGTGTCTGACCCCGGGAGTGTTTGATGGACCGTGTAGAGGAATAATCACTCTGTGTCTGACCCCGGGAGTGTGTGATGGGACGGTGTGGAGGGAGATTCACTGTGTCTGACCCCGGGAGTGTTTGATGGGAAGGTGTAGAGGAATAATCACTCTGTATCTGACCCCGGGAGAGTTTGATGGGACCGTGTAGAGGAATAATCTCTCTGTGTCTGACCCCGGGAGTGTGTGATCGGACGGTGTGGAGGGAGATTCACTCTGTGTCTGACCCCGGGAGAGTGTGATGGGTGGTGTAGAGGAATAATCACTCTGTGTCTGACTCCGGGAGTATGTGATGGGATGGCGTGGAGGGAGATTCACTCTGTGTCTGACCCCGGGAGTGTTTGATGGGACCGTGTAGAGGAATAATCTCTCTGTGTCTGACCCCGGGAGTGTGTGATGGGACGGTGTGGAGGGAGATTAACTCTGTGTCTGACCCCGGGAGACTGTGATGGGCGGTGTAGAGGAATAATCTCTCTGTGTCTGACCCAGGTAGTTTGTGACGGGACGGTGTGGAGGGAGATTCACTCTGTGTCTGACCCCGGGAGTGTTTGATGGGAACGTGTAGAGGTATAATCACTCTGAGTCTGACCCCGGGAGTGTGTGTTGGGTCGGTGTGGACGGAGATTCACTTTGTGTCTGACCCCGGGAGTGTTTGATGTGACCGTGTAGAGGAATAATCACACTGTGTCTGACCCCGGGAGTGTGTGATGGGCCGGCGTGGAGGGAGATTCACTCTGTGTCTGACCCCGGGTGAGTTTGATGGGAAGGTGTAGAGGAATAATCAGTCTGTGTCTGACCCAGTCAGAGTTTGATGGGACCGTGTAGAGGAATAATCTCTCTGTGTCTGACCCCGGGAGTGTGTGTTCGGACGGTGTGGAGGGAGATTAACTCTGTGTCTGACCCCGGGAGAGTGTGACGGGACGGTGTGGAGGAATAATCACTCTGTGTCTGACCCCGGGAGTGTTTGATGGGACCGTGTAGAGGAATAATCACTCTGAGTCTGACACCGGGTGTGTGTGTTGGGACGGTGTAGAGGAATAATCACTCTGTGTCTGACCCCGGGAGTGTTTGATGGGACAGTGTAGAGGAATAATCACTCTGAGTCTGACCCCGGGTGTGTGTGTTGGGACGGTGTAGAGGAATAATCACTCTGTGTCTGACCAAGGGCGTGTGTGATGGGACAGTGTAGAGAAATAATCACTCTGTGTCTGACCCCGGGAGTGTGTGATGGGAGTGTGTGGAGGGAGATTCACTCTGTGTCTGAACCCGGGAGTGTTTGATGGGACCGTGTAGAGGAATAATCACTCTGTGTCTGACCCCGGGAGTGTGTGATGGGACGGTGTGGAGGGAGATTCACTGTGTCTCACCCCGGGAGTGTTTGATGGGACCGTGTAGAGGAATAATCACTCTGTGTCTGACCCCGGGAGTGTGTGATGGGCCGGAGTGGAGGGAGATTCACTCTGTGTCTGACCCCTGGTGAGTTTGATGGGACCGTGTAGAGGAATAATCATTCTGAGTCTGACCCCGGGAGTGTGTTTTGGGACGGTGTGGACGGAGATTCACTTTGTGTCTGACCCCGGGAGTGTTTGATTGGACCGTGTACAGGAATAATCACTCTGTGTCTGACCGCCGGGAGTGTTTGATGGGACCGTGTAGAGGAATAATCACTCTGTGTCTTACCCCTGGAGTTTTTGATGGGCCGTGCAGAGGAATAATCACTCTGTGTCTGATCCCGGGAGTGTGTGATGGGCCGTGTAGAGGGAGATTCACTCTGTGTCTGACCCAGGGCGTGTTGTGATGGGACAGTGTAGAGAAATAATCACTCTGTGTCTGACCCCGGGAGTGTGTGATGGGACGGTGTGGAGGGAGATTCACTCTGTGTCTGAACCCGGGAGTGGTTGATGGGACCGAGTAGAGGAATAATCACTCTGTGTCTGACCCAGGGAATTTGGACGGGACGGTGTGGAGGGAGATTCACTCTGTGTCTGACCCCGGGTGAGTTTGATGGGAAGGTGTAGAGGAATAATCACTCTGTGTCTGAACCATGGAGGAGATTTTTGGGAGAGTGTAGAGGAATAATCTATCTGTGTCTGACCCCGGGAGTGTGTGATCGGACGGGGTGGAGGGAGATTAACTCTGTGTCTGACCCCTGGAGAGTGTGATGGGCGGTGTAGAGGAATAATCACTCTGTGTCTGACCCAGGGAATTTGGACGGGACGGTGTGGAGGGAGATTCACTCTGTGTCTGACCCCGGGAGTGTTTGATGGCACCGTGTAGAGGAATAATCACTCTGAGTCTGACCCCGGGAGTGTGTGTTGGGACGGTGTAGAGGAATAATCACTCTGCGTCTGACCCCGGGAGTATGTGATGGGATGGCGTGGAGGGAGATTCACTCTGTGTCTGACCCCGGGAGTGTTTGATGGGAACGTTTAGAGGAATAATCACTGTCTGTCTGACACACGGAGTGTTTGATGCTACCGTGTAGAGGAATAATCACTCTGTGTCTGACCCCGGGAGTGTTTGATGGGACCGTGTACAGGAATAATCACTCTGTGTCTGACCGCCGGGAGTGTTTGATGGGACCGTGTAGAGGAATAATCACTCTGTGTCTGACCCCGGGAGTGTTTGATGGGACCGTTTAGAGGAATAATCACTCTGTGTCTGACCATTGGAGTGTGTGATGGGACGGTGTGGAGGGAGATTCACTGTGTGTCTGACCCCGGGAGTGAGTGATGGGCCGTGTAGAGGGAGATTCACTCTGTGTCTGACCCAGGGCGTGTGTGATGGGACAGTGTAGAGAAATAATCACTCTGTGTCTGACCCCGGGTGTGTGTGATGGGACGGTGTGGAGGGAGATTCACTCTGTGTCTGAACCCGGGAGTGTTTGATGGGACCGAGTAGAGGAATAATCACTCTGTGTCTGACCCAGGGAGTGTGTGATGGGCCGGCGTTAAGGTAGATTCACTCTGTGTCTGACCCCGGGTGAGTTTGATGGGAAGGTGTAGAGGAATAATCAGTCTGTGTCTGACCCAGTCAGAGTTTGATGGGACCGTGTAGAGGAATAATCTCTCTGTGTCTGACCCCGGGAGTGTGTGTTCGGACGGTGTGGAGGGAGATTAACTCTGTGTCTGACCCCGGGAGTGTTTGATGTGACCGTGTAGAGGAATAATCACACTGTGTCTGACCCCGGGAGTGTGTGATGGGCCGGCGTGGAGGGAGATTCACTCTGTGTCTGACCCCGGGTGAGTTTGATGGGAAGGTGTAGAGGAATAATCAGTCTGTGTCTGACCCAGTCAGAGTTTGATGGGACCGTGTAGAGGAATAATCTCTCTGTGTCTGACCCCGGGAGAGTGTGACGGGACGGTGTGGAGGAATAATCACTCTGTGTCTGACCCCGGGAGTGTTTGATGGGACCGTGTAGAGGAATAATCACTCTGAGTCTGACCCCGGGTGTGTGTGTTGGGACGGTGTAGAGGAATAATCACTCTGTGTCTGACCCCGGGAGTGTTTGATGGGACAGTGTAGAGGAATAATAACTCTGAGTCTGACCCCGGGTGTGTGTGTTGGGACGGTGTAGAGGAATAATCACTCTGTGTCTGACCCAGGGAGTGTGTGATTGGACAGTGTAGAGAAATAATCACTCTGTGTCTGACCCCGGGAGTGTGTGATGGGAGTGTGTGGAGGGAGATTCACTCTGTGTCTGAACCCGGGAGTGTTTGATGGGACCGAGTAGAGGAATAATCACTCTGTGTCTGACCCAGGGAGTGTGTGATGGGCCGGCGTTAAGGTAGATTCACTCTGTGTCTGACCCCGGGTGAGTTTGATGGGAAGGTGTAGAGGAATAATCACTCTGTGTCTGACCCCGGTAGTGTTTGATGGGACCGTGTGGAGGAATAATCACTCTGTGTCTGACCCCGGGTGAGCTTGATGGGAAGGTGTAGAGGAATAATCACTCTGTGTCTGACCCCGGGAGTGTTTGATGGGACCGTGTAGAGGAATAATCTCTCTGTGTCTGACCCCGGGAGTGTGTGATGGGACGGTGTGGAGGGAGATTAACTCTGTGTCTGACCCCGGGAGACTGTGATGGGCGGTGTATAGGAATAATCTCTCTGTGTCTGACCCAGGGAGTTTGTGACGGGACGGTGTGGAGGGAGATTCACTCTGTGTCTGACCCCGGGAGTGTTTGATGGGAACGAGTAGAGGTATAATCACTCTGAGTCTGACCCCGGGAGTGTGTTTTGGGACGGTGTGGACGGAGATTCACTTTGTGTCTGACCCCGGGAGTGTTTGATGTGACCGTGTAGAGGAATAATCACACTGTGTCTGTCCCAGGGAGTTTGTGACGGGACGGTGTGGAGGAATAATCACTCTGTGTCTGACCCCGGGAGTGTTTGATGGGACCGTGTAGAGGAATAATCACTCTGAGTCTGACCCCGGGTGTGTGTGTTGGGACGGTGTAGAGGAATAATCACTCTGTGTCTGACCATTAGAATGTGTGATGGGACGGTGTGGAGGGAGATTCACTGTGTGTCTAACCCCGGGAGTATGTGATGGGCGGTGTAGAGGAATAATCACTCTGTGTCTGACCCCGGGAGTGTGTGCTGGGACGATGTGGAGTGTGGTTCACTATGTGTCTGATCCCGGGAGTGTGTGATGGGCGGGCGTTAAGGGAGATTCACTCTGTGTCTGACCCCGGGTGAGTTTGATGGGAAGGTGTAGAGGAATAATCGCTCTGTGTCTGAACCCGGGAGAGTTTGATGGGACCGTGTAGAGGAATAATCACTCTGTGTCTGACCCCGGGTGAGTTTGATGGGACCGTGTAGAGGAATAATCACTCTGTGTCTGACCCCGGGTGAGTTTGATGGGAAGGTGTAGAGGAATAATCACTCTGTGTCTGACCCCGGGAATGTTTGATGGGACCGTGTCGAGGAATAATCTCTCTGTGTCTGACCCCGGGAGTGTGTGATGGGACGGTGTGGAGGGAGATTAACTCTGTGTCTGTCCCCGGGAGAGTGTGATGGGAGGTGTAGAGGAATAATTACTCTGTGTCTGACCCAGGGAGTGTTTGATGGGAACGTGTAGAGGAATATTCACTCTGAGTCTGACCCCGGGAGTGTGTGTTGGGACGGTGTGGAAGGAGATTCACTTTGTGTCTGACCCCGGGAGTGTTTGATGGACCGTGTAGAGGAATAATCACTCTGTGTCTGACCCCGGGAGTGTGTGATGGGACGGTGTGGAGGGAGATTCACTGTGTCTGACCCCGGGAGTGTTTGATGGGAAGGTGTAGAGGAATAATCACTCTGTATCTGACCCCGGGAGAGTTTGATGGGACCGTGTAGAGGAATAATCTCTCTGTGTCTGACCCCGGGAGTGTGTGATCGGACGGTGTGGAGGGAGATTCACTCTGTGTCTGACCCCGGGAGAGTGTGATGGGTGGTGTAGAGGAATAATCACTCTGTGTCTGACCCCGGGAGTATGTGATGGGATGGCGTGGAGGGAGATTCACTCTGTGTCTGACCCCGGGAGTGTTTGATGGGACCGTGTAGAGGAATAATCTCTCTGTGTCTGACCCCGGGAGTGTGTGATGGGACGGTGTGGAGGGAGATTAACTCTGTGTCTGACCCCGGGAGACTGTGATGGGAGGTGTAGAGGAATAATCTCTCTGTGTCTGACCCAGGTAGTTTGTGACGGGACGGTGTGGAGGGAGATTCACTCTGTGTCTGACCCCGGGAGTGTTTGATGGGAACGTGTAGAGGTATAATCACTCTGAGTCTGACCCCGGGAGTGTGTGTTGGGTCGGTGTGGACGGAGATTCACTTTGTGTCTGACCCCGGGAGTGTTTGATGTGACCGTGTAGAGGAATAATCACACTGTGTCTGACCCCGGGAGTGTGTGATGGGCCGGCGTGGAGGGAGATTCACTCTGTGTCTGACCCCGGGTGAGTTTGATGGGAAGGTGTAGAGGAATAATCAGTCTGTGTCTGACCCAGTCAGAGTTTGATGGGACCGTGTAGAGGAATAATCTCTCTGTGTCTGACCCCGGGAGTGTGTGTTCGGACGGTGTGGAGGGAGATTAACTCTGTGTCTGACCCCGGGAGAGTGTGACGGGACGGTGTGGAGGAATAATCACTCTGTGTCTGACCCCGGGAGTGTTTGATGGGACCGTGTAGAGGAATAATCACTCTGAGTCTGACACCGGGTGTGTGTGTTGGGACGGTGTAGAGGAATAATCACTCTGTGTCTGACCCCGGGAGTGTTTGATGGGACAGTGTAGAGGAATAATCACTCTGAGTCTGACCCCGGGTGTGTGTGTTGGGACGGTGTAGAGGAATAATCACTCTGTGTCTGACCAAGGGCGTGTGTGATGGGACAGTGTAGAGAAATAATCACTCTGTGTCTGACCCCGGGAGTGTGTGATGGGAGTGTGTGGAGGGAGATTCACTCTGTGTCTGAACCCGGGAGTGTTTGATGGGACCGAGTAGAGGAATAATCACTCTGTGTCTGACCCAGGGAGTGTGTGATGGGCCGGCGTTAAGGTAGATTCACTCTGTGTCTGACCCCGGGTGAGTTTGATGGGAAGGTGTAGAGGAATAATCACTCTGTGTCTGACCCCGGTAGTGTTTGATGGGACCGTGTGGAGGAATAATCACTCTGTGTCTGACCCCGGGTGAGCTTGATGGGAAGGTGTAGAGGAATAATCACTCTGTGTCTGACCCCGGGAGTGTTTGATGGGACCGTGTAGAGGAATAATCTCTCTGTGTCTGAACCCGGGAGTGTGTGATGGGACGGTGTGGAGGGAGATTAACTCTTTGTCTGACCCCGGGAGACTGTGATGGGCGGTGTAGAGGAATAATCTCTCTGTGTCTGACCCAGGGAGTTTGTGACGGGTCGGTGTGGAGGGAGATTCACTCTGTGTCTGACCCCGG